>NW_024062688.1:3600000-3955000 GCF_006381635.1 Hibiscus syriacus
TTATAGGGAAATTACTTGTACTTGGATTATTTCCCAACAATTTGCCACATTGTAATCTTGCAAAGTTGTTTATGGTATTTCACCTGCAAATACATAATTTAATTTTGTATTGAAGAGAAATTTTCATTCTTCGACAGGTCGAGTATAGGCACGATTTTGCTGATATACTTTACCTTGTCAATGAGCAAAAATGTAGATCAATAGCCAGAGAAGATGGACCGCCAACATAATGCCGATTAAAATATGTTGCAGTACAATATACATAGGGGTTCAACAAAAAGAAAGTTCATAAATAGAAACAAATGGGGCCACGGGATGACAAAAGCTGATCAACCTTCCATCAAGATGATTTCTTAAAAGGAATTTTGGAGAAGACAAGGACTTACTCCACTAAGACAAAGTGTAGGAACCTTCCCTTTTAAATTACATTAATATGCATGTACTATGTATGTAAATGTAAGAGGTGGAACAAAACATGGTATCCTACCTTTTTGTGCTTATCTTGTTCGTCGTCGAAAGTTGAAATAGTTGACATGGAGCAGCAGAATCTTATCTTTGTCCCCCTTCTTTTTTTTCTGACAATCCAACTTCAAAGTGCTTGTTGTTCTTTGTGGCTTTCAGGTGACTGAACTGTGTAAAGTGATGGCTATGAACCTGAGATGCACAAGCACTAAAAGTATTTGTATATTTGCATGTATTAGCATGCGCACTCCAAGTTCCTTACCTTTTTTGGACCAAAGGTTAGGCTGTGGGGAATAAAGAAGGGGATACCTATGGGGGGATTCCTTTCCAGAGGCTTGTAGGCTGGTTCCAACAGCTTTCAAGGCCAAGCACTTACTTATGGTTCAGTTGAAATGGAAAAAGATTGAATCATTCCTTGTACTTTTACATAGGTAATCATGGTGCTTTGCGAATCCATGTTAGTGAAATTGAGCAAAAGAGAAAATGCACGATGACGCATGCACTAAATAAAACAGAATAATAGGCATTATGTGTACTATGACCATGAACAAGCAAGGACTGAAAATTTGACGGTCCAGAAAAGCTGCATCATACAGGATACATTTGTTGAAATTTTCTTACCATATTTTTTCATCCTTAAGCTTACCAATGGTCTCTAAAAATGTCTCCATGTCTAAAAAAAAAAAAATGTCAGCCTTGCATGAGTTTTGAGGTAGACTCCCATCATCCTGCTTCATTGTCCGCCAAAAGTATTAGTCCGAATGAGGGAAGCTCCTTCCGGGAATACAAGGAAACACCTAAACGAGACTCTGCCATGGAAAGATCAACTAAAGTACAAGTAGACAAAATTATAAATGTCTGAGCCCGGGCTCGAACCGGGGACCTCTAGTGTGTGAGACTAGCGTGATAACCAACTACACCACCCAGACAGCTGATTTAGAGACATCGAATTGGTTTTTTAAACGTATAATTTCTTTATCCTTTTTATGATTAAATTTTAATAAAAATATTTTTTAGTTAATTTTCAACTTCTAAAAGAATGATTTTCAATGGAAAAAATATACAAATAATAATGTTTAACAATAAAATTTACTTTTATATAGTATGTGAATAACTAATTTTAAACCCACAAAATTTTTATAACTTTGAATAGAACCAACATGTACATTTGAGTGTTATTTGATTGTTGATTTCATTTTTACTATACAAAATATAACATTTATCAAAATAAAAATAATTATACTAAAAATATGTAATTTACTTGTAGTACTTATTAGACATAAATAACTTGGATGCTTTTTGTTTTCTTTCCTTTGAGTTAGTATTAGAGATTTTTTTAGTTTATCACATGATGGATTTAAGACTATCGTCATCAAATATTTCTTCAATTATCGATCTCTTCACATAAAATATAAAATGTTTGATTGTGTGGGCAATTTACTAGATTGGACTACTTCTATTGATTTTTCTCTTTCACTTTGAACTTGTGATTCTTAAAGACAAGAACCTTTGTCAATTCTTTCTCAGGTTATATATTTCCTTCAAGAAAAAAAATTGTTGAAAAAATAGTATTGTCTTTCCATTTTCCTGACTCTTTGTAACCAAATCATAAATAATTTGATTTATTTGATTGTGAAATACAATTTTTACTTCTCCATTGTACTATGTGATAATTAAGAAACATTATCATCATGTATATGTTATTTAAAAATTTCTTCGATATTTTTAACACTAGGAGTTTAGAAGGCATGAGAGCAAAGATAGTAAAAAATCATTTTTTTTGTAAGTATAATAAATCTCAATATTTATTGTGTTAAATTAGATTGTTTGAACTCTTGAGTTATTTTCATCATCACTTTAAAGTATAAATTTTACATTTTATGCAACTTCTTTCTAAGTCAATGGGATACCATCAAAAAAATTCTTTCTGAAACTGTTTATATATTTTTTATGCATAAGTTAAAATACTAGAGCCTTTAATTGTATATGTAATTGAGATATTTTTGCGTTGCAAACTTTCTCAATTTAGAAAGAACATTATATTATCACTAAATTTTCAAATTCAAAGATAAATTCAGTAAAAGTAGTGACCATAGAAATATCATGCAAAAAATTATTTCTAACTCCAACTCTTTCAGAAGATTTAATTTGAGAAGAAATATACCACTAATAATGTTATTATTCTATTCTCATGATATTTATATAAGCATTTCAATTATGAATTGTCTTAAAGATTATGATCATTTATCATTTGTTGTCCAAATTTCCTTCAATTCTAAATACTTACAACCTTACATGTATTTATGGAATAGATATAAAATTCAACACTTGCATTGAGATTATCTAAATGTGAAGGGACATTCTTAGAAATATGCCATAAACATAATATGTGATTTTATGTTATATTTAATCCAAATTATAATTGATAATTTTGTTGAGTTTAATTGTAATTCTAGTTGTTAAATATTACTTAGTAATTAGGTTTATTTAATAAAGTAAATATTTATTGTATGCAAGATTTTTCATGGAATAAGAATTCTTGGTGACTAAGTATTTGACATAAATAGAGATTATGTTTTAGCTTTAGGGTAATGTGAGGTAATTATTTTGGAGATATGCAATCTTTTTGCGACCTCTATAACTTTTGGGGCTTATGTTGCAGACATAGTTTTGTAGGAATGTTGGAAGAATATTTTAGGATACATGTGATATCATATATTTGTACTCTTCGTGTTATTTACGTTTATAGTGGATTGTTTTTCATCTCACCCATGGAGGTAGGCAAGGCCGAACCACATTAAATGTCAACTCTTTTACATGCCTTATTTTATGTTGATATCGCTTTGTTTATTTTTTTACTCTCAAAATCCTAACAAGTGGTATAAGAGTTATGGTTCGGGTTGTGGAGTTTTAAAAGAATTTGTTGTTGCGAATTTTTTTAGCAAATTTGGAGACATGTAAGAAGAATTTGCTATAATGAATTTTTAGTTGTAGAAGAGTAATTTTTTATTGATCTAGTGATACTTCGATGAATATTCTGTAAGAATTGAAGTTGATGAAGATTTGACAGTGGTGTTTCAATGAATATGCGACTTACGTAAAGATTGAAGTTGTTGAAGACTTAAAAACTATTTTTTATATAAAATTTGGGTCAAGGAGGAGATTTTTTTTATATTTTGACCCAAATTATAATAGCATAATAACAAAATTACCCCCAACTTTTGAACAAATGCCATTTTGCCTCATATCTTTTTTTTAGCATTTTAGCCCCAACGTTTCATTTTAAAGCAAAATGTCTCCTGATTAGATAAAAATTATTAGTTGACTAACTGTTAATGTTTCATATGGACACAGTAAGACCATGTGTGATGTCACTTCAGTAAAAAAATTATTTTTGGAGTAAACTATAATCATAATCAGTTACATATACACTTATAAAAATGTATTTAACAATAGTATAAAAATATTTTTGATGTTGTGGCATCACACGTGGACCTTTCATGTCACCCTCTAAATCCGACCTAGAAGATATAGGTCAAATCTAGACAATCCAAGTTGAAACTTGTCCTTCACAAAATCATATTTGATTTAAACTTAGAAAAATTACCATTTAACTTAGAAATATTTTCTTTCAATTTCAAACATCAATAATTTATTAAAAATAATCGTCTAAAGAAAATCCGATATAAATGATAATTTTATAAACATGGATAAACGATCCAAACATAGTTGTAAAGTCCAAAGTCCCAAATATTGATAATAATAATCCCAAAACATAATTACGAATATAAATCCCAAAATATAATAGAAATCAGGGAAGGAAAAGTTGAATAAAGTCATACCGAAAATAATAGTTGTCTTAATAAAGAATGTGATTATCCAAGTATCGAATCATTTAAGTCTGAGTATCTGAAATAAAAACTATGAGTATGGGTGTTCAAAATCAGGTACTCGAAGTTCCGGTTACCCAAGATGTTCGGGTATCAAAAAGTCGACTCATAACCCGACCCATAATATGCGGGTACACGCAAGTCGGGTACCAGTAAAATCAGGGTACCCGCTGGTTCGAGTAATAGGTACCCGTTTATTTTTCTAGCAAGTCAAAATTAAAATCTACATTTAGGTTACCAGTTACAAAAAAAAAAAACAAATATTTCATGTTCAAATTTAAAATTCCTTTACAGAAAAGCATAGGAACATAAGATGATAAATCAAACAGATTCAAGAAGAGATTTAGAAAATACATGACGTAATGAAATTGGTTTGACAGCTTTGAGCCTATGCCTGCTTGTTGTGAGAGAAGACAAAAAAATGAACCGACGAGGCGACGATAGAGGGTGAGACAATGAGCTAATGAGTGATCACTTGTGGTAATGGAGGCGACTGGTGCGTGGTTGCTTATGACCATTAGAAACTAGAGACTGCAAATTTTCAGTTAAGGTTGAGAATTGGTGACAAGTCTCAGTTTGCTTTGATTCACGTTTGGAGACTAGGGAGGGTGAATAATGAAACGCGTAAACGGTACTGTTTTTATAAAATAACATAAATAAATAAATAAATTAAATTAAAAGGAACCAAGTATCGAGTTAGCGGGTACCCGAATAAATGTTATTTTGTGACCCAAGCTTGATCCGAAAATATTTGGAAAACAGCGGTCGGGTACCCGACCAGTAAATTTGGATATTTTCATTATAAATACCCTATAATTTTTTATCGGGTCAACGGTTCGACGGGTTGGGTCATCCGGTTCGGGTAATTTTGAACACTCCTAACTATGAGGGTGTAAGTAATTAAGCTTAGTGTGTCTCTAAAGTGTAATCAAACAAACAAGTTCAAAACACAACTATATTCACAGTCCGAGTTATAATATTCATATCATAGTTTTAATCATCCAACAATAATCATAATTCGAATAAAAAAATGATAAACTAAATTATGCAAATTAATATGCACCCATCTGCCTCTCACACCATGTGAACAATAGGTTCCCCATAACCACTCTAATTACGATCACACCATCCGAATTGGGGTCTACCACAAAGATAGAGGTCATAGAATCCAAAAGTGACATTCACCCATCGAGTGAATGCACTAAACTTTCTATATCAAAATCTAACCCAATATGACATGTAAAATGATATACATATCCGATTTTTAATCCAATCCGATTTGAATGTAAAATATTGCAAAATCAGACATTCTGAAACATATATTTTGATTTCGATAGTTCAACACAATCAAATATTTTGAATGCACAACATATGTTCCGTTTTCGACAAATCAACATGCATCCCATGACATTTTCCAAGTTACATTTAATATAAACAATTTCACAATTAGACATGCTTTTCATTTCAATTTCCAAATAACCAAGCAAACAAGCATCCAATCAAAACAAATATAGCATCGAATAGAGACACAATTTGACAAATAACTAACATTTTTCACGGTCAGCTCGAATAGTGGATCGACCCGAATCAATTCATACAAATTAATTTAATAAATAAATTAATAATTTTAAATAACCAAAAAATCTAGACGCCTTTAAATATCAACAAGCACCCGCAGTCTATACGATTCAGTTCAAGATTCGCGGGTAATGACGGAAGGGACGGTAATTCTGATTCTGAGTCAGTCTCTTGAAAAAAATACGATATCCAATTTAATATTCCAAATTCATCAATTTTGGATTAACGACATAATTAAATCGATATCTAAATTAATTCTCGATTCGACACGAGGGAATCGACATTGGTGTTTTGGTTCGAATGTAAAGGATGCCAGTATGATAGAAGGGGATTACCGACGACAAGGATACATCGGCAACAGTTCTAAGGGCCGATGACTTCACGGCCGATCATGCCTTGGCCTTAAACAAGTAGCAGCAACATCAAACAGGCAACATAACCATGAAACAGAACCGACAGCATCATCCACAACCGTTTGATGGACTCTCAAGTGCCCACTGGTCAATTCAGCTAAACCCCATACGAACGCTGATCTCTCAGAGCCACAAACTACCGAACCACGGCGGCATCAGTAGCACCTTACGAGCCAAAGCTTGCAGTTTTCTTCCCAACACCGCCCAACAGCGATGGCAAGGGTCAGGGTTACGATAGAGTACTATTAGGACGATGACCGATGACTTACCTTAGAGGACGTTGAAGCAACAAACGACAACGAAGAAGAAACAAAGAAGATGGGAAAAAGAAAACCAGTGGAGGCGCCGCACAAATATAAGAAAACCAGTGGAGGCGCCGCTAGGGATGGCAACTCAACCCGAATCCGACGGGTTCCGACCCGACCCGACCTGATCGGGTCGGATTTTTTTAAAAAAAATTCGGGTTCGGGTCGGGTCGGGTCGAGTTTTTTTTAAATGTACTGTTCGGGTCGGGTCGGGTTTAGGGTGAAAAAAAGCCGACCCGACCCGACCCGAAAAATATATATAATTTTATCCTATATATTTAGGGATAATTACAATAATGTCCATCCATATATAATTTTTTTCAATTAAGTCACTGTTTTCATTGAATAAAATTTTTTTTATTATTATTTCGGGTCGGGTCGGATCGGGTTTCTAAGTCATATATTCGGGTCGGGTCGGGTCGGGTGAAACCTTAATTTCGTCGGGTCGGGTCACGGGTGAAAAACCCTTTCTTCTCGGGTCCGGTCGGGTGGCCCAAAAACCCGACCCGACCCGACCCATTGCCATCCCTAGGCGCTGCACAAATATAAGAAATTAGGGAGGGAATTGTGTTTTAAAAGAAAAAGGGTAAACCATAAGATTGATACTCTAACTCTTTAGGATTTCTAAACATTTTCTGAAGTTTTAATCATTTAACAAAACAACCACTAAAGTTTCTGAAATTTTTATTTTAATTTTTAGGTATAATTTAAGGATTTGAATAGTTCCCCCCAAATTTTAGGGTTTTAAATTTGGGAAAAATTCAAGGTGTTAAAATTCTCCACTCCTTAAAGAAAATTTCGACCTTAAAATTTATCAAGATGAAAATGAAATGACTTAAGAAAATATATTTAATATCTTTTGGCTCATCCCAATCCTCATACTTTCGAGTACTATATACCAACTCAGGTTGCCTTATTGTAGATCTATTTGAACCTCTACTCTGAGTCGGTTTACCCCTACTAGTCGAATCAGAACCAGTCAATCTCTACTCTAATCCCTATCTCAAGTTGATCCCTAAATAGAAGCATACGATTAACTAGGACCATAAGAACATTAACTAGAAGATGACACTCCTTGAAATGGTGTTTTAAGGATCCACAACGGAGACACACTCCAGTCTTTCTCCAACACTCTCTCAAATGCTTCTTTTGACAATATGAACATTGTGGTACTCCTCGAGTATCAATCGAACCTCCGACACTACCAGTAGGAACGATAGATGTCACCGGTCTAACTCATGTATATTCTTAAGAATTAGAATCATCTCTTTATCTCTTACCAAATTGATTCACATACCCTGCCTAAGTAAGTGGTCTTGGTTGCCTTCGGGTTATATCAGAATTATGGGATTTAGGACCCGATGAAAATGGCTCGATCTTCTCAGCAGTCGGCTCTTTTTGGATTATGCAGAGATCTATGTTTGCCTTGTCTTCTCATTCTACTTGCCCGCTACTCACTTCTCATGTAAAAAATTTTAAGAGCAATGTTTGCAGAGAATTTTTCTCCAATATTATTTAAAGTTTTTATCATGAGTAATGCTATAGAATCTCTTCTCTTTAATTGTGCACAATAAATGTAAGGTCGTAAGAAATTAATTAAAGCTATTTATGATGCATAAAACTAAATACAAAAAAAGATGATGGTATGTAAGAAATTTCGTTTTATTAATGCCAATCGAGAATCAGTCATAATTGAACTTTAAGAGATAAGAATAAAAATAAAAGGTAAACAGTAAGTGCTCCAGATATCAAATATGTGAACTACTCCAATACTTCTCCTTAGAATCTTATTGAACATTCCTTCTACCTAATAAAGCTTAAATTCTTCGAAGTCATATGATAATATCCTTTACCATAATTTCACAAAAAATTTCCCAAACATAATCACGACCAAGCCGTCCTTACGGGTTTTCAACTTGCCTCTCTTTTGGTTCAAAGATGCCCTTTTTGGGCTTTCATTTTGAACCCCTTTTTTAGCTGTAGTGCCCTTTTGGGTTTTTTCACCTTTTTCTTCTTTTTTTATCTCTTTTTTAGACCCAAGGGTTTATCTCATCACAAATGTCTTTTGACTCAAGAACCACAGTGGAGCAAACACCAAATTACCGGGTGACTCAACAATATCACGATTTGAATGACAACTCACTCATAAAGTTAAAGCTTTTAATTTAGAAGATGGTTGGAGCAAACAACTACCGTTTTAGCTACTCAGCTTGTCACTTTAGTGGAGTGCCCCTAGTTTTTTTTGAGTCGTTGTGCCCTTTTAGGTTTTCACCTTTGACATTTTTCTTTCTCTTTCTTTTTTTAGACTTAGAGGTTCATCTCATCAAAAATGTCTTTCGACAACCACAATAGAGCAAATATCAAATTATCAGGTGACTCAAAAATGTCACAATTTGAATGTTAACTCACTCATAAAGTTAATGCTTTTAACTTAGAAGTTGGTTGGAGCAAACAACTACCTCCTTAGCTACACAACCCATAATTTTAATTGAGTGCCCCAAGTCTTTTTTTTTGTCACAAGGCCTTTTCAGACTTTCACGTTTGACCATTTTCATCTTGGAAGCCTTCCTTTATGCATAATACTTATTACCTGAGTCTGAATTTACAAGGTTGGATAATTCACTACCGTCTATTTCAGTCAAAATCAAATCTCCACAAGATAAAGTATTTTGAACAACATATGGTCCTTCCTAGTTTGACATCCATTTTCCTCGAAAGTCTCTTTGTACTAGGAGGATCTTTAATTCCATTAGGACCCGAAGTGATGGGATCTCGACTTTTATTGGCAACAATGCTTACATACCATAAACTAATGAATATGGTGTTGCTCCTGTAGATGCGTGCACTGACGTACGATATGCAAGTAAGACAAAAGGAAATTTCATGTGCTAATCTTTATAAATGTTTGTCATTTTTTCAACAACCCTCTTGATTTCTTTTATTAGCCTCTTTGATTGCTCCATTCATCTTTGGGTGATAAGGTGTTGAGTTTTGATGCTTGATTTGGAACTATTTACACACTTCTTTCATCATCTAAGATGATCCTTTCTGGCAACCCTTATTGACACATGATCTTCCTCTTTATGAACTTGTATATTGTTGACCTTGTCATATTTGCATGTGAGGTAGCTTTCACCCATTTAGTGAAATAGTTAGTGACAACAAAAATGAATATATAGTCGTTCAAAGCCTTTGGTGTAATCGGTCCGATGACATCTATAACCCACATTGAAAATCGATGTGGAGCAATCATGGCATACAATGGTGAGGCAACAAGTATTTTATCTCCATAAACTTGACACTTGTCGCATCTCTGCGCATAACTAACATAATATTCACCCATAGTTGCCCAAAAGTATCATTGCCTCATGATCTGCCTTGACATTGTGAGTCCATTTGCATATACACCACAAATTCTTTCATGGACTTCTTCAATTATCTTTTTTGCTTCGTTACTGTCCACACATCTGAGTAAAGTTTGGTTGCTTCATCTTTTGTAAATAATATTTCTATCTAAGACATAACCTATCACCATTCTTCTAATTGTTCTTTTATCATTTTCAGTTACCCCCTCGGGATACTTTTAGTGTTTGATGTATTGTAGAATGTCATGATACCATGGTCAACCATCTATTTCTCCTCTGACAGTGTAACAATTAGTCTAAGTATCATATGTGCTCATTTTGATTGGCATTATATAAGGCTCCTTATTCGTTTTAAACATAGATGCTAAACTTTTCATTACAAGCATGATGAATTGTTAAGATTTGAGTATTTGAACATTTTAGGGTTTATGTTTGATTTATTGATTAGATGATATTTTTAGTGTAAATAATATGTTTTATGCCATTTTATGAACATAAGTAACCTCTTAAAGCTTTAGCACATGATTAAAAACCACACTAAGACCTTTAGAGTGATTTTTAGGTGTGTCCTGAGCTTAGATAAGACATTTATGGGTTCAAATATCAATAATGAATGAACAATATCGATACTAGATGAATTGAGACAAATATTGGGCAAATTTAACTATGAGTATCGATACTGCTGGCGAGAGTATCAATATTTCCCTCTACAGTATCGATACTAAGGGTGTTTAGTATCGATACTAGGCTAATTTTTCAGCAAACAAAAGCCATTTTTTAGTACCGATACTAATGGGGGTATCGATACTTGACCCTATGGTGTCTATACTGCAAGTAGAGTATCTATACTATACATTTTATATGGTTAGATTTAACCTCGTTAAGGCATGTAGGAGTTAAAGACGACTCATAATGATGGAATTTAGTCCGTGAGGGACATAAATGGCCAAATGAGCATAGAAACACTCATAAGAGTGTGATACAACCAAAGTACCATAGTAGGAGTAATACGTCTAAGTAGCTTTAGTCGAGCACGTAGCGAGTAACTAAGAATGAAAGATCATTGCAGAGGATGTATCAACAAGCAGTATGACGAATTAATCAGATTACGAAACAACGAAATCGTGTACAACAAGAATGTCAGTGAATGATGGATATATATGGTCTCTCAAATTCGATGGTGAATTGAGAGAAAACGTAGTAAGAGTTAATAGAGTATCGTTACTCATTATTGAACCCGAGTTAGGTATCAGACTAGTAAATAATACAACAAGTGAACAATAGAATCAGAAATCTTTATAAAGCCATGAAATGCATAGAGACCTCTTTATAGACAGAAATAACTAAAATACCCTTAAATGCTAATAACCAGAATAAAACATATTAATAAATTATCAGAAAATCATATTAATAAACTTTTGCATAACATTCTAGATGAGAGAACAAGCGAGATAGCAACCAATGTGGGGTCTATCTCACTTTAGTGTGTCAGGCTACACTAGTGTCGAGCTACCTCAATTGCCCTAGTAGGGTATTGTCATTGTTTTGTGGCCTTGAGCCCTCAGTCATGCATGTGTAGTTGCATCATTCCAGTACAATAAATATCCTTAAAGCTTGGCTTGATGGTTGTGTAAGATCGAGCCAATGCTTCAGTTGATAGGGAATTGTCCCAATGCTATGTGACACCGAGTTCTCCCTCCTTGATCTACCTTATGGCTATGTGAGACCAAGAGATCATTCAACAACTTAGTGAGAATTTTCATTGATGCTATGTGGCACCAGGTTCTCTAAATTATCTAGTGTCTGGTGGCTATATGAGACTAGATACTAGCAGTTTTGCATTCAATTAATGGACAATATAGTTAGCGTAGTATTCAAATAATTCATAATAGAGTCAGTGTTACATTTAGGTAATGCACAAGAGTGTTAGTGTCACATTTAGATAATGTAAAGCAGTTACAATTAGTGTTGGCAGAGACCTAATAAGGGTGAACTCATGACAAGGCCCTTAGCATATGATTAAGGGAAACATGAGATTTCTACTTCAGCGATATAACAGTTAAACCTTAAGTATGTAACACATGATTAAGATCATGCATGTACATACTGTTTAGTATCATATCTTTAACATGCATATATTAGTGATTATATTGTTGGGCTTTGTAAGCTCAATGTTCGGATGTTTTTCGTTCGTAGGTTATTAGTCTGAGCCGTTTGTGGAGCATCATCGTAGCAGGACCTCCAACATCTCCTTCAGATTACTATATTATAGCTTTAGTGGATATATGTATTCATAAAACGTTACTCATGTATTTGGTTTATCAAACTCTGAGTTTGTATTATTTAGTTTTAAACAATGTGTCATGGAGCTTCGATTTATAAAATTGTTTTTATGTAACTGTTATTTATGTCTTTTATGATACCATTCAATATGTTTGAAATGAAAAACTAACATGTTTTGAAAATCAGGGGTTGCCTCGGTAGCCCAATGTGGCACTTTAGGCCCAATCGGGTTTGGGTGTTACAGTTACCCTATATATTGGTAAACTTATCTCATGGTCCTTTATCTCTTTTTCCATTTAGATTTTCCCAAAACCTATTTAAAACTCACAAAAATAAACAAAAGAACTGGTATGGGGTATGGACTTTCTCATATTTGAGGAGTTTAGGATGTTTGCTCAGAAATCTAAACGATAACAAATATTTTTTGGAAGGCGAGTAACATACCACAAAATTAGTCTCATCAAGAAAAATCAAAACATTAGAGCATCATAAATTTAGATTAATTTTATCAAATTTGAGTGAGTTTCGTAAAAAACTATCACAAGGAGAATAAAAAATAGTGAAATACGAACATTTTAATATTAATCTTGCTATATATCGACAGTCATTTTTGTCCCGTCATTTTTATATTATTATTTATATTAATAATAATAATAATAATAATAATAATAAATAAATAAATAAATTTTATTATAATAACTAATTACAAACAGAACCCGGAGGCCCAAATCCAGAAGCCTAACACAGTCCAGACCTAACCCAGATGACCCAGCAGGATCTAAACCCGATTAGGGTTTTCAACATCTTCTCCAGCCGTCAACGCTATCAACCCTTGGATCTGGAGAGATCCAACGATCCAGATCTAATATAGTATAAACTCTAGGGTTCACCAACCTTAGAGATATTTCGGTCGCCGTCTCCAGATGATCCACTGCAACGCTGCCACGCCTCCACCAACTTGACGGAAGACTCCAGAAGCTGAAACAAAGCCGTACACCTCACTCACCAAACGAACAGTTGTCCGAGGCCTATAAAAAGCCTCGATCCTGCAAGAGAAAAAAGGGAGAGCAAGGAACCAACAAAGAAGGCTACGAAAAAAAAACAATGATCCATAACCAGCAATAGCCATTTAAAAGCAAGGAAACAAAAGGGAGAAGAAACATACCTTTGTCGAAGCTCAAACGTCGCTGAAACCATTTTTACGAAGGTAAAATCTTATATCTAGGCCGATTGAGAGACTTTTAGGAAAAAAAGAGGTGTTTTCGGGTTTAGGGTGTTTTGATCTATGAGTTGGGGTATTTTTATTTTTTTCAGTCGTGAATAGTGATCAGAATAGTGACCGACGGTGGTCGGGCGGTGGTCGGTCGGTGACCGGCTCTCTCTCTGGTGAAGGAGTTTAGAGAGAAGCAAAAGAGGAAAATGAAGAAAAATGAGGGAAAATGGCCATTTAAGGCCTATTTATACCCTTCTCAAAACTACGTCGTTTTGGGAGGGAATGTCTGTGTAATTTTAGGATTGATAATCTTCCATTATAGCCACCGAAATCAGGTTTCTATATCTTTTAATTTTGTCTTCGCATTTTATTTATTTTTATTTTAGTCACTACTCGTATATTTATATATATTTAGGATAAATATCAAATTTAGTTCATATTATTTTAATAATTTATATTTTAATCCTAATAGTAATTAGGAATAAATTACACTGTTAGTACTTATATTTTATAATATTTTGAATTAGGATTATGATTTTTATTATTTTTTAATTTAGTCCTTTAGTTTTAAAATAATACTTTTAAATATTATTTTTAGAATTATTTACTATTATAGTACTTTGTAAATTAAGTATTTATTAATAGTAACCTTAATTTTTATATTTTCTTGATTAAATCATTAAAATTATTATATGTAATTGGGTTATATTAAAGGGATCATAAATTAAATTAAATACAAATTTGTTAATTTATTGCAAAGACATTAATTAATAAACCAAGGTACCAATTTTGGGCGTTGTGGGAGTGTTAATCCTTCCCCACTCGTAATCGACTCCCGAACTCATTTTCTGGTAAGCAGACCCTTTTTGTGTTATTTTAATAATATTTTATAAATTTTATTAAAATAACATAACATTTTGGTGACTAATCACACCTCGATAAATGATTGGTGGTGACTCCTCAAAATTGTGTTTTATCTTATGCCAGAAGAAAAACACTTACTTTTTCGAGACGAGATTTAGAAAATAACGACACTTATTTTCGCCGGGCGAATACCGTCTTGACAGCTTGGCGACTCCGCTGGGGAGATTTTTTTAAAGATAGTCAAGCCACCGATTTATTAATTAATTGTCTTTGCACTAAAATTAAATTTATTTTAATTTAGTTTTTTTCCTTGATTATTTTATAAACATTTGTTAGTATAAATAGTTGTACTAACTTGTTTGTTAATATTTGCAGATTAATTATGTCTTTATTGGAACTGAGGAATAAATTTTGTGAGTTATATGATTATGTGATTATGTTTCTCTTTCTATTTTTCCTCACACACTGTGCACTTCATTATCATGACATGAGCTAAAACCTCACTCTTATCCTATTTAGCTTGAATGAGAAACTACTCCCTCGTGTGGTTTTCACCTCCGTATGGATAGGGGATCATTCCTTGAGCTCACACCTTTTGTTTCTCGTGTGGTTTTCACCTCCGTATGGACATAAGGAAGTGTGTTCATTCGAATTGAACTTAATTCAAAAGTCTGTAATGTACCATGATTAATGGCTTAGCAGTCCAAGGGGACACCAATAAAGTACAATTCGTTGACCCTTCTTACTTTAGAGCCAAAACCAATCATATAATAAACTTAGAACTGAAGTCTAGGTGGAGCCTAACCTGATTAGGTCTTGTAAAATTAAGTATACAAGGAAAATCATGTTGATTCTTAATTTACTTAGTATTGCTTTATTTTCCTAATAAATGCATACGAACTAGAAATCATGCGATTATATTTATTTCTCCAAATAAAGCATGGAACTAAATTGCATGAGGTTAGGATTTTTATGATATTACTACCTATTTTTCCTTTGTTTTTTTATCATTTTCATTATGAATTACATTTTTCATACCATAGTGTTGATTCATGATTGATGTTCATATAGAAGGCTAGAAATATGGAACGAATAGTCCTACATGAAGTAGAAAACAATGCAGATGTATCTGTAATATGTTTAAAAATTCATTTTAGTATAAAAGTTATTCTAAGGAATCATTCCAATATCAACACCTTGCATTTTGCATTTGCATATACATTTTTACAATCACAATCATGTTCTGCATAGCATGATAACATGTATCAATCATGAAAACATGAGAGTAATCAGTAAAAGATTTTGAAATCAGAAATTCTAAAAGTCAGGGGCATGTCTTAAAAAAGATTGGAAACAATGAATGAATTATTAGCTCGAGTTGGAAGGATTGAGAGAATCCAAGAACAACTTATGGAAATCCAATGAGAAATGCTTAAAGAAACAAGAATGTTCCAAGCTGAGTCCAGGGAGCAGATGTCTAAGATAAGGAGTATGATGGTTACTCTTCTATATGGGAAAGAATGTTAGAAGACCCTATTGAGCATGAAAAGATGAAAGCCTTAGGAAAAAGTTTGGATTTTAATAAGATGATGACAAATGATCAAGAACTTGTTGTGGAATATAGAAATCCAACTCATTTTCACGAATCAGGAAATATGGTAGATAACATGGACATTGAAGTTGGTTCAAAGAAGAGAAGCATGGAACAAGTCCCATTGAAAATGATAAAAAGGGCAAGAAGGAAAAAATGATGGCATATCTATTTCCAATTCCAATTTCATATTCAGAGTTGTTACCCTTTCTATTTGAAAATGGTCTTGTAACACTCATTCCTCATAGTACTTATTTGCATCCAAATTGGAAAAATATCAAGAATCCATACAACTATCATTCTGGAGATTTTGGTCATTCTACTGAAAGTTGCATAATGCTGAAATTAAAAGTCCAAGACCTTATGACAGAAGGGCTGTTATGTTTCGAAAAAGGGAAACCTAAGCTCCTCAGGAAACCAGAGTTGGTTGAAAAGGAGAAATGTTCAATTCAACTCATCTCTCAAGATGATGGTCGAAAGTCAGACATTCAAAGCAGACATTTTCAGGAAAACAATAGCAAAGAAACAATCATATCAAGGGAATCTCTATCCTGTTTTCCATCAATCTCATGCAGCAAGTTATATGCCAAATTACATGAAGCCCAACTTATTGCTCCATGTCTGGCTAAAATTTTGATACCTCCTTACCTAAGATGGTATAATAAAAGGGTTTTTTGTGAGTATCATGCTGGAATTCGAGGACACTCCATTGAAAATTGTGATAACTTCAAACGATGAGTTCAAGATTTTCTGACTCATAGAATTATAGAAATAAGATGCTGACAGTCAATCCATTTTGATCAGACATTTGGGAATCAACCCCAAAAATAAAGTTGATAGTGTCAAAACAAATGTGGAACAAGGCAAAGCCAAGAAAGATGAAGCATCTATGGCAGATTTAATTCTCGATACTTCTCTCAAGCCAAAAGAAGATACAAAAATAAGTAATGAAAATGCAAAAGGAAATGTAATTCGAGACTGACCTACAGGTTTAAAAAGAAACGAGATAGATACAACCTTGGAGACATGTATGTCAGATCTTCTGAAATCAAGAGATTTAGAGGGTAATTTAAAAAGAAAAGAAAATACTACTCACGGTATAGCTACAAGAAACATCCAGAATCAGGATACAACTATTGCCACTAAAGAGATTGGTTCTGAAATTCAAACTGAGTCCAATTGTCAATTAAGAAAGATGATGGGATTTAATCAAGAGATAGCTCAGGGGAAAACTGAGATTTATGTACCTAAAAGCTCATCCAAAGAAAATACCCAATAAATGATCAAGAAATGGGGGGGGGGTAAATATAGACAAAGATCCTGGTCTGATTATACACCCATCATCCAAAGAATAATGAGGCATTGGAAGTTGTTGTCTACCACTATTGTACCTTTTATTTTGTAGCATCTTGTTTGAATATGTTTTTGTTCATTTCTCCGCTTTTTGTAATAAAAATGTGCTACTTTTAAGGTTATGAGCATTGAATCAATTTTACAATCTTGAAATTCTTTGAGTATCATTAGATTAAAAGCTCTTTATGATTAGAGTTATACATCTTTGACAAAAGTATCAAGATTGAATACTAAGAAAAAAAAGACCCTGACCTTACCTCAGAAGAAATACATCCCCAAAATATTACATTTCCACAAATATGAGAGAGCTTTCTCCAATGTAAGGAATTAGACAAAAGGTTTGGTATTGATATTTAGAAGCATACAACGTGGGGCATCGTTTTTGACATTGTAAAGCTAGCTAGAATACTTTTCTATTGATGAGGTTCGACGATGAAACTTTGACAAATCTAGTATAAGTCCTTTGCTGGTAAATTGAAATTTAGTAATGAGATTTTCTAAATTTCACTAAACACATAGACTATAACAGGTTTCCTGTAAAAAGTAAGAGTCATATATGTAATTATCCCAATGATGGCTAATGCCGATAAAGCTGAATTCAGCTAGCCAAAATGGCAAAAGAACTTATTGTAAAAAAATGAAAAAATACCTATTATAGTCTATTTCACATAAGCACACAGAAATCTCATTATTAGATCGATGTTTTCACACTGCTTTGAATAGAATCAAAGATTTCAGAGAATTGAAATGGAGGTATTTTAGAAGGTCTAGTAATTGTTATACTAGATTGTGTCATTTTGTACGCATCCGGTTAAAGATACCAAATCAAGAAAATGAGGTATGTGACAATGTTTACAAAAGAGCGAGAGAGGAGTGACATCTTCACTAAGATGTAACCATAGAAAATAGGGAAGCCAACCTGAAACTAATCTCTCAATCTTGATACTTGTCAAAGAATTATAACTCTGAAATGGTAAAAATTATTGATTTTTTTGATATTCTTTGAATTCATGCTTATAATTTGATTCTATTGTGAACCTGTAAGGTGAATTATTTTTAAAAAAAAATTCATTCTTTGATAAAGAAATGAGGAAAAACATTTTCAAACAAGACAGTCTCAAATGAGAAAGGATTTTGAATCAAGTTGATGCATTTTCAATCTCTATTGGAGAAAAAGAATACGCAAGGCCAGAATGATAAAGCATTTAATATTCTTAAAATCAAGTGGCCTGAGAGACCAAAAAGTCTAAAGAATTGGACTTATAACATTCCCTTTGTGACAACTCGTCAAGAAGAAGATGATCGCCCCACCAGAAAGAAGCACATATCTCAAACGTTTCTGTCAGAATGATTGATCACTTCTTAAGTTTGTGACAATATGAAGAGAATCCTTTAAGTTACTTGATAACATTGTTGTTTAGTAACACCAAAATGAGAGCATTCAAGATTAAGAGATTTGGGCACGAATAGAGCCACGAGTGCCCACAATGGGGCATCATCAAAGTTGGACCTCGTGGGAATCATGAGATTCAAATTCAATGGACATTGAGAGTGAGCCTTACAACTTGGAACGTTGGGGCATTTTGAAGGCACATTCCAATCAGTCAGAAATGATTCATGAGGGGCATTTTTGAAGGCTCATATCAACAAGAAGTAAACGTCGGGGCATGCTGAAAGCCCATATCATCTTTCAGAAAGATCATTGATTTGAAAAATATTTCCAATGATACAGAAAGGTATGAAGAATGAAAATGGTGAAATAGTGACATTGGAGATTACCATATATGATCATTTTATTTATCATACGGTTGCATTATACAGGTAATTTCACCTACATTGATGCTGACAAGTTAAGGCATCCCACTTGTATTCCCAACAAGCTTTGTTCTTAAGTGTCCTTGTGACATCATGAAAATTCTCTGAACACCATGCAAAAAGTTCACTGGTTCATAAATTTGGGCAGAAGCCACAAGAAATAATGAATGTGTTGTCAAATGTTCTACGAACCAGTAACTATGGTGCTGAACCAATGTTGCAATCATATGGTATTCCCATTTGTTGGCCCAAGATGAAGGTTATCTGCTACAACTCCAAGGGGTAAAAAAGAGAAATGATGAAGATTGCTTTCCACAGAAAAATGGCATTGAAATTTTCAAGAAACTAGTGGAGCCAACTAAGATTGAACGATGGGTTGTTTCTTAAATGTCTCAACATGATATGGTAAAAATAGCTTTGTTCGAGATCCAATTAGATGTGGAGATATGAAAGAAATTAGGATAAATCCTTCTTCTGATGTGTTTCAAGAGTAAAATCAGAACATACGTTGCTCTCCTAATTAATCTCTGTGGAGTTTGGAATATCTACATCTACATTCTTCAAAGATAATAGATTCTCTTTTCAAAAGCTTTATTGGATTTCTACACAAGTCCAGGCGAAGAAAGCAGATGTTATCAAAGACAAAATGGGGCAACAAGGTCATAATTCTGACTGCAGCAAGAGTTCCATAAATGAAACATTTCTTGAGACTTTAATGAAGCAAAGAAGACATAAAGATGCAAGTATATTAGATTATTCTTCACAAATGCAAGCTTGACAGCATAAGTTGCTACACTGATATTTGAAGTAAAACCCTGGAAATGAATCTCAAGATGGCCAATGAGAGAGAATCCTTATTCGAAAAAGAAAATGCACTAAAATTGCATCATTACATATATTTTAGGCATAAATAGGATCATGATATTCATAAATGCATCATTTGTTGATATTTTAGGAAACAAAAAAATCCTTAGATAACCAGACGTCCTCATCACGAAGGAACCGTGTTATCTCAAATATCTTAAAGATGGCCAGATACCCTCATCACGAAGGAACAATGTCATCTACCAATCAGAACTCCTCATAATGAAGGAGTTGCGTCATCCTTAGATAACCAGACGTCCACGTCACGAATGAACCATGTTATCTCAAATATCTTAAAGATGGTCAGATGTCCTCATCACGAATGAACAATGTCATCTACCAATCAGAACTCCTCATCACGAAGGAGTCGCATTATCCTTAGATAACCAGACGTCCTTATCACGAAGGAACCATGTTATCTCAAATATCTTAAAGATGGCCAGATGTCCTCATCACGAAGGAACACTGTCATCTACTAATCAGAACTCCTCATCACGAAGGAGTCGCGTCATCCTTAGATAACCAGATGTCCTCATCACGAAGGAACCGTGTTATCTCAAACATCCTTAGATAACCTGACGTCCTCATCATGAATGAACCATGTTATCTCAAATATCTTAAAGATGGCCAGATGTCTTCATCACGAAGGAACAATGTCATCTACCAATCAGAACTCCTCATCACGAAGGGGTTGCATCATCCTTAGATAACTAGATGTCCTCATCACGAAGGAACTGTGTAATCTCAAATATCCTAAAGATGGCCAGATGTCCTCATCACGAAGGAACCATGTTATCTCAAATATCTTAAAGATGGCCAAATGGCCTCATCACAAAGGAACTATGTCATCTACCAATCAGAACTCCTCATCACGAAGGAGTTGTGTTATCCTTAGATAACCAGATGTCCTCATTACAAAGGAACCGTGTTATCTCAAATATCTTAAAGATGGACAGATGTCCTCATCACGAAGGAATAATGTCATCAACCAATCAGAACTCCTTATCACGAAGGAGTCACGCCATCCTTAGATAACCAGACATCCTCATCACGAATGAACTGTGTTATCTCAAATATCTTAAAGATGGACAGATGTCCTCATCACGAAGGAACAATGTCATCTACCAATCATAATTCCTCATCACGAAGGAGTCGTGTCATCCTCAGATAACCAGACATCCTCATCAAGAAGGATCCGTGTTATCACTATTTATCTCTAAACATGACCAAATGTCCTCATCATGAAGGAACAATGTCATACACCAGTTTGATTTCCCTTAAATGAAGCAGATTTCTTATCAAAACATGAAGTCAACGGACAAAAATTTTGTCTTTTGTCTTTGCTCTATTCTTGTTAACACAAAAATGAGCAAAGAGGGACAACTGTCGATAGTCATTTTCGTCTCGTCTTTTTTATATTATTATTATTATTATTATTAAATAATAAATTTTATTATAATAACTAATTACAAACAGAACCCGGAGGCCCAGATCTAGAAGCCCAACACAGTCCAGACCCGACCCAGTAGGATCCAAACCCGATTAGGGTTTTCAACATCTTCTCTAACCGTCAACGCTATCAACCGTTGGATCTGGAGAGATCTAACGGTCCAGATCTAATATAGTAGAAACTATAGGGTTCACCAACCCTAGAGCTAATCCGATCGTCGCCTCCAAATGGTCCACTCCAACGCTGCCACGCCTCCACCAACTTGACAGAAGACTCCAAAAGCTGAAGGACAGTTGCACACCTCACTCACCAAACGAACAATTGTCCGAGGCCTTCCGAGGGATATAAAAAGTCTCGATCCTGCAAGAGAAAAAGGGAGAGCAAGGAACTAACAAAGAAAGCTACGAAAAAAAAATGATCCACAACCAGCAGTAGCCATTTAAAAGCAAGGAAACAAAAGGGAGAAGAAACATACCTTTGTCGAAGCTCAAACGTCGCCGAAAACCATTTTAACGAAGGTAAAATCTTAGATCTAGGTCGATTAAGAGGCTTTTAGGAAAGAAGATGGTGGTTTCGATCTATGATTTGGGGTATTTTTATTTTTTCTGGCCATGTAGTGACTGGAATAGTGATCGATGGTGGCCGAAATAGTGCCCAGTGGTGGTCGGTCGGTGACCGGCTCTCCCTCCGGTGAGGGAGTTTAAAGAGAAGGGAGAGCTTCTCTCTCCTTAGAGAGAGAAGCAAAAAAAGAAAATGAAGAAAAATGAGGGAAAATGGTCATTTAAGGCCTATTTATACCCTTTTCAAAACTACGTAGTTTTGGGGAGGGAGTGTCTGTGTAATTTCAGGATTGATAAATCACATTCGTGGTCCCTATATTCTGTAATCTTCTATTATAGCCATCGAAATCAGGTTTCAATATCTTTTAATTTTGTCTTCGCATTTTATTTATTTTTATTTTAGTCACTACTCGTATATTTATATATATTTAGGATAAATATCAAATTTAGTCCATTTTATTTTAATAATTTATATTTTAATCCTGATAGTAATTAGGAATAAATTACACTGTTAGTACTTATATTTTATAATATTTTGAATTAGGATTATGATTTTTATTATTTTTTAATTTAATCCTTTAGTTTTAAAATAATAATTTTAAATATTATTATTAGAATTATTTACTATTATAGTACTTTGTATATTAGTATTCATTAATAGTAACCTTAATTTTTATATTTTCTTGATTAAATCATTAAAATTATTATATGTAATTGGGTTATATTAAAGGGATCATAAATTAAATTAAATTAAATTAAATTTGTTAATTTATTGCAAAGACTTTAATTAATAAACCAAGTACCAATTTTGGGCGTTGTGGGGGCGCTAATCCTTCCCCACACTTAATCAACTCCCGAACTCATTTTATGGTAAGCTGACCCTTTTTGTGTTATTTTAATAATATTTTTATAAATTTTATTAAAATAACATAACATTTTGGTGACCAATCACACCTTGATAAATGATTGGTGGTGACTCCTCAAAATTATATTTTATCTTATTCCAGAAGAAAAAATACTTACTTTTTCGAGACGAAATTTAAAAAATAACGACACTTATTTTAGCCGGGCGAATACTGTCTCGACACTATAAATGATAACCTATGAGTGACGATTTACTGATAGCAACTTAGTAATAGTTGTATGGATCAAAATAATACATTAACTAAAGTTCAAGGTCTAGAAACTAAAGGTAACCGAGAAAAATACAATAATAATATCACATTACTAACGATTTAATTGTTTAGTGCTATGATTGAAACTAAAAAGCTACTATGTAGCATTTGAAGCTTTTTAAAGTCCAATAATAAAAGTGATAAAATCAATTCAAATTATAAAATTCAATGGTATTTAACATAATTCATCTTATTTTTAATGATCAAAACATTAGTTTAGAAAACTCTTATAACTAAAATAAACATTTTAATTATCAAAATAAAAGTTCACTGAAATTTTATTTTAGTTACCTGATATATTTAGAAGTAGGGTCGAAATTGCCTAAACTTATTTTAATAATATCTGATTTAGGGTTGTAGGTATCTTATCTAGAAGTTAACTAAACTTATTTTCCGAAAGGAATCTTTCTAAACAGTTCAATGAATAAAGACGCCAAATACACCAATTCCTTTGAAATCAAAGTTGTGGTGCTCACCAAGACACCTACCCCAGAAAAAGTTAATTAATAACTTCCAATGAAAGAATGGAATAATTCCAAATTCAGCCTCTAACCTTTGTTTCTTTTGTCGTTTTAACAAAATTTTTTGTTCAAAATTTAGTTAAATTATTGGGTTTTTATTAAAAGTAATAATTTTTCTTAATAATTCAGGTGATTATAAGGGATAATAAAAGTTTAAATTTTTTCACACACTTATAGACACATATATTTAAATCTGAAACCTTTAAAGAAAATAGTATTCTCTCTTACTATAGAGATTCCTAAATAGATTTTATAAAAGTAGTTTTTAATATAATTTAATTGTTTAATAAGTATAAAATTTATAGGATACTATACTGTTAAAAAAATAAAATCTGTTGATTTTTCAAAAATAATTAAAACACTAAAGATAATTGATTTTTCAAACAAGGCCTAGCATTTAAAAGATAAGGGTTAATTTTACCAAAAAGAAGGATTATGGTCAGAAAGATAAAAAGAATAAAACTTAGAGGCTATATTTGTCATTATGCTAAAAAAATCTTATGGGTGGCAACGGCAATGACAAGTTGACAACTAGGGGCCATTTATCTCCAAACGGGACGGTTTTCCGTCAAATAACGACGCTCATTCGACACCGTTAAAACGGAAAGACTAACGGCACAGAGTCCCCAATTGCTTTACTTTGTCAATTGTCATTACTCATTACCCAATTCCAAATCATATGGCAATTGGTCGTCCTCATATGACCTTACGTTTCCAATATTTATTGGTTGGACATGTCAGGAGTTTCCCGATAAATTAATCTCTCCGTGCCCTTCATTTCTCACCCTAAAGAAAGTAATTCCAATTTCTCGCTGATTTTCTCTCTAGATAAACAAGATGCAAATCTTCGTCAAGACCCTGACCGGAAAGACAATCACCCTTGAAGTCGAGAGTTCCGATACCATCGACAACGTCAAGGCCAAGATCCAAGACAAGGAAGGCATCCCACCGGATCAGCAGCGTCTCATCTTCGCCGGAAAACAGCTCGAAGACGGCCGGACTTTGGCCGATTACAACATCCAGAAGGAGTCAACCCTCCACCTCGTCCTCCGTCTTCGTGGAGGCATGCAGATCTTCGTCAAAACCCTCACCGGCAAAACCATAACCTTGGAAGTCGAGAGCTCCGACACGATCGACAACGTCAAGGCCAAGATCCAAGACAAGGAAGGGATTCCACCGGACCAGCAGAGGCTCATATTCGCCGGAAAACAGCTCGAGGACGGCCGGACTTTGGCCGATTACAACATCCAGAAGGAATCGACCCTTCATCTGGTTTTGAGGCTTCGTGGTGGGATGCAGATCTTCGTCAAGACTTTGACTGGGAAAACCATTACCCTGGAGGTGGAGAGCTCTGATACGATCGATAATGTTAAGGCGAAGATTCAGGACAAAGAAGGGATTCCCCCAGATCAGCAGAGGTTGATTTTCGCTGGGAAACAATTGGAAGATGGAAGGACTCTTGCTGATTACAATATCCAGAAGGAATCCACTCTTCACCTTGTCTTGCGTCTTCGTGGTGGTTTCTAAGCTCTCTATGAATATGAATTTCTGGATTTTAAGTGAATGAGTGATTGTGATGTCTGGCCGCCTTATAAATAATGCTTGTCTTATCTTTAGTATTTCTATCTCATGGTACCTAAAGTTTGTTCTCTCAATCTTCTGTAAATCTTTTATTGTTCTTGTTTTGGATGGTTGTTATGTTTTCGGTGTTAATTCATTTCAGAAACATCTATCTCATAGTTGCTAAAAGACGAGCCCTCAATAACCAGCAACTAAGGTTTCATGTGTGATATCCAAGTCCAAATTATTGGCACTTTTGGTATGTTCATAAATGGCCTTCCCCCATGAATTAGAAGTTAACAAAGATGGATCTTCATTTGGTGGAGTATATGTATAATCTATACATACATATTCTTGTAAAAGAAACTCTTGGTAAAATATCGAGCACTAAAACAAAAGTCTTCGCCACAACAACGCTGGTGAAATCTTAAAATATTGAATTTTATGATTAATAAATAGTGATCCATAGATGGATCGTTAAATATGCACACTCATAAGAACAATTGAATAATAAAGAGTATAAACTTCCCATAAAAAATACAAAAAATTCTCTACTTGACGAGAGATTCTAGTCCCAAGGACTCAATGAACACTCGCCTGGTAATTTCGGAAATCGTTCATAATCCTTGCAATAATCATAAACAACAAGGTTTCTCTGCACCCAAGCATAATCCATCTTCTGGGAATCAGATAGATGCCCTGGTACTGATCCCACCAGTTCTCGGTCGTGGTCGATACACAGGCCGGATACGGGTCTTCAAATCGGCAACCCTCCACGCTGAAGTCCTTGTAGGACGACACAAACGGTGCCTTTTTCCAGTTCGTTTTCTCGAGTCCACCTCTCGTCGCCCACTCGACCGCGTTCCCTATGCTTGAAAACAAATACATCGGCTTCCCATTGGGGAAGAAGTCGTTTTTATCGTCACCATTGTTTTTGAACACACTAATGGGAACTCTATCCACAAAAAACCTTTTTTTTCCAATAATTCGATTACACTTGGGAATTCGAATATAGTCGGACAAGAATACCAAGATATGATCCGCGGACTTGCACAATCTGGTGATTGTTCCATAGAATGGAATATGAATGGTAATCTTCCGTGGGGTCGAACCAAAGCATGTGCCTCATTTCACGGTTTACGGTCCCATTTTTGTACACGTTTGTCTGGATTAAATAAGGCTGTCCGGTACGGTTCCCCAAGAACTCGAAATCCAGCTCATCTCGTTCTGGCCCTGCTTCATTCTCGGAACACATCTGCAACGCCCTTGAACTAAATCAATGGAACACAAAACCAAAGTCCAATCGATTTGACAGAAAAAAAGTATACACAGTAAGCTGTTACAACGCCGGTAGAGTCACCTCCGACCAGCTTCAGCTTCATGCAAAACCATCCGAATCTGTATCTTTGCTTGGTTTGAAACCCGCGGCCTAAAAACCATGGATTTGAAGCACGTTTTAGAACCAGAAAAAAGTGTTTAAAAGACACTCAAATAGGATTATTACCAGTTTCTTTGTCCAAGGAGAGGTACCAGGTGTTGCCATCTTCGGAGGTTTTGAAATGATCTTGAGACCGCATTATGCTGAAATTGTCTTCAAATGAAGGTTGTGAATCGGCTGCTTCAAATGAATAATGAAACGCGGATATTAGTGCGATGAAGAGTAGGGAAGCCACTGGAGATACCCTTTTCTCCATTTTTGTTGACTTAAGAGTTCCCCCCCCCCCCCTCTTTTGAAGAAGCGGATGAGATCTCTCTCTATTGGGATGGATCTCTTAGAGTAACTATATGAGTATTCGAATTCAGACACTTCATGAGATCATGTGTGAAGCGGCAGAACAGTGAACCGAGTTCTTTTGTCCGTTTATCGTGTGATTGTACTAATTTATCCATGCATGAATGTGGTCATCTATATATAATAGCATTTATAGAAGGATTAATTGTCAAATAAATTTTCAAATCATATATTACTTTTTTTAGATAGTTTTTAAATTATTTTTTTTATTTTTTAAATTATTTTAAAATTAATCTATTATATATTTTTAAAAAGAATACATTATCTAATAAATATAAAACATCTAATATTGGTTCATTTTCTTTCTTAACGCATTTAATAAATCTTTCATTCTTAAAATATGAAATTGAAAGAAGATAATAAATATATTTTGGGTACTAATATAAATATCAGGTTCTAGAAGTTAATCTCAATTACTTCAATTTCGATTTATGTCTCTTAAATTTTTTTTATGAAATCACAAATTTTAGATTTAAAAAGTTAATATCAAACACTTCGATTTAAAAAAAATATTTGTTTTAAAGTAATATTAAACTTTTAATTTTCGAAAATCAATTTTGATCATATTTATTTTAACTTGAAATTCTTGAAATTCTCTCAAAAGTTATAAAGTTGAGAAACTAATAATAAATAAACATTTCTTTTAATTGATGTAACAAGTAGATCTTAAAATGATTATATACTAAATATTAAACAACTATTTTAAATTTAAAAAATGTAAACACTAAAAAAAAATACAATTTCAACACTTCGCAATAAAATCATTTTAGAAATAGGTATCAAGAGCAAAGGTGGGAGGAACATTACACAAATTGAAAAGTCTAAGGGCATTTTAGGAAATGAAATGATGGAGAAAAAGCTGGAATGTCAGGCGGCGTCCAATTAGGAATTAGGAGTGTATTAAAAATGGAATAGTGGGGTCAACATCTTGCATTTAAGAAACAGTACTCTGTTTTATGTTTGTCTTTGGTTTTCACCACTGGATTTGGCGGTCGGGACCGACAACACAACTGGCAACAACAAAAGAAGGCTTAAACATGGAGTTAAAGCAAATTAAACAAACTTTAATACATTTACTACCTTAATGACAAATTTATTTAAAACGATCTTTCTTTAGTTATGTGCGGAATGCAGGAAAAGCAGAGCTTCCTTTGCTTTATTGGTAAAGATGAGCAGACATGCTGGCTCCAGTAACCAAGAAGTTTATGATTAATCAATCTGTTAAACCTTAATTGATATTTTTAAATTGTTGATTGGGATTGGAAGTCTGATTTCAGGACCTACAACAACTTGCATTATTGATGGACTGAAAGTGAAGTATGCCAAAGATGTGGGTTTAGTAATGAAGTTAGCAAAATCCAAATCCAGTTGTTATGCTTTTGGAAATCATCAAGAAAATTATCAATCCAACTGCTCATCTTTAACTGATCAACGCTTTTAGGAAAATTCATGTTCTCCGAGCACACAAATGTTTTAGCCTCTAAACTAGTCACAATACATGGATAAGACTTTTGACAGTCTACATCATTTAGCACAACAAAATTTAAACTTTATATATTAAATTTATCTGAAATGTTTGTAAACACTAATTTTTTTCATTTTATTTTATTATTATTATTAAAATTATTATTATTATTAATATATATATATATATATATATATTACAAGCCCAAAGGACCCGGAGGCCCATTTTACAACAAAAACCCATATCAATATGGCCCAATAGTAACCTTGAACCCTTTTAGGGTTTACATCCCATACACCCAACCGCCGCTTCTATCAACCGTTGGATCTGAAAGATCCAACGGTCCACAGGATACCAGCGTGAAGCCCTAAGGTTTCATAACCCTAGGTTATCATTCAGCCGCCGCTGCTTCCAGACGTTCCAGCTGCCAGTGCCACGCCACGAAATCGTCGCCTCGCCATCCTCCAAAAGCCAGCTGCCCCTCCACATGTCGAGCTCTATAGTGAGTCACCACATAGCTCGGTGACTCACCGAACTCCATTCCTTTAACCGGTCTGATGAGCGTCTTGATGATGGCTATAAAAGCCATCGACCACCTGCGAAAAAGGAGACAGCCACGAAAACAAGGGAGGAAAGGAGACAGAGATCGAACAGCAATAAAGAAAGAAGGGAGCCACAATAAAGAATACACAGAGCAAACCAACAGCAAGCAATACACCAACGAGTGACGAAAGCACAACAACCAGTATCTAAAATAAAATAAAATAAAAGAGAAGAGAGTGAAATAGCTTACCCTCATCGAAGCCTCCAAACCGCCGTGGAACCATCGAAAAATCAAGGTAAAAACCTTCGGTTTGGCTTAGATCTATGAATTTTGAGGGGGTTTTAGAATTAGAGGCACTCAGATTCGGGATTAAGGAATAAAAAGGAAATTTTTGGTGTAAAAATTTCATTTCCGGCCACCATGGGTGGTGGCCGGCGAGGGCTGCCGGCGACGGTGACCGACTCCCTCCGACGAGGAAATTTATAGAGAGAAGGCAGAGCTTCTCTCTCTAAGAGAGAGAATCAAAATAGGAAAATGAGGGAGATTTCCCTTAGGGCCGGTCATCTGGGTCTTATATACCCCTCCCAAACGGCGTCGTTTTGGGTAGGGGTATATGCGTAATTTTTCTCTCATAGACAAACCACGCCCGCAGTCCATGAAGTTTGTATACTTTCATTTTGGTCATTCAAATCAATTTCTGATTGTTTTAATTGTCTTCTGATTTTACTTTATTATATGTTAGTCATTTTCAGTATATATATATATATATATTTTAAGATAAATACTATATTTAGTCCCTAAAATTTGAATAACATTTATTTTAACCCTGAATTAGTTAATTAGGGTAAATTACACCTTTAACCATTATCTTTCATAATCTTTCGAATTAGTATATTTAATTTTTAATACTTTATGTTGTAATTTTATTATTTTAATTTCTTTTATTTTAAACCATTATTTATTTGCAATATTATTTTGTTATTACTTGTATATTTTAATTATTGCTTTAATTATTATTTTATTATTTTTATCTTAGTCATAAATAAATATATATATATATATATATATATATTTGTTTAAATAAAAATTTTACTTTTATAAAATTATATATATTAATTTATTTTTTATATAAATGTTTTAATATTTATTTATTTTTTATATCGAAGAAAAGAGCTATCTTAAGGCACCTAGAATCCCTTTTCTGATATTTTTAAATAAATAAATATCTTATTATATTAAAATAAATTATTTTTTTAAGAAAATGTTTTGGTTATTTATTTATTTTTTAATATCGAAAAAAAAGAGCTGTCTTAAGGCACCTAGAAGTCATTTTCTGATATTTCTAAATAAATAAATATTTTATTAATAAATAAATATTTTAATAAATTTTCTTTTGAAATAACAGAATTATGAATCAAATATATTTTTGAATTTTTAAAATTTTTAATAACAGAGACAATTTATAATTAAAAAGTACCAATTTTGGGCGTTGTAGGGGTGCTTATCATTCTCTAAACGTAACCGACCACGAATCCCTTTTTTATTAAAAAGAATGAATTTTTGGTTAAAACGCAAATCAATTCATCTTTTAATCGATGTTTTCTTAAAAACTCTTTTAAAAGATAATTTCTTCAGGTATTCGACCTACCTGACCCAAAAGGCCAATGGCGACTCCCAAATTATTTTAAAAACCATTTATTCACATCGCTTTTCCCTCCAAGTATTTAAAACTCGTGCCCGGACTAAAAACGGTTACGACAATGTTAATCTACAAGTAACCATAATAACTTTATACCCAACACTACTAGCTAAAACCATTATAAATACCTATCAACCATGTTTGAGAATGGGTTATTTCTCTATTTTTCATTTCATTCTTCAATCACATATCCTTTTTATACTATCATCTCTTTAATAGGGAAACATCAATTCACAGTCGAGTCTCCATCGACTAAAACTCTCCATCTAAATAAAAAAGATGAACCACAAATAGTTGATAAGATTAATTTGTTTCAATCAACAATTGGTACGGTGACGGTGTAACACCTTCAATAAAAAATCAATCAAGATGAAACCTCTCATCTCTTACTCAACATCCCTTGTAGGGGTGTTCAAAATTTGGTTTTAACCGAATTAACCGACCGAATCGAATTAGTTCGGTTAATTCGGTTGATCACCGAATTAGTTTGGTCGAAAAACGGTTAAGTTTTTTTAAAATTCGGTTAACAGTTAATTCGGTTCGAAATCAGTTAATTAACCGAATTAACTTTTAAATATTAAATATATTATATATAACATATGGGTTTAGCTCAAATTATTTAAAACTCAATTAATAATTTAGGATCCAATAACTTTTAAATCTAAATCAATATTAATTAATTAAAAAAATCCATATAAAATTTTTATTTTATAATTATATATTATTTAAATTAATTTTAAATTATTTTTTGAATTAAAAAATATTCAATTTTTATATAATTTAGAAAAGTTTAAAAATTTTCGGTTAATTCAAAAATTAACGAATTAAACGAAATTTATTCGGTTCGGTTAATATTTTTTTTAAAAAATTCGGTTCGATTAACGGTTAAAAAAAATCGGTTAATGATAATTCGGTTTAGTCGGCCACCGTTTTAATTTAATGAACATCCCTAATTCCTTGTAAGTTCACAACCCATCAATTGTTTAAAAATTTACCATTGCCACTCTTGTGCTTGTAGTAGGTGATAGGTACAGTTGAGATACTGGCAATGATTTTTTAAGAACGATATTGATTAAACTCTTAATAAATTTACAACGAGAAAGATAGATCTATCAAGATAAATTTTTAGATTTATGCCCATTATGATACCATACAAAAAATAAGTATTTTAGAGAAAATTATCTCTTAGTACATGCTAATGCCACAACTCTCTGAACGATTATGGGGGAAAACCGCGGGGAACTGGGTATCCCCGTTTAACATAAACGGTTATTTAAAAGGGTAATTTTCATTCCGGGAAAAGTGACGAGTAGGTCAAGATGTGTTCTCCTAAATCCTAATCTCCTTTATATAATTTTTTAATTTAAATTAAATTTATTAATATTATATATATATATATAATAATAATTATTTTAAATATTTATCGGGCTAGGTATTCGGGTAATCGGGGCGGGGATACCAAACCCGTCCCCGTTTAAAAAATTCAGTTTTTCCTCATCCTGTCCCCGTTTATCATCCCCGAACCCGACCCATTTAATTCGATTTTCGATTTTTCTCAACGAATTCGGTTTTTTTACCATCCCTAACAATAATAATGAGCGACGACAAGTGTAAGAAAATTTTGATTGAATTCTTAAATTAAATTGATATTTTCTTTAGAGTTTAATCATCAATTTGATAGTATCTAGACTTTGATCCAATTCATATTTTATCTTAAAAATAATAATAAATAAATTTAATAATTTGAGTGATTATAAGATAATATTTATTCATAATATTTTTTAATTATAAACAACGTGTGTGTATATATATATTGTAAACTTAATTATTCAAATTCAAAATCTAATAAAAAATATTTCTCTTAATTACGAAAGCCGTTAAATAATTTAACAAACAAAAGAATACTAAATTTGAAAGTTGATTATTGACGTGAAGGCAGTTATTAGGGTAGTTCTGCGGTGCGGCGCCTAAAAAACGGCTAATATACGGCGTGACCGGTTAAACAAGTGACCAGTTAAAATTTAGACCGGTTATGTTATATTATTTAACCGGAAATATTATAAAGTACAATAACATACTAGGTAGCGCTTATATAATGTAATAGGTAGCGCTTATATTTACCTATTTTATAAGTAAACCGGTATATTTATACCGATAGCATTGCAAATTTACCTATTACATTATATTATATTGAAAGTGTCCATACTTTTTATAAAAAGGATCGATATTTCTTTTAAAGTTATGTAATTTATGTTTCAATTTTTTTTAATAGTGTTTCATGTTTTCCACCTACAATATTAATTTAATAATTTCATTTGCACAAAAAATTATTTGATTGTTTTGATATTTTATAAAATATTATTTAGAATTTTTAATTTAATAATAATATATATCGTAACGTAAAAAATAAATCATTAGACGCCTATAATTACTAAATTAATATCTTAAAACTCACTCAAAAGATAACCTTAAATTAATGTTTTCCACAGTGAGCATTGCAAATTTACCTATTACATTATATTATATTGAAAGTGTATATACTTTTTATAAAAAGGATCGATACTTCTTTTAAAGTTATGTAATTTATGTTTCAATTTTTTTAATAGTGTTTCATGTTTTCCACCTACAATATTAATTTAATAATTTCATTTGCACAAAAAATTATTTGATTATTTTGATATTTTATAAAATAATATTTAGAATTTTTAATTTAATAATAATATATATCGTAACGAAAAAAATAAATCATTAGACGCCTATAATTACTAAATTAATATCTTAAAACTCACTCAAAAGATAACCTTAAATTAATGTTTTCTACAGTGAAAAAAATATGGACACTTTTATAAAAAGGATAGACACTTTACAATATAACCACTACCTATTACATTATATAAACGATACATATTATATTATATAAGGGCTACCTATTACATCATATGTTTACCTATTATATTGAAAGTGTCCATACTTTTTATAAAAAGGATCGATACTTTTTTTAAAAGTTATGTAATTTATGTTTCAATTTTTTTAACAGTGTTTCATGTTTTCCACCTACAATATTAATTTAATAATTTCATTTACACAAAAAATTATTTGATTGTTTTGATATTTTATAAAATATTATTTAGAATTTAAATTTAACAACATTAACCAAAGATAATAATAAATATGTAATATATATGTTTATTTTTTTTAATTTAATAATAATATATACCGTAACGTAAAAAATAAATCATTAGACGCCTATAATTACTAAATTAATATCTTAAAACTCACTCAAAAGATGTATATACCTAAATATGTAGTTAACAAACATACCTAAATATGTAGTTATTGTACATACCTAAATTTAATGATAATATACTTGTAGTTATTGTACATACCTAAATATGTACTGCGAATTTAATGTTGTACCCACCCTTTAACTACCACTACCAATGCCACATCCTATTGAAAGCAGCACGACAGAAACATGTTCAAAATGAACCTTTGTTATCTCCATCAACTCCTGGAGCACTGAACTTGCACAACAAAATTTTTGCCATGGATAATACTGATGTAGACAATGTTAAGCCAACCGAGGAATGCCATGAAGTACATAATGTTGATGAATCTGACAGATTGGTTGGTCAGCTCTTCTGTTCACGTGATCAAGCTTGGCACTTTTACTAGGGATTCGCACGGGAACATGGGTTTAGTGCACGTAAGGGAACAACACGGCTTGACGTGGAAGGGAATGTGAAGACACAAGAATTTTGTTGTTCCAAAGAAGGGTTTCGAGTATCAAAAGTCAATATTGTTGATCGTCAACGTGCTCATACGCCAGTCACAAGAACATGATGTAAGGCTAGAGTCGTAGTTACAGCAACAAATACAAACGATCAGTGGGTTATAAGTAAGTCTGATCAGAAACATAATCATGCATTGTGCACATCTGCTATGACACCATTTATGCGTTCTAATAGAGCTGTAAGTAAGGCTGATATCGATGAGGCAACAACATTGAAAGAGGTCGGTGTTGGCACGTCACAAGTAATGAACTATTTAACGCAGCAGGCAGGGGGCTATCATAATGTTGGATTTACACATAAAGACCTCTACAATGCACTTCAAAGAGGTAAAGCAAAGGAAATCGTCGATGGGGATGTGAATGCGCTTATTGCCTACTTTGATTATAAGAAACATGATGATCCCGGGTTTTTTATGACATACTCGGTAGACGAATCGGGGGCATTGTATAATCTTATTTGGTCGGATTCTACATCGAGATCGGATTACACATGCTTCGGTGATGTAATTGCGTTCGACACAACGTACAAAGATAATTTGTATGGTCGACCAATTATGCCTATTGTTGGTGTCAATCATCACCATAACACAATTGTGTTTGCCACTGCCATAATCGCTGACGAGACGTCTCAATCTTTCGAGTGGGTGCTACAGAATTTTTTAGAAGCCATGATGAATAAATCACCTATTTCTGTTGTAACCGATGGGGATAGGGCAATGCAGAGGGCTATCAAATCTGTTATCCCTTATGCTAAGCACAGATTATGTTCTTGGCATCTTTCTCGCAATGCACAAGCTAACATTGGTGACCAAAACTGCTGCTATAACACTCTCCGGTGTATAAATGACATCGACTTCCTTCCTCCTCATTTCTTCCATCTCTTCTTCTTCCTCCTCCCTCTTTTCTTCTTCATATTTTTTCAGTTCATCGTACTTTTTTTCTACATAGCTCTTCATCTCTTTTATTTCACCCTTCAATTGAGCTCCTTCATCCGAGTATTTATCAACCACCCCCTTCACCCCCGTGAGTTCACTCCTCAAATCCACAACCTCCTTCACCACTCCCTCAAATTTTTCTCCCGTCACCATCTTAATATCACCCCTTAACACCCCAACTTCTTTCACCACTTCACCCCTCAATACCTCTACTTCATTCACCACTCCATCTATTTTTCCTTCCACTACCCCCTTATGCCTCTCGAGTGTATCTTCGACTCTCTCGAGTTTCTCTACGACTTGATCAAGTTTCTCTTCGACTCTTGATTGTCTTTGCATGATTTCAAATTGGATTTTTTTGATATCAGCCAATTCAGACATCAAAATGTCGAAGTTACTCTGTTTTGCTTCACCGTCGTCCCACTCACCGTCATCCCCCAATACAACCATCCCTCCTTTCTTCTCCTCTGCCTCCACTGCCTCCTCTACATCCTTGCCAATAACCTTCAAAATTAAATTACAATATTAAGACATTGATTATATTCTTAATATTATTTAATTACATTTATTACCATTTCTTGCTTCTTCCCTCTATCCAACTTCAACTTCACCATCACTCTAACCACCTCTTCCTTCCCCCATGCACGGATGCGTGCCACTCCGGTTCTTTCATAAGCCGGCACTGCCTCACAGCCCGACCAAAAATCGAACAGTGCAACCTGCATTTATAATAAAATTTATATTTTTATATAAAATCACAAAAAAAGTGATTCAACTCATTTACCTCTAAGATTGCTATGCACCCTTTGTGGTATCTCTGGCTGCCCTTTTTAAAGGTGATTATTGATTCAATCAATCTCGAATGGATATATTCAGCCCAATTGAATTCACCCTTCAAGCCTTCATCGCAAATGAGCTTCATATATTCCTTGTTCGTTGACGTATCACCCGTTGGACAAAGAAATATCCCGACAAGGTACAATAGAACTCGGGCCTTCAGCTTATCCCCCCAGTAAGATCCACTTTTGATATCCTCTTCAACTTCAGCATATGTCACCTTATGATTCAAACCATATTTGGAGGCAAGTGCTTTCCAGTTCTTACTCCTACAGACTTCTATAACACTTTTGCCTTTGTTTTGTACCCCCAATACGGCTGCAGCAGTCGATACCCCCAGAGGGAATGAATAATCACCATACTTAGCCATACATTGACTGACGTCAAATTGTGCCATCAAGGATCGACACAATTCCCTCTGAATAGGTCGATCCCTTACTCCGATCAACGATCCAAAACCTATTTCTCCCAGCACATTCAACTGATCCTTCTCCTTAAGGTGTTTAATTAATAAATTCACCCTTTTAATGCTGCATCTTGTCGACACTTCCTACATTTTTTAACAATATATAATGTTATAGTTCTTATATATTTTGTATCAACGTATTTACAAGTTTAATGAATACCTTATTTTCTAGTGCTTTCCTCCGTTCTTTGTACTCTTTACTATCATTCCTTGACTGTGTGATGTAAGGTTCCTTTTCAGCATCACTCATTGAATTCCATTTGGACCTCACATCTTTTTTCACCTAATATTAAACATAAACGTTTCTTAATCAATACATTAACACTAAATACTAATACTACTCAATGTCAATTTCATTTTACATACCGAACCGCTCTGTGTGTCATCTCCCTTCATCCTTTTGCATTCGGCCATACTGTTAACATTTAAAATTTGTAATCAATTTAAAGTTTATCGATACTTTAATCCAATTACCATTTCAACAATAATAACAAAAGGACATTGATACTTACTAGAAGTACTTATATCCACCCTTTGGTTGCTTTCGAGTCTCGGCCTCAATTTCAAAGTCATCTGCTCCACCAACAATTTTCCAACCCATTGACTCCATTTTTCCTTCATATATCAGTTTACGCAAATCAAATTATTTCGTTACATACACTTTATTCAATATACAAATATAGATAACTACTCTTGTGGTAAAACGGTTTTCTTCAAAAGAATTTGAATGGCCACACCAAAATGTGTCGGCACATTTATACAACCTATAATATCATTTTCTACCTATAATATTTAATAAAAGTATCGACATTTATATTTTTCCTTGAATATCTATTTCTACCTGCAATCGGTCCCAAATGCTTCCTTACTCCAAAACCCCAAACAACACATAAAAAACCCTATCGCGATTACTGTAATAATAAAAAATTAGGGTTTCGACAACATACTTTTCGATTCGACTGCAGCAACAAACAAACAAACTTCGCTTTAGAAACGCCTTCTGAAATGCAGCAACAATTACTCTTCGATTTCAAAAACTCGTTCGTTCTATCTTTTTTCAGAGGATATTTAGCTATGACCTTTATATTTTCATCGGATATGTTATTTATATTTAATCGATACAAATATAAAAGTGTCGATACTTTTATGTCAGGTGTCGATACTTTCGAAAGGATAATTACCTATTTCTTTGAAAGTGTCGATAATTTATTACACGTACTTACGAAAGTATCGACACTTTCAATATATCCGGTATCATTTTACCGGTTTTATCATTTTGATACCGGTTTTATCATATTTTTACCTGTTATATCGTTGTGGATCGATATATTTTTTTAAAGTATCGACACATTATAGGCGCTATAACTGCTTCTCTTTTAAATTCACAAAGTGTCGATCCTTATATAACGTATCGACACTTTTAAATTTACCGGTTTTATCATTTTGTTACCGGTTTTATCATATTTTTACCTGGTATATCGTTTTGGATCGATATATTTTTTAAAAGTATCGACACTTTTTAGGATTTAAAACTGCTTTTAAAGTTATGTAATTTATGTTTCAATTTATTTAATAGTGTTTCATGTTTTCCACCTACAATATTAATTTAATAATTTAATTTACACAAAATTTTATTTGATTGTTTTGATATTTTATAAAATATTATTTAGAATTTAAATTTAACAATATTAACCAAATATAATAATAAATATGTTTTCAACAGTGAAATAAGTATGGACACTTTTATAAAAATGATATATAATTTTTTGAAAGTTATGTAATTTATGTTTCAATTTATTTAATAGTGTTTCATGTTTTCCACCTACAATATTAATTTAATAATTTCATTTACACAAAAAATTATTTGATTGTTTTGATATTTTATAAAATATTATTTAGATTTTAAATTTAACAATATTAACTAAAGATAATAATAAATATATTTTCACAGTGAAATAAGTATGGACACTTTTATAAAAAAGATAGATAATTTACAATATAACAGGTCAAAATATGACAAAACCAGATTCATTATGACAAAACCGGTAAAATTTACTTGATATGTTAAAAGTATGGACACTTTTATAAAAATGATAGATACTTACCGATAACCAAAGTTTACCGGTTACCAAATTTTTTAATAGTTTTTCATATTTTCTACCTAAAACATTATTAGTTGTCAACATAATAGGTACCGCTAAACCGAATTTATTAAATACATTTTAATATATCCGGTAATGCTGTATATTAGCCGTATATTAACCCGCCTTTCCTGAGACATCCCAGTTATTACTTCACTAGTTATCGGCTTATGCCTTGTAGGTGCCTACTGCCTAGCAAGATTTGACTTCTGATATAGTCCATTTGGTTTGGGCTTCACTCCAGCAAAATTTCAATTCAATATTGGCCCGAACCATTTATCAAACATACCAAACGACGCCGTTTCTACGAACTTAAGGTCAAGGAAAAATCAACTTGTCAACGCCTTCCTCTTGTCCAATCTGAAACGTAAAAACTAGACAAAACTCAGCCTCACCTTGTCGGCTGTCGCCAAATCCGCCAATCCCAAAGCAAAGCAATGGCGATCTCTCCCGCTTCTACTGCTATCTTCTTCCTTCCCCTTCTCACCATTTCACTTTTCCTTTCAATTCCCACTGCCGGATCCGAACCCGAATCCGAACTGGTTGCCGATCTCCTCGCCCTTCAGTCGGAATCCAAATCGGGAGTCATCCACTTAGACGACCGAACCATCGCCAAATTCCTCACTTCCCCCAAAACCCCTCGACCCTACTCCCTCCTCATCTTCTTCGACGCCACCCAACTCCACGACAAGTCCGAACTCCACCTCCTCGACCTCCGCCGTGAGTTCTCCCTCGTCGCCTCCTCCTTCATCGCCAACTACAACAACTCCAACACCAAACTCTTCTTCGCCGACATCGAGTTCCGCGAATCCCAATCCTCTTTCCACCTCTTCGGCGTCAACTCCCTCCCCCACATCCGCCTCGTCGGCCCCAACGCCAAATCGTTGAAGGATGACTCCGAACAGATGGACCAGGGCGATTTCTCTCGAATGGCCGAGTCTATGGCCGAGTTCGTCGAGTCGAGAACTAAACTCACCGTGGGTCCACTCCATCGTCCTCCTATTATTTCCAAAACGCAAATGGGATTGATCGTTGCCCTTTTGTTGATCTCTGCTCCATTCATAATCAAAAAGATCTTCGCCGGGGAAACATTCTTACACGATCCCAAGATTTGGCTTTCCGGCGCCGTTTTTGTTTATTTTTTCAGCGTTTCAGGTGCAATGCATAACATAATAAGGAAGATGCCGATGTTTTTGGTGGATAGGAACGATCCGAACAAATTAGTTTTCTTTTATCAAGGATCGGGGATGCAGCTTGGAGCGGAAGGGTTCGCCGTGGGTTTTCTTTATACGATTGTGGGATTGTTGCTTGCTTTCGTCACTCATGTTCTTGTTTATGTTAAGAACGCGACGGCTAAGCGTGTGGCGATGATTTTTGCGCTTTTTGTTTCCTTTTGGGCGGTGCAGAAAGTGATTTTCTTGGACAATTGGAAGACTGGATATGGAATTCATGGATTCTGGCCTTCCAGTTGGAACTAAAGGCAATGCCTTTTTAGGCTGCTATAATTCGAACTATGGTTTCGAAATGCGGATAATTTAGTTACGAACTCGATATCGATTTTAGATGTTTAAATGTTTTAACTCTGTGCCAGAGGTTTTGCTTATAGAACGTACTTTGTTATAAGCTGTTATCTTTGCATGAAAAATATATTTGCTATAAGATTTTCTGATGTAAATCATAGTTTTCTGTTATCTTTTTCATTTTTGTGCTGCATATGATTTCTGAATTTCTCATAGATTCTTTGTTTTACATTGTTTAGGTTTGACCTTTTCTTTTCCTTATGATGTCAGTTCTCTCAGTTCATGAATGAAAGCTTATGCACATCGGTTTTGGTCTTTATGTAGGATTAAACCTACTGCCCTTCTATTTATGCATGCCTTCTTTTACACACCTGTAATCTTAATACAATCTGTGTACTTGTTTCCGACCCTGTTTAAGTTTCTGTTAAAGCATAGATTGGAAAATGTCTAGTAGGATTTCAAATTATGGGCAGCAAAGGAGTCATTGAATATGCGAGGCGTAGTTTAGGTTTGAGAAGGGTAGACATATAGGCTGTTTCTTTATATACTTGATAACTTTGTTTGAGCCCCTTTGACGAAGTTGCTGAAACTAGGTTAAACTTCTAGGGCCTTTTGGATGGGTAACAAGACCAACAGCTGTTTGTTAGTATAGATTATTGAGTTACATGATCCCGTAGACCTCACTTTAGTTTGGTTTCACGCCTTTGACACCTTTTTCCTGTCCTGCCTCTTGTAACGAGTTTATGGTAAGTTTTCTGAGTTTAGCATCATATACTGATGTTCATGTTTGTGTCATCTCAGTCGCATGTGAAACATGAGGCTGTTGATGATCAATAGCACATCCGGAGAGGTAAAACTCTCTTTTGTAATGTCTATCCTTCCAAATGACTACATTCTAGCTGTATGTTTTGGCTGCGCAATTGGAAACTTAATTTCTTGTTATTTCTTTGCGGTTGCAACTGCTTCGCATAAAATGCGCCGGATTCTTTATTTGAAGTTTTGCTTGATCAGTTCGGGCAAATGTTATTCGATTACTGGTAAGGCTTTGAAAGGCGTCTTTTAATATTCCTGAACGTGAAGTCTTATTGAGTTACTTTGTAGATCAATCAATGTTGTCTGTTAAAAGAGGCTTTGAGGCAACATCAAAACCCTTTATGCTACTTCAATTCCTACGGAACTTCGCCTGTAAATACAATTGTATCAATTCTCTTTGATTGCATATGAATTTTCCCTAGATTTCCGTGCCATTGTGACACTAAGCTTTTGGAAGAACAAATTGATTTTCTCAGGGAAATTTGTGGATCATTACTGCAACCTCTCCGATAATGATCGGTCTGGCTGTACCCTTTACCAGTTGCCATTGCATCAATTCCGACATGTGAATGGTACCTTTGAGAATATGTGTAATATATGTTCGAATATTTGTAGATATCCGACTAATTTTTACGACATTTTAATTGCTTTGAAAGGTGCTCTTATGTAGTATGTTCCTAAACCAGATTTCTTTGAGCTGCCTTGGCTATCACTCAACTTCGTCGTACGTTAAAGAGGTTTTGAAGCAATATTAACCCCTTTATTCTATTTCTATTATTATGCAACTTTGTCTATAAATGCAAAGGTATCAGTACTCTTTATTGCATATTCAGTTTGGTGAGCCTTACTTTTAAGAGGAATTAGGGGTGTAAATAATATATTGGTATCCTCAAATTATTTGAGTTTGATTTGCAAAAGTCGAGCTTAAATTCAAACAATTCGAAATATCAAATTGGTCCCAATTCGAAACAATTAAAAAAAATTCTCAATATTTAGAATCCTTCATTTTGATCAAACATAAAATCTAAAAATTCATCTCTCAAATTTTGGTCATCATTGTTGCCCGTTTACTCAATTGCCATCGTTGTCTCTTCTTACGACATCGTTCATGCCTTACAATCATTGGACTCAATCGCAACTCTCGTGACTTATTGGGTTGATTTTTGACGAATGATTGGAAGTTGGGCCCAGCGGATGTCGGACGAAAGTGAGAGCAACGACGGGGAAGAGAAACTTGATGGGAGCAACGAAAAAGTAGTTTCCGACAGACGTGTGATTTGTAAAAGAGTGACGATGATGGAAAATAGATGAAGATGTTGCGATGAAGACGATGAGCAAAATTGTTATGAAAGTTCGAGACTCGTCATACGGAAAAGTAGTTTCCGACAGACGTGTGATTTGTAAAAGAGTGACGATGATGGAAAATAGATGAAGATGTTGCGATGAAGACGATGAGCAAAATTGTTATGAAAGTTCGAGACTCGTCATACGGAGAAGGAACATTAAATTATGTTGTGAAGACAATGGTGGGAGTTATGGAGAACATGGTTAGTAAAGACGAAATTGAAATAAAAAGAGACATTCACAATAAGTCCTTAAACTTTGACAAATTTGAAAGTAGACCACTAAATTATTAATAAAATTAAGAAACTATTTTAAATCTAAATATTAATTGAATTGATAGGATTTTTAAATATTGAGATTTTGTTTTGAATTATTTTGAATTAGAATGATTTTGATAGAATGTGTAAATTTTAAAGACAAAAATCTTTATTATACCAATACCATGTCATCATTTTCGTTAAATCAACTATCAAACCTAATAACATTATATTAATCATGTAATCAAAACATAAACATATAATAAATAGATGATTGAATAAATAATTTATATTATATATTCTGATTTATATTGTCAGCCATCAGTGACGATAATGATAAGAGAAGAGATAATTAGTTACCCATCTTATATAAAAAGTATCTTTTAGGGGTTGTTTTGTTAAGAGAATATAAGATCACCATTGAAAATGAGGTTATCTCAATATTACATTACTTAACACATTATTAGGTATGTTATATTATCTTATTTGATTTATTTGACAATAATGTAAGATTATAGTATTTGGTTGGAGGAATATAAGATAAAGAAAAAATATTTTTTTAATCAATTTTTCGTTAAGATATATTTTCTTTTTTAACAAGTTAAATCTCAATATTAAAATTAAAATATTTACATGAAAGTTCATAGAAAATATATTTTTCTATTATTTCTAATTTATATATTTTTAATAAAAATTGTACAAAAATAATTTAATATATATAAGTTTTATTATTTTTAATTTTGTATTTCTTTTAAAAATACAGAAACATACTTATATCAACATAATTATATGTTTATTTTTAGGTATTAAGATATTGAGAGATGTTGTTGAAAACATTTTGATATTTCGATATAACAAATTAGTTTAAAAGAATTTTAAGATTTTACAAATGATTTTCTAAGTATATTCGATTCAATTAATCGAATATCAAATTATTACTCCAAGTCTTTTAAGATCAATTTCAAACCTTACTAAATGTGTAAAATCGTGTTTTATACTTAATATATTTTTGAAACGATTTTCACATATTATTTTGAACCAAAATCAAGCCTAAAATCAATTTTTCAGAGTGATGCACCGATGCATCAATCCATGCATCGATGCACCATGAATTAAATTGAACATCGAATGCATTTCATGCATCGATGCACCATGAATTAAATTGAACATTGAATGCATTTCATGCATCGATGCACTTACCATGCACCGATGCACTGAGGATTTTATGAAAACATCGAATGCATTTGATGCACCAGCCATGCATCGATGCACTTTGGCTATTTTGAAACATCGAATGCACTTGATGCATCGATGCACTCTTAGTGCACCGATGCACTAAGGGTCCAACAGTCAAAATATTTGAATTTTACACTGATGCACCGATGCACCATGGGTATGCATCGATGCACTGACGCTCTCAACAGCTTTAATTAATTATTTTCACAATTAAACGGCTCTATTGACTCCACTAATCATCCCCAACGTTCAGAAGTGATTCAAGGTGTATTTAAACAAGCTTAGAAGCCATTGATCAATAACAAGAAACAACAAGCACCTAGAATCAAGAGAGATTCAAAGAGAAAGCATCAAACCTCAAGTTTGAGCATTTCAAGCCTATTTTTCATTCAATATTCATTTTGCTTTCAAGAACACTTATTGTGCTCAATTGTATTTATTCTTGAGTGTTCTTTCTTTGTTCTAGGATTGTGCAAACGTATTTGCCTTGTGAGGTTTTTCTTGTAAGTTTGCAAATTTGTAATCTTCTCTTTGAGAAAAGAGTGTTCTCAAGAATTGGGGTATATTCTTGAGGGAGTTGTAAGCTTATCTCTTTGGCCTCAAAAGAAAGAACAAATTAGTGAATTTGTTGGAAAATCCTTAGTGTGGATAGCTAAGGTAGTGGACGTAGACTTTAGTTGATAAAGTCGAACCACTCTAAATCGTTGTGCAATTACTTTCAATTTTCTGTAAAATCTTCCACCAAAATTTTTATTGCTAATTCACCCCCTCTTGGCCGATTCCATCGATCGATTAACTCAAAAATTGGTATAAGAGCCTTACTCATTTGAAGGTTTAATTTCCTCTTGAGTTGATTCGGGAAGAGTTACATCGATTATCAAGTCATCAATGGCCTCCTCTTCAAATTACGACTCCGGTCTCGATTCGATGCCCGTCAACAAGCCTTCTTTCTTCAATGGGGCTAACTATGCCTATTGGAAAAATAGGATGATGTACTTTATTCAAGTAAGTGACATGGGAGCATGGAATGTCGTAGAAGAAAGATACATCAAGCCTCTAACTCATCCAAGATTGTGGAGTGAAGGAGAGACAAGAATGTTCCAGCTCAACTCCAAAGCATACATATCATATTTTGTGCTCTTGGACCAGATGAATACGGAAGAGTTTCATCTTGTATAACCGCCAAAGAAATATGGGACAAACTTCAAGTCACTTATGAAGGTACCGATGAGGTAAAGAAATCTAAAATTAGTATTCTAACGCATAACTATGAAAATTTCAGGATGAAACCAAATGAAGATATCAAAGCTATGACGAATAGATTTTCAACTATTGTCAATGGTCTTAAATCATATGGAGAGATCATTTCAAATGAAAAGCTTGTGAGGAAGTTAGTCTACTCCCTTCCAAAATCGTGGCAATCAAAGAAGACGGCAATCATTGAGTCTAAGGACCTAACGTCCTTAACTCTTGAAGAACTAATCGATTCCCTTCTCACTCATGAAATGATGCTTGAAGATGAAGTGGACCTCGATAAGATTGACGAGACACCAAAGGAGAAGGAGAAGAAGAAAAACATTGGAGTTGCTCTCAAATTCACAAAAGATGAGAGTAATTCGAATGACGATGATGATGACGACGAAATGACATTATTTGCCAAACGATTCAGAAAATTGATGATGCCCAACCGAGGAAGAAAATCCAAACGTAATGAAGGCTTCAAAACTGAATCGAAGGAGAAAGACCCGATCATTTACTATGAATGCAAAAAGCCGAGGCATGTCAAATATGATTGCCCACAATTGAAGAAAAAGGGTCAATCAAAAAAGAAGCACAAGACTTATGTAGCTACATGGAGCGATGAAGAAGGTTCCGATGAAGAGGAACAAGAAGTTGCAAACTTGTGCTTGATGGCTATCGGGGAAGATTCTAAGGTAACCTCTAACTCATTCGATTTGGATGAATTATCTTATGATGAGTTATTAGAGGATTATAATGGGTTGGCTTCAGATTATAAGACTCTATTTTCAAAATACAAAAATGATATTTCAAAATTGAAAAACGAAAATAGTCTTATATCCAAGACCAACAATGAGCTTGAAAGTAAGATCAAAGAATTGCAAATCAAAATTAATGATTTTGAAAAGAAAAATACTGATTTGCATAACTTACTTTCAAAAGTTCATGATGATCATCAAAAGAAGATTGATGATCTTAAAACTTCTTTTAATAAGGTTGGAACAAAAAGTTTTGAAAAAAATGAGAATTCAAAATCCAACTTTGTCAAGAAAAGTTTTAGAAGCTACAATCATAGAAGTCCTCGATGAATCTTGAATGGTAAAATTGTTAGGAGTATATGGGTTCCTAAAGAATTCATTACTACTAAATATAAGAATGTCCTTAATAAATGGAGACCAAAGGGGACAAGGATTTTAGAAACTAATGAATATGGACCCAAAAGAATTTGGGTACCGAAAATTAGAAATTAATCTATATTTGTAGGAAAAAGAGCATTGCAACAACGCACGGGAAACAAATCCAAATTCATGGTACCTTGATAGTGGATGCTCGAGACACATGACCGGAGACAAAAGCCGGTTCATAGAGCTTAATGCCAAAAATGGAGGAGAAGTGACTTTTGGTGATAATTCAAAAGGTCACATTGAAGGTATTGGTACTATAGGTAATACCTCTTCCATACAAATTAAAAATGTGTTATATGTGAATGGATTAAAGCATAATCTATTGAGTATTAGTCAATTATGCGACAAGGGATTCAATGTCATGTTTGAAATTAATGGTTGTAAAGTTATTGACATTGCATCTAATCGGATTATGCTTGTTGGTCATAGAATAGGAAACATATACATGGTGAATTTAGATTCTATTGATATGACTAATTTTTGCCTAGTTTCTAAGGATGAACATGATAGTTGGTTATGGCATAGGAGACTAAGACATGCTAGTATGAGTGTTTTGCAACGGCTAATTCAAGGAGACTTAGTAAGAGGGTTGCCTAAGCTTAAATTTGATAATGATAAAATCTGTGATGCTTGTGCTAAAGGAAAACAAAAGCAAATTTCTTTTAAATCCATTAATGACGTATCAACTAGTAAAGTATTACAATTGATCCATATAGATCTTTTTGGGCCAACTAGGACTACTAGCTTGGGTGGAAAACAATATGCATTTGTCTTGGTAGATGACTATTCTAGATATACTTGGGTTCTATTCTTAAGTACTAAAGATGAAGCATTAGAAAATTTCATCACATTTTCAAAAGTAATCCAAAACGAAAAAGGTTACTCTATCACTAGTGTTAGAAGTGATCATGGCACTGAATTTGAAAATCTTGGATTTAATGAGTTTTGTAATTCTAATGGTATTAGCCATAATTTTTGAGCACCTAGAACCCCTCAACAAAATGAAGTTTTTGAGAGGAAAAATCGATCTTTAGAAGAAATGGCTAGAACCATGCTTTGTGAAAATAATTTGCCAAAATATTTTTGGGAGGAAGCCACAAATACCGCTTGTTATATTGTAAATCGAGTAATGATTAAGCCAATTTTAAAGAAAACTCCATATGAAATTTTCAAAAATAAAAAACCTAACATTAGTTATTTTCATCCTTTTGGATGTAAATGTTTTGTTTTAAACAACGATAAAGAAAACCTTGGCAAATTTGATGCTAAAACTGATGAAGGAATTTTTCTGGGTTATTCCTTAAATTCTAAAGCTTTTCAAGTATTTAATAAAAGAACTTTAGTTGTAGAAGAGTTCATACATGTTGTTTTCGATGATAATCTCCTCCTGAGGAAGGATTCTTGTGTTAATGATGATGTAGGCATTGTACAAGCAAATGACGTTAGACATGACGTTAGAGAATCATCATCAAAGGAAGAAACGAAATATGAGGAAACTCATGATCCTCTTGAGAATCCAACCATTGAAGAAAAGGAAGTACCTTATCCAAGAGAGTACAACTATGTCAAGGATGGTGAGATTATAGGTGATCCATCCAAAGGGGTAACAACTATATCATCTCTTAGAAATATTTGTAATTATGTTGCATTTATTTCATGCATAGAGCCTAAGAACATCAAAGAAGCATTAAAAGATGAACATTGGATTATGGTTATGCAAGAAAAATTAAATCAATTTGAGAGAAGTAAAGTGTGAACATTAGTTGAAAGGTCTAGTAATAAATCTACTGTAGGTACTAGATGGGGATTTAGGAATAAACTTGATGAGAGTGGTAATATAGTGAGAAACAAGGCTAGACTTGTTGCTCAAGGGTATACTCAAGAAGAGGGCATAGACTATGATGAAACATACGCTCCCGTAGCTAGGATGGAAGCAATTAGAATGTTATTAGCATTTGCATGTTTTCATGAATTTAAATTATATCAAATGGATGTTAAAAGTGAATTTTTAAATGGTTTTATAAAAGAAGAAGTGTATGTGGAACAACCTCCAGGTTTTGAAGATTCAAAATTTTCGGATCATGTTCTTAAATTGACAAAAACACTTTATGGTTTAAAACAAGCTCCTAGAGCTTGGTATGAAAGATTGTCAAACTTTTTAATTGAAAAAGGTTTTTCAAAAGGGAAGGTTGACACTACATTGTTTTTAAAGCATAAAGGTAAAGATTTATTAGTAGTTCAAATTTATGTTGATGATATAATATTTGGTTCTACTAATGATGTTCTTTGTCAAGAATTTTCTAAGCTAATGCAAAACGAATTCGAAATGAGCATGATGGGGGAGCTCTCATTTTTCTTGGGACTCCAAATCAAGCAAATAAAAGATGACATCTTCATCAATCAATCTAAGTATGTCAAAGATATGCTCAAAAAGTTTGGACTGGAAAATGGCAAACCTCATGACACTCCAATGAGCTCTTCAACAAAGCTTGACTTAGATGAAAGAGGTAAATGTGTAGATGTTAAATTATATAGGTCAATGATTGGATCTCTACTTTATCTAACTGCAAGTAGATCGGACATTATGTTTAGTGTTTTCTTATGTGCTAGATTTCAATCATGCCCTAAGGAATCACATTTACTAGCTGTTAAGAGAATCTTTAGATACCTTAAGGACACTCCTAGTTTAGGACTTTGGTATCCTAGAGATTCTAGCTTTAGCTTGCATGCCTTTTCTTATGCATATTATAGAGGATGCAAATTAGATAGGAAAAGCACCTCCGGTACTTGCCAATTCCTTGGAAATATGTTGATTTCTTGGTTTTCAAAGAAACAAAATTGTGTCGCATTATCTACCACTGAAGCGGAATACATTTCAGCCGGTAGTTGTTGTGCACAAGTTTTATGGATGAAACAACAACTTTTTGATTATTGAATTGAAGTAGGTACTATTCCTATCAAGTATGACAATACTAATGCTATTTGTCTCACTAAAAATCCCATCCAACACTCTAGAACTAAGCACATTGAAATAAGACATCACTTCATTAGAGACCATGTCACTAAGGAAGATGTAGTTCTAGAATTTGTTGATACTTTGCATCGATTAGCGGATATCTTTACAAAACCTTTAGACAAGGAAAGATTTTGGACACTTAGGAGAGAATTAGGTTTAACTGACCTATCTTCACTTAGTGTTTAAAATAATTTTAGCACTTTTAAGAATAAATGAAAAATGCTTATAATGGTAATTTTTGATTGCATTTTTTGCTATTAGTTAGGGGGAGTTTATGTTATTTGGTGAAAATTAATTTTATGTTCAAATATTGTTTAAAAATTAATTTGATTGATTGAACATGATTAATTTTCAATATATGAGTTTCCAATACCACTAGAGCTAACTAATTTAGCATTTTAAGTGTTTAAAACGGATTTTTAACATTTATGTGCTTCATGCATCGATACACTTAACAGTGCATCGATGCATCCCTTTGAATGTGCATCGATTCATCATGTTGATGCACCGATGCACGCCTTGAATGTGCATCGATGCATCTGTCGGGTTTTTAGATAAAAACCCTAATTTTCTTCATCTTCTCAAACTCCTAACTCTAAAACACTCACGCCGTTCGCCTCACACTCTCTCTAAAATCTCATTTTGCTTAAAATCAACAAAATATTATTAGAATCTTCGAGTTTTTCAACTCCTAATCCTGCATTTATCATCAAATCGTGCAAAACAACATCACATTCCTCTCAAATCCGAAATTTTCAAGGTAATATTTCAAAAACCCTATTTTATTGATTTTTGATCTTAGAACTAGTTTTAATTAGTTCTAGGATGAACATTATATCGGGCATTGATAGTTTGATGATTACAAATTATTTTTTACAACTAATTTCATCAAAAACTCACAAATTTTCAATGAATTTGTGAATTTTCAAAATAAAAAAAAATTCGAAAATCTAAATTTAAATTCTAAATTTGATGTTTTTGATTTAATTATGTTGTTTTCATGAAATACTATACATATTATTTACAAATATTACTTTCAAATAGTTTTTCAAAACATTGCCCATTAGGATTCGGTTTAGAGAACCTTGAATTATTGAGGACTCAATTGAGTTTTGGGATTCATTATTGTGCATACATGTGTTTTAATTTGTAGGTTATATTTCTTTTTCCGATTCTTAAATCATATATAATCCCAAAAGCCCTAGAACTTCGTCGAGTCTTTCTCATTCAAACCAACCTCCTAATCCCGTTCCTCCTCTACCTTCATCTCTATTAGGATCTTGTTTTAACATGCCTGAGCGTCGTAGAGACGAATTGTACTCTAGGTACAGAAATTCTTTCCAAACTTATAGAATTCGTGAAAAGCGTATTCCTTCACTTCAAGCCATGGTTGACATTGACTTCGAATACCTTCCGATTCTTAAAGCTTGGAAGTTTGATAAATTGTTTCAGCTTAAACCTATCGTCTATCAACAATTGGTCTGCATTTTCTATTCCAATGCGGTGTGTATTCAAAATGAAACACAATGTGGAACTATAGCCATTAGATCCTATCTTTTAGGCCAATATATTATTATTGACCCCGAGACTATATCTTTCCTATTTGGGTTAGATGATAGTGGTGTATATAATGAGAGTGAAAATGTGGAATATCCCTAAGTTCCAAACTCCAGTGTTAGTACTCTACGATCTCATCACGATCGTTTTCTCCATTTGATGATCTCTTGGTGGTTTAGACCATCTGGAGGTAGGTACTCCATACTTCGTGCTAGAGATTTATGGTGGATGTATTGTATTAAAAATAAAATCAAAATAAATCTTCCCCACATTATATTCAGTCAACTAGTGGACATCATAAACATTGTTCCTTCAAAACATGTTGAAACATTGATTTATGGATGTCTTCTTAGTAACCTCTTTATCAGACTTGGTCTAGACTTCTCTCTCGACAATCCTATCCCACTCAAAAATCAAATCAATCTCACATCCTTGAAGAAAGTGGATTGGAAACAAGACGAGGTAACCAGTCAATGGGTTTTTAGACCCGGAAAGCAAACTCTGGGAGCTAGTTCCTCACGAGCTGCTCCTAGCTCCTCTCGTGCTCCTCCTCCTCCTCCGGCTCTGGCTTCTGAAGATGATCCTTAATTTCAATAACTTATACAAGACATCGATGATCACGTACCTGATGACGAGCCTGCACCGGAACCATCTCCACAAGAAGATCAAATGCCTCCATATTTTCATTCGTTTTCGGAGACATTTGATTTACGGTATGCGTCCATGGATTCGCGCTTCACATTCATTGAGTCCCAACACTCTACCTTGGGAGCTCAACAACAAGATATGAATGATCATTTGGATGCACTCACGCTTGAGATTAGAGCTCGTTACCCTCCTCCTCCTCCTGATTCTTCGATGGATGAATAGACTTATCTTGCTTTGATTGTTTTGGGTTTGAACTTGAATTTAAATTGTTAAAACATTTTGGATTGTCTTTCTTTGATTGTTGGATGTTTGTTTGATGGATATTTGAACTTTTATTTCATATATATTTTGGTTTGTTTCAATATGTGCATTATTTACTTTTTCGTTGAAATATGACCAATTAACCATTTCACATTTTATTATGAATATTGATTATGAAACTAATGGCTAATCTCTCTTTTGATCTTTGATCTTAGCAGCTTAATCTTTAAGTTTCTAAATATAAATTGGCTAAGTTTTTCAAAACCTTGTGTAAAGTTATTTTAGAGTCTTTTTGATTTAACAAAAAGGGGGAGAAGTGTAAAATGTTATAGTAAGGTAGTAAGGGGGAGTAATTGCAAACTTGATTTTCAAAATAGTTTTTCAAAGAAAATCTTAAAATTACTCAAGTGTTTTGTTATATCAAAACGGGGGAGATTGTTGAAAACATTTTGATATTTCGATATAACAAATTAGTTTAAAAGAATTTTAAGATTTTACAAATGATTTTCTAAGTATATTCGATTCAATTAATCGAATATCAAATTATTACTCCAAGTCTTTTAAGATCAATTTCAAACCTTACTAAATGTGTAAAATTGTGTTTTATACTTAATATATTTTTGAAACAATTTTCACAAAGTATTTTGAACCAAAATCAAGCCTAAAATTAATTTTTCAAAGTGATGCACCGATGCACCAATCCATGCATCGATGCACCATGAATTAAATTGAACATCGAATGCATTTCATGCATCGATGCACTTACCATGCACCGATGCACTGAGGATTTTATGAAAACACCGAATGCATTTGATGCATCGATGCACCAACCATGCATCGATGCACCAGCCATGCATCGATGCACTAGCTATGCATCGATGCACTCTGGCTATTTTGAAACATCGAATGCACTTGATGCATCGATGCACTTTTAGTGCACCGATGCACTAAGGGTCCAACGGTCAAAATATTTGAATTTTACACTGATGCACCGATGCACCATGGGTATGCATAGATGCACTGACGCTCCCAACTGCTTTAATTAATTGTTTTCACACTTAAACGGCTCTATTGACTCCACTAATCATCCCCAACGTTCAGAAGTGATTCAAGGTGTATTTAAACAAGCTTAGAAGCCATTGATCAATAACAAGAAATAACAAGCAACTAGAATCAAGAGAGATTCATAGAGAAAACATCTAACCTCAAGTTTGAGCATTTCAAGCATATTTTTCATTCAATATTCATTTTGCTTTCAAGAACACTTATTGTGCTCAATTGTATTTATTCTTGAGTGTTCTTTCTTTGTTCTAAGATTGTGCAAACATATTTGCCTTGTGAGGGTTTTCTTGTAAGTTTGCAAATTTGTAATCTTCTCTTTGAAAAAAGAGTGTTCTCAAGAATTGGGGTATATTCTTGAGGGAGTTGTAAGGTTATCTCTTTGGCCTCAAAAGAAAGAACAAATTAGTGAATTTGTTGGAAAATCCTTAGTGTGGATAGCTAAGGTAGTGGACGTAGACTTTAGTTGATAAAGTCGAACCACTCTAAATCGCTGTGCAATTACTTTCAATTTTCTGTAAAAGCTTCCACCAAAATTTTTATTGCCAATTCACCCCCCTCTTGGCCGATTCCATCGATCGATTAACTCAACAGATGTACATACTTACATCGGTGTAAGTATGTGTTAAGTGCTACCATTTTTTATTTTTATTTTTTCACTTACACCGGTGTATGTGTTAAATACTATACTTTTTTATTTTATTCATGCAACATGTATGAGTTGTACAATGAAATATCATATCGAATTATTTGATAAAATTAATAAAAACATAAAAAATATAATATAGAAAACATTTTATTATATGCATCATATTACCAAACTTTTGAAGTAATTATTTGTGGTAATTAGCAAACTTTTATATATGTAATTGTAATTTAATATCATAACATTTTAGCATATGAGGGAGCGATGGACTGAAATCCTTTCTTGAGAGCCTAGAGAATTTATCATAATTTTGATAACTTACAGTTTAAAGAATAAATGTATAAATGATCTTTGAAATTATTCTTGTTTTAGAGGCATTTTTTTTTCTGAATTAATGATAATTATTAAATACTTAAGGAAAAGGGGAAATGATATTGTCGCACCCCACAAATTTAGGGGTTAAATCGAATTACAAATTTCCAAAATTTAAAGGACTAGTTGCATAATTTACCTAATTTTAGGGTTTTAAACCACCCATCTCTCTTTTCTTCCTTCTTTTTTTTCCATTGGTTAAAACCAAAAACATATTTTATTTCATTACTCTCTCTATGTTTTTTTTTGCAATTTTTGCTTGATTTGGTGGTGGTTCGGTCGTCGTGGAGTAAACCATCAACGTCGTTTGTTTTGTCTTAACGTGGCCAATCGTTTGGTGTTGTTATTTTCCCATTCGTCGTCACCGTTTGCAAGTAGGGGAGAGCGAAAAAATTCTGGGTTTTGAAAAAGCCCTATTTTCATCATTTAATGCCGTGAACCGACCCCAATAAGTGACTCCCCGTTTCCTAAATTGTAATTTTGGAAAGTTTCATAGAATTTTGGCTGCTGAAAGACCCTCAACGCACCCCCACGCACGTGTGGGAACTGGGAATGACTCTACCAGTTTAAGCCAGAATCAGTCTACCTGAATTGGTATGCCTAAACCGATCTGACCTTAAACTGGTCCATATCCGTTGACTTTGATGGTTAACTTTTTCGTTGACCACTGATTTTTTTCGTTGATCGTTGACTTTAACCGTTGATTTTTCAATTCTCTTTTATTGCATATGGAAAAAAAATATGTTTCGATGTTGCCTCAAAGCCTCTTTTTTTCCGTTGCCTCAAAGCCTCTTTTCATGTACGGTAAACACACAGCTTTCCTCTTAGATGTTTGAACATCTTTGTTAAATTACTATAAATATTAATTTATATTTTAAAATATTACTATTTAATGTATTGATGGTTGATTTTTTCCAATACAAGTAGGGTTTAAATGAATAGAACGATCGGTGAATTGTTCGTATAACGTTCGTTTATGTTCGTTTGTTAAGTTAAATAAACGAACATGAATAAAAAAAATTATGTTCATTTAATAAACGAACGAACAAGCTCGTTTATCAACTCGCTCATTTATGTTCATGAACATACTCGTTTACCCGATTCTCTTTTTCCTTTTATTTTTTTACACTTTAAATATTGGTGAAGATAAGGATTAAATAATACACATAATAAAAGTTGCATTTTAAACTATGAATTTTAAAGAGTTTAAGCACCGTGGTGCAATTTTATCATTTTTAAGCTTGCAAATGAAATTAAAAATCGAATATATAAACGAACGATAAATAAACATTAAAAAATATTAAATGAATACTAAATGAACGCTAAACGAACTTGTTCGTGAACATATAAACGAACACGTTCCCGAACATTAAGCAAGTACTAAACGAACATGTCCATGAACACATTCATGAACATATAAACGAACATGTTCGTGAACATTAAATGAACGAACATGAACACCTTTAAAAATATAAACGAACATGAACTCTATATTGAAAATTTAAACGAACAGGAACCGAACACGAACACCTTCAAAAATAAATAAACGAACACGAACATTGCCTTGTTCATTTAAGTTCGGTTCATTTACACCCTTAAATACAAGCGACCTTAATCTCTCGTCTTATATTTTATTTATTTATTTAAAATATTAATAAAGATTGTTTACAGAAAAAACTCCATCACTAGTGTATAAAATAGTTATTTATTTTAAAATGATGTATTTTTAATTTATTAATAAATTTAAATTTTGAAACATACTTATCGTCCGATAAAAACTTATCCCAACTGCTGTTATAGTTAAACTAAACAAAATTATGTTAATATTACATCTTTCTACTCAAACTACAATAGTTATTTATAAATTATTACCCGTATGTTAAGAAAAACAATACTTTTAAGTTTTCGAAATGAGTAACCTTAATACCACATTAAAATACCCGAGCTCTGAACGTCGATTGATCCAAACAATAAACCAATCTAAATATCCCACAACAATTTTTTGTTAAAAAATGTTGGATTCCTTAACCGAAACTCATCTCCACCCCTTTTGTTTTTCTCTTCCTACTAATACCCTCTGTACAGCCCTCTCTTCATCAAACATCACTTCAAGCAACCGTTGCTATTGTATTACGAGCCCAAAATCATGGCTGGTAAGATCAAAGACATTTTCAGAGGTTTCAAATCCATTTCTCATTTGTTCGGTGAGTTTCTTTTTTGTCTCTCTTTAAATATACAATAAATATGAATGCATTATATTTCAACTCGTTTTTTTACTTGGGTGAGGCTTTGATTGTAGTTGAGAGGAAGCAAGAGATGGAAATTGGGGTCCCGACAGATGTTATACATGTAGCACATGTTGGTGCTGATCACTCTTCCACCAGTGCTCCTAGTTGGGTATGTTCAATAATTTTTCTATTCAAAAACTACATTTTGGATAGCCTAAATTGAGTTGTATTTATTTTTTATCTTCACTTTGCTTGGAATTCAATACAGATGAATGAATTCAAGATTGGCCCTGATAAAACAGCAGAATCAACCGGAGTTTCTCATCCTATACCTCTTTCAACACTGTCCTCTCTAGGTGTGTTTTCTCAAAAGGATAAACGTTTTTAAGTTACCTTTACTTCTTTATTAGACCATTTTCCTTTCAAAATTATGCATATATTATCTAACCTATACTACCTTGTTACAGGTATTGATCAATCAATAGGATCTGAATCAGAAACAGAGAAAACGAGAAAACAGTCCTGCACTGATGTTTCAACTGTTACGGAGAAACGAAAAAGGAAGAGCAATTTCATTGTTGAGCCTTGTTCCTGGAAATCTCAACGATCATCCAAGACCAAGGAAACATCTACTCAATTGGGTTCGTCACCAGACTTCATCTTCACGCATGATTATTTCTTATTATGACTCTCAACAACACAAGAAAGTAGAAATCAATTTCATTATTATTTTGTTACAGGTTTTGATCAATCAGTGGGATACGAAGCGAAATTTGAGAAGATGAAAAATCAGTCATGCACTGATCTTTTAGATGTTAGGGAGAAACGAAAAAGGAGAAAGAAGACCACTTCCATTGCTGACTCTTCAATCTTGAAATCTCAACGATTGCCCAAGACCAATGGAACATCTACTCAATTGGGTTCGCCATCTACTCAAACTGTGTTTATCACTCGACTTCAAAATATACAGATCACCATGCATGATTATTTATTAAAGATTCTCATGAACACAACAAGTTGAAATCCATTTCATTACTATTTTGTAACAGGTATAGATCAATCAATGGGATCTGAACCTGAAGTAGAGAAGATGAGAAACCAGTCTTGCACTGATATGGAGAAACCAAAGACGAGAAAGAAGAAAACTTGCACTTCCGAGTCATCTTCCTCGAAATCTCAAAGATTGTCCAAGACAAAGGAAACATCTACACAATCGGGTTCGTTATCTACTCAATCAGTTTCATCATTGAACTTCAAAATATACAGATCATCATGCATGATTATTTCTTACTAATGCATTTAAGATTCCCATAAACACAACAAAGTTGAAGTCAATTTCATTAATATTTTGTTACAGGTATTGATCAATCAGTGGGATCTGAACTAGAAACAGAGAAGATGACAAAACAATCTTGCCTTGATCTTCCAAATGTTACAGAGAAACGAAAAAGAAGAAGGAAGAGCTCTTCCACTGCTGAGTCTTCTTCTTCTTCGAAATATAAACGATTATCCAAGATGAATAAAATATCTTCTCAATTGGGTTTGTCACTAGACTTCAAAATATGAAGATCATCATGCATGATTATTCTATATTTAAGATTCTTATTAACATAAGAAAGTCGAAATCAATTTCATTATTATTTTTTGGTACAGATATTGATCAATTAATTGGATCTGAACGAGCAACAGAGAAGATGAAAAACCAGTCTTGCACTGATCTTCCAAATGTTATGGAGAAACCAAAAAGGAGAAAGAAGAGAAGTTCCACTTCCGAGTCATCTTCCTTGAAATCTCAGCGATTATCGAAGACTAAAGAAACATCTATTCAATTGGGTTCATCATGTACTTAATCAGCTTCATCATCCAACTACAAAATATAAAGATCATCATGCATGATTATTTCTTACTGATATATTTAAGATTCTCATAAACACAACAAAGTCGAAGTGAATTTTATTAATATTTTGTTACAGGTATTGATCAATCAATGGAATCTGAAGCAGAAGCAGAGAAGATGAGAAACCAGTCTTGCATTGATCTTTCAAATGTTAAAGAGAAACGAAAAAGAAGGAAGAGCTCTTCCACTTCTGAGTCTTTTTCTTCTTCAACATATAAACGATTAATCAAGATGAAGAAAATATCTACACAATTAGGTTTGTCACTAGACTTCAAAATAAGATCATCATGCATGATTATTTCTTATTAAAATATTTAAGTTTCTCAACATAACAAAGTGAAAGTCAATTTTATTAATATTTTTTATCACAGATATTGATCAATTAATGGGATCTGAACCAACAACGGAGAAGATGAAAAACCAATCTTGCACTGATGTTTCAAATGTCACGGAAGAACGAAAGAGAAGGAAGAGAAGTTCCATTGCCAAGTCTTCTTCCTCCAAATCTCCATCATTATCAAAGATGAAGGCAACATCTACTCAATTGGGTTCGTCACCAGACATTAAAATATAGAGATAATCATGCATGATTATTTGTTATTAATGTATTTAAGATATTTATGAACTCAACAAAGTCGAAATCAATTTAGTACTGTTTTGTTACAGGTATTGATCAATCGATGGGATCTGAACTGACAACAGATGAGATGAGTAATCAGTCTTGCACTAATCTTTCAAATGTTACGGAGAAATGAAAAAGGAGAAAGAAGAGAACTTCCATATCCAGATTTTCTTCCTTAAAATCACGTTTGATTATCCATGATAAAGTCAACAAAGTCGAAATCAATTTCAACAAAGCTACTCTAAATTTGTAAATGGATATAATTATTTGCCGAGTGCTTTTGAGCTTTATTTTCACTGTGCTGCCGGTGTGTAATTAAGTAATGAGTGGATATTACTTAAAAGGGAGAATAATGAGGTTAAATATATATGAGAAAATGTTTGCAACTATCGAGGAGTTGAATTGAGGTTAAAATGTCTATTGTACTGAATGTAAATATTAAATACAGTAAAGCTCGTAGAAAGAATTTTGATCTGAACCGTGAAAATAAATATTATAAATGTATAATTAATATTATAAATATAATAAAATAAATTATAAATAACTATATTATAGATAAAAAAATATAATTGAAAGTATTATGCAAATTAGAATTGGAAGTATTGTGCAAATAATGGCTTGGAGTTATATCCTGATGACTCTAATGTATGTTGATGATCATAATGGAAAATTGGAGGCTAGATTTATTAAATGTGTCTTAATCATAAATGAACACTAATGAAGTTCAAGCAATGCAAAAACTAAGTAATGGGAAATGACTTGGTCATCATATCAACATGATTATCATCAATGTAACCTTTTGTAACCAGTCTCATTTTATACTTGGTTTCTTCAACTCCTGGAGTTCGTTTATTTTTTTTTTCTTGAACACTCATTAGCAACCAAAAGTATTTTAATCCTTTGAAAGCTTCACTATGTCCCGTATAACATCGTTATAAAGTGATGTCCTCTCTTCTTGCATATCGGTTGTCTCTAAGTAACTAGATGGATATTGTTACAGTTAACAATTAGTTTTAACTGTTGCAGTTAGAATATTGCTATATTATTTTTTTTTCAGGAGACTTGACTTTTCATCACCACCTTTTGTAAATTTTACAAGGTTTTATAATAAGAAAAGTTTTCTTCATTCTACGCTTTTCTATGGTATCAGAAGTTTCTTATGCTTCTTTCATCTTGTTGTTTCTCTTTTCTCTCTCCAAAAATGGTTGAAATCAATGATCATTTCAGTCATGGTAGTAATCCCTATTATCTGCATCAACCGGATAATCTTGGCATGGTATTAGCTACACAGCTTCTTTCTAATTATAACTACAACAGCTGAAAGCCATCGATATTAATGGTTTTGTCAGCTAAAAATAAGTTAGGGTTCGTAGATGGTTCTGTTCCCGCTTTCGCTTGATATGTTCAACGCTTGGATGAGAGCCAAAAACCTTGTGAATTCTTGGATCTTGAATTCAGTTTCAAAAGATATCGCTGCTAGTTTGTTGTATCATGATGTTGCTGCTGAAATCTAGAAAGATCTTGAAGATCGATTTCAGTAAACTAATTGCCCAAGAATTTTTTTATTTGAGAAAGAAACTTGGTGAGATGGTTCAATGATCTATGATTGTATTTTGTAAACACCTGTAAATTTTCTCTCTTAGTAAAAGATCTGCAGCAGTCCGGAGACGTAAGCACAATTGGTTGAACTCCGTTATCAATTTCGAGTATTATTTTTCCGCTTTTATTTCGTATTCTCACTAATCTGGTAATAGGGAAATTACTTGTACTTGGTTTATTTCCTAACAACTGGTATCAGAGCTTTTGGTTGTGAATTCTATCAATTTTTTGCGGGGTTACTATTTGGTTACTATTCACGTGAATAGTGAATTTCGTGAATAGTGAAATTCGGTCGGCGATACGAGTTTGTCGACGGAGGTGTTCTAATACACGACGATTCGCAAAAATTGTCAGAAACGATCCAAACGAAGCCAGATTCGAGTGGGAGCGATGGCTGCAGACGAAGGGAATGTGAAAATTAAAAAGTTCGATGGTGCGGACTTTGGATTTTGGAAGATGCAAATTGAAGATTTTCTATATCAGAAAAATCTATATCAACCCCTCTCAGGAAAACAACCAGAGGGCATGAAGAATGAAGACTGGGCTCTTCTCGACAGACAAGCCCTCGGAGTTATCCGACTGACGTTATCCCGCAATGTTGCTTTCAACATAGCAAAGGAAAAGACCACGGCGGGTCTTATGACGGCTCTCTCCAGTATGTATGAGAAGCTATCGGCCTCAAACAAAGTTCATTTGATGAGGCGATTATTTAATTTGCGGATGACAGAAGTGGCATCGTGGCACAACACCTAAATGAACTCAACACAATCACAACCCAGTTGAGTTCAGTGGAAATTGAATTTGATGATGAAGTTCGAGCTTTAATTCTCTTATCATCTTTACCAGACAGTTGGAATGCTACTGTTACAGCAGTCAGCAGTTCGTCGGGAAACAACAAATTAAAATTCGACGATGTTCGGGATCTGGTACTGAGCGAAGAAATTCAACGGAGAGAATCGGGTGAAGCATCAACCTCCTCAGCCTTGCACACGGAGTCTAGAGGGAGAACTTCAGAAAGAAATTCAAATCGTGGCAGATCGAAATCCAGAAGGGGAAAATCAAGAACAGGAAATAAAGATTTTACCTGTTATAATTGCGGCAATAAGGGCCACTTCAAAAGAGATTGCCGAGCACCGAAGAAAAATACCGGCGCACAGGAATTTGCCAACATGACGGAGGAGACAGGTGATGCCATGATTTTAAGCGTCAACAGTCCGATTGAATCATGAATTTTGGATTCAGGGGCATCTTTCCACTCCACGCCATGCCAAGAAATCATGAAGAACTATGTCAGTGGTGATTTTGGGAAGGTTCATCTTGCTGATGATGAAACCTTGAAGATCGTCGAAAAAGGAGACATCCGACTAAAGCTGCCAAACCAGACCACCTGGAAGCTGACAGGAGTGAGACATATTCCTGGTCTCAAAAGAAATTTGACTTCTGTAGGACAGCTTGATGGAGAAGGATACAGTACAACCTTTTCAGGTTGTGAATGGAAGATTACCAAATGAGCACTCGTCATTGCTCGTGGTAAGAAGACTGGTACTCTCTATGTAACCTCAAATTTAGAGAATATCATTGCAGTAGCATATGCTGATGGAAAATCAAACCTATGGCACCAAAGGCTTGGCCATATGAGCGAGAAAGGGATGAAGACACTTTTGTCAAAGGGGAAGCTGCCGGATCTAAAGAATATAGATGTCGAACTATGCGATGATTGCATCTTTGGCAAACAAAAGAAAGTCAGCTTTGCAAATATTGGTAAGACACCCAAGGCTGAAAAGTTAGAGTTAGTTCATACTGATGTATGGGGACCATCTCCAGTTCCATCTCTTGCAGGCTCATTATATTATGTCACCTTCATCGATGATTCTACAAGGAAGATGTGGGTTTATTTTCTGAAGAAAAAATCAGAAGTCTTTGATACATTTAGAAAATGGAAGGCCATGGTGGAAAATGAGAATGGTATGAAAGTCAAGCGGTTGAGGTCTGACAATGGAGGAGAGTACAGAAATAGGAGATTCAGAGATTTTTGCGCAAACAATGGGATCAAGATGGAGACAACAGTTCCCATGACACCGCAGTAGAATGGCGTAGCAGAGCGCATGAACAGAACTCTGAATGAACGTGCCAGAAGCATGAGGATACATGCCGGATTGCCCAAATTTCTATGGGCTGAAGCTTACCTGATCAACCGTGGGCCCTCAGTTCCTTTGGATAGTAGAATACCAGAGGAAGTTTGGAGCAAGAAAGAAATAAACCTTTCACACTTAAGAGTGTTTGGTTGTATTTCTTATGTACACATAGACTCTGCTGAAAGAAGTAAACTTGATGCTAAGTCCAACAAATGTGCATTTGTTGGTTACGGCGGTGATGAGTTCGGTTACCGGTTTTGGGACTACGAAAATCGGAAGATCATTAGAAGCAGAGACATCATTTTCAATGAAAATGTGATGTACAAAGACAGGTCAACCGCAGAATCAAGTAATACCGAAGCTGAAACAAAGGAATTTGCTGAGTTCGAGGAGATTTCTGGAAATGATGTTCAGATCAGTCCTGAAGCAGTTCAAGAGGAAGAACCAGGCATACCAGAACTAAGACGTTCCTCCAGAATTCCTAAACCAACCCAACGGTATTCTCCTTCTTTGCACTACTTGTTGCTGACTGATAATGGTGAATCAGAGTGTTATGATGAAGCAATGCAAGTGGAGGATTCGGTCAAGCGGGAGTCTTCCATGAAAGATGAGATGGACTCGCTTATGTCAAATCAGACGTGGGAATTAGCTGAATTACCACCAGGCAAGAAAGCGCTTCACAACAAGTGGATTTACAGGATCAAAGAAGAGCACGATGGGAGCAAACGCTACAAAGCGAGATTGGTTGTCAAAGGTTTTCAGCAAAAAGAAGGTATTGACTACAATGAAATTTTCTCTCCAGTCGTGAAACTGTCTACAATCAGACTGGTGTTGAAAATTGAAGCTGCAGAGAATTTACATCTTGAGCAGTTAGATGTAAAGACAGCTTTCCTTCATGGTGATTTGGAGGAAGAAATCTATATGAGGCAGCCAGAAGGCTTCATAGAGGCAGGCAAGAAAAACCTGGTATGCAGGTTGAAGAAGAGCTTGTATGGTTTAAAACAAGCTCCTAAACAGTGGTACAAGAAGTTCGATAGTTTCATGAGTAGTAGTGGTTTTACCAGATGCCAAGCAGATCATTGTTGCTACATCAAGAGGTTCGACAATAACTTCATTATTTTATTGTTGTACGTTGATGACATGCTCGTTGCAGGCTCAGACATGCAAGAGATTATAAACTTGAAGCAAAAATTGTCAAAGCAGTTTGCTATGAAGGATCTGGGCGCTGCAAAGCAGATTCTTGGGATGAGGATCAAGAGAGACACAAAGTCGGGGACTTTGATATTATCACAGGCTGAGTACATCAACAAAGTACTCTCCAGGTTCAACATGCAAGATGCTAAACCAGTAAGTACACCTTTAGGTGTTCATTTCAGACTCTCCAAAGAACAGTCACCAAAGACGGAGGAAGAATGTGCACACATGGTGAAGGTGCCATATACCTCAGCAATTGGAAGTCTGATGTATGCCATGGTTTGTACCAGACCAGATATTGCTCAAGCAGTGGGAGCTGTTAGCAGGTACATGAATAATCCGGGCAAGGTACACTGGGAAGCAGTCAAATGGATCCTCAGATATATGCGGGGTACCACAAACAAAGCACTTTGTTTCAAAGGTGGAGATACGATACTGACAGGCTATGTAGATGCTGACTTAGCCGGAAATGTTGACATCAGAAGGAGCACTACAGGGTATGTCTATACTCTAGGAGGAACCGCAGTGAGTTGGGTTTCTCAACTACAGAAGATAGTTGCTCTCTCCACAACTGAAGCAGAATATGTCGTTGTTACGGAAGCTAGCAAGGAGATGGTTTGGCTCCAAAGTTTCTTGGAAGAGTTAGGCAAGAAACAAGATAACAATGTCTTGTATTGCGACAGTCAAAGTGCTATACATCTAGCAAAGAATCCGTCTTTTCATTCCAGGACAAAGCACATACAATTGCGATATCATTTTATCCGGTCTCTTCTGGAAGATGGGATTTTGAAACTTGAAAAGATCAGTGGAGCTCAAAATCCGGCAGACATGTTGACAAAGACGGTGACTACAGACAAACTGAAGTTGTGTTCAACTTCAGTTGGCATGCTAGAGTAACAAGACTAGAAAAGCTGTTGTATTGATCGAGGTGTGAAGACAGATTAAAATCAATCTTCAAGTGGGAGATTGTTGAAAGTATTAAAATGGTTTTCAAGTTTGGTAACCAACTTTGAAAAAATGGTTTTCAAAGTTTGGTAAATGTTTCTTTGAAAAATAGTTTTTCAAAGTTTGGTAGATGTTTGTTGAAAAATGATAATGGGATAATCACAATTAATACCTAGGTTTTAGGGTATTTACAAGATTAAGTCCTTAAGTTTCAACTATAAATACCCTAGCTCATTTAGCTTCAAAACCATTCCAAAAATCATTTCTTTCTCCCAATACTAGAGAGCTTTCTTGTGAGTAGTGAGTGTTTTGTAAACACCTGTAAATTTTCTCTCTTAGTAAAAGATCTGCATCAGTCCGGAGACGTAAGCACAATTGGTTGAACTCCGTTATCAAATTCGGGTATTATTTTTCCGCTTTTATTTCGTATTCTCACTAATCTGGTAATAGGGAAATTACTTGTACTTGGTTTATTTCCTAACAATAAGTACCTACTATACTCAACTCAAGATTATTTGGGATGAGTTGGTTTCTGTTAAGCTGATATGTACCTGTTTGCAGTGTGGTTGTGATGGTGTTCGGAAAATGTTGAATGAAAATCTGAAGAAGTTAACAATGCAGTTCTTGATAGGGATGAACAAGTCATATGCCCATGTGCGAGGTCAGATTCTGTTGTTGAATCATTTTCCCTCCATTACAAGGGTTTTTCATAACTTGTTCAAGAAAGAGGTCAACGTGGTATTGCGTTGACTAACCCTGTTGGTGTGGCCACTTTTGCTATAAAGACTGCTGCTAATCCAAGAAAGTCTCGCCCCCAATGTAGTCATTGCAACATAAGGAGAAGTGTTATAAACTTCATGGATATCCTCTTGGATACAATAATCTTCAAGTTCCAAGCAACCACTGTGGCTCACATTAATTCTGTTACTGACACTGATTCTTTGTCAACCCAACACTGTCAACAGTTGATTGCTATTCTTACCAGTCAGCTTCAGGCAGCTTCAACCTCAGACTTGTCTTCCACGTCTATTAATCACGTGATGCAAGGCAAGATTCTCTCTTACATTAATAATTTGAGTTCTTTTGATAATGAAAAGTGTTGGGTCATCGATTGGGGGGCATTTCGACATGTTTGTTATTCTAAAGATTTGTTTTCTGATGATTCCTTTTCGAGATTGCTCAATTCTTCTTCCCAACAAGTCTGTTGTTTTTGTTGAGTTTTGTGGTACAGTTCATCTTTCCTCAAGACTGATTCTCAAGAACGTGTTATATGTTCGATACTTCAAGTTTAATTTGTTATCTGTTAGTTGCCTGGTCAAATATTCTGATATCAATGTTTTGTTTTACAAAACTCGATGCTTGATTCAGGACCTATGGCAAGTGATTGGGAAGGGTGAGCTTCATAGAAAGTTTTATCTGTTGTAATTTCCTTCTACACATGTCTTGCATAGTTGTGATAATAATTCTGATGTGGTTTGTTCTTTTTGGCAAACTAGAATTCGTCACCCTAGTGGTGGAGTGTTAAAATCATTGAAAGATGTATCACCTTCATTTTCATTAATAAAAATTCTTGTAAAAAATTTCTCCTTGTCAAACAACGTCGTTTGTCTTTTCCTACTTTCATGAATCATGCTATATCCCCTCTTTTTCTTATTTGATGCATTGTGATACTTGAGGACCATATAAGTCTGCCATATACAATAACCAGTGTTTTTTCTTACGTCAGTTGATGACTACTCATTCCACATGGAAGTATCTTTTGCAACGTAAGTTTGATGTGATTTCTATTATTCCTAGTTTCATCCATATGATCAAAAGGCAGTTTAGTTTAGATTTGAAGGTTTTTCGATCTGATAATGCTCTAGAATTGAAATTCACAGACTTGTTTTCTGGCTTAGGAATTGTTTATCGGGTCTCTTCTATTGAGACCCCTGAGCAGAATTCGGTTGCGGAGAGAAAGCATTAACACCTTTTGGATGTTGCTCGTGCTATGTTTTTCCAATCAAGGGTGCCTGTTAGATTCTGGAGAGAATGTTTGCTTGTAGCCACATTTGTCATTAATAGGCTCCCATCGTCAGTTGTGGCTAATAAGTCTTCCTATGAAGTTTTGTATGGTCAGATTCCAGATTACATGCAGCTCAAAATCTTTGGATGCTTCTGTTTTGTGTCCACCCTTTGAGCACGCCGAGACAAGTTTCTAAAAGAACTTTACCTGGGATTTTCATTGATTATGCTACTGGTGTAAAAGGGTACAAGGTGTCTGTTTTGAAGACTCGTACAATTGTAGTGTCTCGTGATGTGGTGTTTCATGAAGACATATTTCCTTTTCATAGCATTACCAGTTCTGATTTTGTTGTGGATCCATTTCATTATGTTTCTTTATCTGTGGTCATTCGTGATGATGTTCTTTCTCCTGTTTCTCAAATTGTTTCAGCTCCACCTATGTTGGATCCACAACAGTGTAATCTGTTAGAGTTAGAACATTTGCCTATTCATGAACCTTCACTAGCACAAGATGAACAATGTCAGAATGAGCCACGTTATTTGCCTGACGTTGTACCTATGTTACAACCAAGTGAGGTATTTTCTCGACGGTCCTCTCGAGTTTCTCATAAGCCTTCATATCTTCAACATTATTATTGCAACAACACATCATCTTCTTGTTCTTATCCCATTGAGGATCAACTTTCTTCATCGAGGTTATCGCATGAGTATGTTGTTTTTGTTGCAAATGATTCTTTCATTTATGAACCCTCTTTTTATCACCAGGCAGTTAAGTTTTCAAAATGACGAACTGCGATGGATGAGGAATTACGAGCTATGGAGTCCCTTGAAACTTGTTCAATCGTACATTTTCCAAAAGGTAAGCAGGCCATTGACTGCAAGTGGTTATATCAAGTGAAACAGAAGGCTGATGGGGCTCTTGACAAGTATAAGGCTCGATTGGTGGCAAAGGGGTTCAATCAAGTTGAGGGTATCAATTATACTAAAACTTTTTCACCGGTTGCCAAAATGATATCCTTCAAAGTTTTGCTTGCTTTAGCAGCCACACGTGGTTGGCATTTGTAGCAGCTTGATGTAAACAATTTTTTCCTTAATGGCGTCCTTAATGAGGAGGTGTATATGAAGTTACTTTTACGTTATAATACAGTTTCTCGAGGTTCTAGTTTGGTCTGCAAACTTCACAAGTCGATCTATGGGCTTAAACAGGCATCGTGACAATGGTTTCACACATTTTCTCAGGTGCTTCTGAAGTTGGGTTTTCATCAATCATCTTCAGAACATTTGTTGTTTGTAAAAGGGTCAGGGGATGATCTTGTCGCACTCATTGCATACATGGACGACATTGTCCTTGCTGGCAAGAACTTGACGTCGCTAGCAGACGTTCATGGTTTTCTTAAACAACATTTTAAGCTCAAGGATTTAGGGCCCTTAATGTAAAACTCCCAAATCGATACGGGTGACCTGATTCAATCCGAGGTGTTACATTAAGATCACCGAGCGACTCACGGTAAAAATCTGGAAAAATAAAATAATTTTTGACAAACCAATTAAAAACTACAAAAAACTTTATAAATAAATTGTACAAGTTCATAAATAATTTATAAACTCAAAACAGAATTCAATCATATACAATATCAAACAAGTTTCAGACACTGATATAAAAACAAATGTGACTTGCATGCCCCCTAATTAGATACACCGTACTCTGCAATTGACGTCGAAGGAACTCTCATCTCTTATGTCAATAACTGAACATAATTGAATCTTTTAACCTGAAATGATAAGTAACAGAGTGAGCTTTGGGAAGCTCGGTAATACAGAACTAATAGATGATGCTAAAGGACAAGTAGATAGATAGTGAAACATGAAGATTTCCTTAATTATCCAAGCATATTCAGATCTTAGTGATGAGTTAAGGTTTCATAATTATTTTTTCAAGAAGAAGCCATGAAACATATAGTTTGGAAGAAACATTCAGATAAGCGGATTTAAGAAATGAAGCTGAGAAATCTAGTGTGTTCTAACAAAACCAGAAATAGTAGTTTATTCAGGAAAACAAAATTTTAAAAACATAGTGATACTCTCCACCCAAACACTCCATATGCAGTCCCCCATAACTGCATCCATCATGACTTACCCTAGGCCCATTGGCGCATGACCAACCTATGGGAACACCTTGGGTCCATAAAGACTTACCCTAGCCGAAGCGTAAGAGACACCTAAGGGGAGTGCCCCCAAGTCCATAAGTACTTACCCTAAGCACAAAGCAAATGAGTTTGCAATACCCCAAACTTCAGGTCAGTGACTAAAATGTAAGGATTTAAAATTTGTGGTTCAATTTAAATAAATTGAAAAGTTCAAGGACTTATTTAGAAACTTTTGTTTAGGATTTATATTCAAAGATGGAAAAATAGAAGGGTATAATGGTATTTTAGCATAAAGGAACTTAAAATATATTTTCCTAAGGATATATAAAATGTGATAAAAAGAAAGAAGGAAATAAAAAGGAAAAGTCTGAAAACTTTCTCTTCTTTTCTTCTCCTCTTTCCTGTGAAACTCCATGCTATGGTGAGTTACTACTCAAGTTTGTTTTCTTTCATTTTTGAGTTGATTTTAATCCTCGGGTGATATAAAAGCTTAAGAAAGCTTCAAGATAACTAAAAGCCATGGAATTCATGAGTTATTGGTAAATTAGTAAAATTTGTTTTTAAGAGAATCAATTAGAATTGATTTTATTTGGATTTCTAAAGGTATATTTGACTTGTCAAGAGTTTAGATAAGATGTTGGAAGTGTTAAAAAGGATTAAGATCATGTTTGAAAAAATTATATGATTTTTAGTTTCAAGAGTTCTATGGAGAAATTAATGTGTTAAAGGGGTTTTAATGGATATAAGTTAGTGGTAATAAGTGTAAATGTGTTTAAAGTCATAAATGGAGTTAAAAGTAGGAGATTTAGGTGAAGTTGGGTAATTTTCATAGTGAAATACGTGATTTCTGGGTAAGGGTGTCAGTATTGGAAGAATATTATCAGTACTATAAGGTTAAATTACAAGAAATGGTATGAACCGGATTAAAAGTATCGATATTGATTCAATTAATATCGATACTGAGGTGGAAGTATCGATACCAACAGGAAGGTATCAATATTGTAACTGAAATCGAAATTTCAGAATGTCAAAATGGTATCGGTACTGAAGGGGGTATCGGTACCATAAGAGAAAAATATATGTATGGTAGAAGGGGTGTTGATACTATTAAGTCTGAAAATTGAAATTTAAAGTCTTTCGTTCCATTTATGTAAGTGTTAATCGGTTAACTGTTAACGGAGATTCGGTATTGATATGGGACATGTTTATGTGTAGATTTGGATCGAAACGGTACTGAATGAATCAACATAGTACAAGATTGAAAGAAAAGAAAAGGATTTCGTTTAGAACTTACGTGAGGCAAATGTGAGTACATTTTACTATACTGTTAAATTTAATAGGAGGAAGACTCGCGATGAGTCAACCTCAAATGTTTTGAAAGAAAAATTGTTTTAAATTTTACTATGAAACACTTCTATCATGCTTTACGGAATAAGTTGTGAATAATTTGTTTTGTGAAGAGCCAAATTTTGAAAGTATGCTAATGTAAATGATTTGAATTATGACATGATCTTGTTATGATATTTGGATATAAATTTTGTTTAGGAAATTTGACATGAAATAATATATGGATTTAAATATAATATTATGTGATATAATATTTAAATGTTTTCTACGTGAAATGTTAAGTGAATATGTTCTATGGAACATAAATGATAAGTGAGAAATGTTGTAAAGAATGTTATGAATGAATCCTCTATGTGAATATACCTTATACGAAAATGCTCTACATGAAAGTAAACTACGAGAATGTACTCTATGTGAATAAAACACTTTAAATAGTGAAACGAAAAATAATTACAAAAGTTAAAGCCCAAGGTATATGTATAAGAATTAGAGGTATAGTTGGCATGCCAAGAGTCGAGGGTTTTACACGGTCTTTCGGGATAATTCTACGTGGTCCTTCGGGACAATTCTACGTGGTCCTTTGGGACAAATTCTACGCGGTCCTTCATGACAAAACTATGTGGCACTTCAGTGCAAAATTATATGAGCAATGATGATTGCATTAGTGCACAACCTCAATGTACTCACATACCTTGAGTTCTCAGCGATATACGTTGGGCAAGTTAAATAAATGAATATAAATTTAACAAATTGATATTAAATGAAAAATGTATAAGTTATATGTAGTTTATATGAAATGAAAATTGATTATAAATTTTACATTATTTAAAAGTCTATATGTTAATGATATAAAATGTATAAGCAAGAGTAATATGAGTATAAATTTATCAATGTTTAATAAGATATGTTATAAGTTATAAAGCCTGTGGTGTTTTATACTAAATATTTCTTTTGTAAGATCTTATAAGATATGTTTAAGATATTTCCTTGATTTTGAGATTGCTCAAAGTTCATCAGGTATTTTCTTGTAACAAAGGCATTATGCCTTGCAACTATTGAAAGATACATGCTCTCTTGGCAAGAAGCTTGCGAGTCTGCCCATGCTTTCTCCTCACAAACTTAGTATGAATGATGGTGATTTGTTACCAGATCCTCAGTTGTATCGGAGGTTAATTGGTCGCTTGCTTTATCTTACTCACACTCGGTCCGACATCACCTACGTTGTCCTTTTATTGAGTCAGTTTGTCTCTTCTCCTCGACATTCTCATCTTATGGCAGCACATCGTCTTCTTTCTTATATCCAGGTCTTGGTTTATTTTTCTCCTCGACATCTGGCATGCAACTTAGTGGTTTTGTTAATTCTGTTTATAGCTCGTGTCCTGACACCCGTCGGCCAACAACCGGATTTTGTACCTTTCTTGGTGATAATCTCATTTCATGGAAATCGAAGAAGCAACACACTACCAGCCGATTGTCTTGTGAAGCTGCGTATCTAGCTATGGCTTCGACAACTTGTGAGTTAGTTAGACTTAAAGCACTTTTGTCTTCATTACATGTTTTAGTTCCTCATGCTTCTTTATACTGTGATAATCAAGCAGCTATTCACTTATCCACAAACCAAGTTTTCTACGAGTGAACAAAATATATTGAATTTGATTGTCATTTTACTCGGGATAAGGTTCGACAAGGTTTCTTGAAGCCTCAAACACTCCTGACATTCGATGTGCTCAAACTCGGAACCTTTAGAGATAACAACAATCCCTTTAACTATTGAGGTAACTTGTTTCGTACATTTTATTTTTTAAATCAAAACTAAATTAATAAAATATATAAATATTAAAAGTTAAAAATGTTATTATGCCAATGAAAAAGATCAAGTTAGCTCTTCTCTAATGGAGGATTGACTAAGCTAATCGATATCTATAAATTGAAAGTTTTTGGAGTTGGAGAGACAAAATAGCAACATCTTAAGAATTTGGGTGACTGCTAGTTTCGTAGTATCCTTTAATTTTTAATGATATATAATTATATGGTTCTTTGATCACGTATAAATTATACATTAGTAGTGGATCAAATATTAAATATTAATCTATATTTTGAAATGTTACAATATTAATATTTAATTATATCTTTTATATTCGTTTTACGATTCATGTGAGAAGCTAATAATAATTCTCTGAATAATATAGTCTTCAAAGTTCAAATTTATCATGAAAATTTTAGCTTTAACGTGCTTCACCATTACATTCAACAATTATAGATAAATATTATTTTTTAAAATTTAACAATAAATTTGAAACATCCTATAAGAGTTATGTTGATTTTTATTCCTTTAATATTGACATGTCGATAGGTAAAATTTAAAATTTCTTTTAGTTAAACTAAACAAAATTATGTTAATACGACATCAAATCGGAACTGCAACAGTTGTCTATAAACAAAACAGTACTAAAATTTTGTTATAGAGCAGCCGACATTAAAATATCCGAACTCCGACCATCACTAGATTAAAACAATAAAGCAGCCTACAAACATATCCCACAACGAATAATTGTTCACAAAATCAAGTGTTTGGTAATCAAAACTAACAAAGTAATCTATATTTCAACACCCTTTTCTCATTCTCACACTATCGTTTTTCTCTTCTAATATTCTTTCAACGCTTTCTTTTTATCAAATTCCAGTTTTCTTTCTCTTTTCTCTTCCCTTGTTTGTTTCTCAAGAAAGATCAGAAATTCCCTTATTTGCATGATTTCTAGACCAACATCATGACCGGCAAGATCAAAGGCATCTACAAAGGTTTTAAATCTCTTACACAAATCTTTGGTGAGTTTCTTTTTGTCTCTCTTTAAATACACAATAAATACGAATACATTATATTTGAATGCGTTTATTTTTCTGGGTGCATGGGGTTTTAATTGTAGTTGCGAAAGAGCGAGAGATGGAAGTTGGTCACCCGACAGATGTTATACACGTGGCACACATTGGTTTGGATCACTCTTCCACCGTTAATCCCAGTTGGGTATGTTGATTCAAAAACTGCAATTTGGATAGGCTAAATTAGTTTTATTTATATCTTACTTCTTGACTTGACTGGAATTCAATACAGATGAATGAATTCAAGATTGGTCCCAACAAAACAGTAAAACCAACCAACACCAGAGTTTCTCATCCTACAGCTCTTTCAACACGGTCCCTTCAAGGTATGTGTTCTCAAATCGAGTTTAAATGATAAAATACGACGTATAAATCAATTTAATTTGATCAAATATGTATCTCTTCCTACAGATATTGATCAATCAATGGGGTCTCAGCCAGCAACAGAAATGACGAGAAATCGGTCTTGCACGGATCTTCCAAATCTTAATAAGAAGCGAAAATGCAGAAAAAAGAGCGCTTCCATGTCCGAGTCATCATGCATGGCCATTTCTTATTAATATTATTTAGCATATTCATGAAGTCAACAAAGTCGGAATGAATTTCAGCAAAGCTAGTGTAAATTAATTAGAATTACTATCTAATTTACGAATATATCAATGTCTGTATCTAAATCTGAATCCAAGCGTGAAGGATTTAAGACTATTCTAAGCACAAAAAATGGTCTGGTTTCATGTTGTATTGTTGGCGGAAAGTTTTACTAATTCGGACAAACTTTGGAAAGGAATCTAATTATTTTCTTGTTATGGATGAAAATATATTTTTGTCGGAGTACGTAATAAGACCAAAAGTTGTAGAACTCATAAGTGATTTCATTACATGGACGTCGTAAGATTTTATGTTAGGAAGCGAATTTCAACTTATAAAATTTTAGGGGTGAACAAAATTGTAGTGGATGAAAATAGAATTTCAATAGAAAACACATAAAAAGTCTAAAATATATATTATTTTTAAAAATTAATTTTATTGATAAATTAAATGATTATATATTAACCCTAGATAAAGACGTTGTCATCGTCTCCCAATACTAACCGCGTCCAATATTAAACCTAGATATAATTTTTGTATCATTAATAAATTAAATGATTATATATTATTTTTAAAAATTACTTTTATTAATAAAGTTCTTTTTTAATTGAAAAAAATTAAATTTATATAAGTATGTATATATATATATATATATATAAAATCATGGACGAACATAATATTTTATGTTAAAAATAAATGTATAAAATCTTAAAATAAGACGAATATATGAAATGTTAGAATAAACGAAAATAAATTTTTAATAAAAAGTAAAAAATTTAAAGAACCAATTGAAGTAAAAATTTTAAAAGGGTCAAATGTATTCGAATCATTGAATTAATTTTAGAATTTGTAAAATGGGTAAAATATATGAATGACCTTCAATTATGGGATCGGTGTCAATATGATCACCATTTTTAAAATTAAGTCAATACGACTACTTGATTATTTAATTGGTTCCAATATAACCACTTGTTGTTAATATCCAATAGAAGTGTTTATGTGGCAGTTAATAAAATTGATATAATTATATATTTGATCCTCAATACTTGTTCATGCAATTAATTTGGTCATAATTTTAATTTTATTTAATAAATTAATCATCCAATTAGGATTTGACATGTGTCAATATGTCTTTAGACTTATTTTTATAATTTTATATTTATTTTTAGAAATATAAACATGAAAATTTACTGAATTTAATTTAGAAATATAGAAATAATAAATTTAACATTACAAATATTGAATTTAACTTAAAAATATAAAAATAATAAATTTTTTTTTAATTTTAAACCTTGTACTAAATATGGTTTATAATACATATAATCCATTTAATTATAAAAAAATTATATTTGTTTAACTGATTTAGGTGCACTTATATTTTATAATTGGTCTAGGTTCCAATCCTCATTTGAATGATTTTGTTTCTATATATTTTTTATCATTAACAATACTGTAAGATAAATATAGTTTGTTGCAATATTTAACTATTTAACCAAATGAATCATTTGATCCAGTGGTTTGGTTGTCTTTGTTTCAGCCAAGTGACCTACGTTTAAACCCCTCTAAACGTAAATTATCTATTTTCTATCCAATTAGGAGATGACATGTATGATCATTTGATTGGATAAAAAATAAATTTAATTAAATAATTAAAATTTATAGAAAAACCTCCAATCAAGAGTTGACATATGTCATGATCATATGTTGGCACGTGTCACCTCTTGATTGGAAAGTTATTTGTTAAATAAAAATAAAATTAGGATCAAATTGATTGAATATATAAGTATTAAGGATAAAATATGTAATTATATAAATTTTGTTAATTATCATGTAATCATTAGCGGCATGCACTATTTTGAAACCAATTGCATAAAGAAGTGGTTATATTGACTCAAATTTGAAAATGGTGGTTATACTGACACCAACCCCATAATTAGATGATCATTCATATAATTTACCCTTGTAAAATTATGATGAGAAATAAATAATAAATTTAAACATAATTTTTCATTTCTTATGAGAAGGACTTAACATCGAGAAAGTTTCAGGTGCATCAGCTTAATATACGGTTAAGGAAAAGACGCTACTAGAAATATTATTATTTTGCTAACATTTACGATAAAATTCTACTTAAAATATTATTTGTTCTACCAAAAATATTAATATTGAGTATTACCTAAAACATTATTTTTTTTTACCAAAAATTAACTAATGAAATTAACATTTTCTGTAGAATAAATAATATTTTAAATAATTTTTTAAAAAAAATATTAAAAAAATAATAACATTTATAATAATATATTTCTTTAACTATATATTAAATTATCGTACAACATACATTTTCCTTAAAAACCACTACTAGCTGTAGCAATGTCAGTGGATAGGATTCCAAAGGAGAAACAAACAGTACCGAGAAAACCTAAAAAAAAAGGTGCGGAAAACTTAGGTCAGGCTTAGGAGGATATGATGGCAGGGATGGTCGTAAGCCCCGTCTGGCTAGCTTTTATAAAGACATTTTTAGGTAAAAAGTTCCGCTTCAACCATAAAATTACTAAACGGATAAAAAATAAAATAAAAATTATGATGAAAATGACGGTTTTAAATTAACCGTAAAAGTTATGATTTTTAATTTTTTCAGTTTCAATTTTACTTTTATAAGCAAAATATAATTTTACTCTTAGTAATACAAGGATTTTATTCAATTGTGTATTTACATTTCTTTTAATAATTTAATACTAACATCTTTAAAAAAAATTATTACTTAATAATTTATTTTAATTACTAATTTTTTTAATAATTTTGTCAAAATAAGTATTTAAACTATTATGAAATAATAATATAATATCCACCTTTAAAAAAGTATTGATAATATATTTTTCTTTACAAAATATTTCATATATAAAAATATTAATAATGAGTTATTTTAAAATATTTTTTTATTCTAGTTTAAGTAGATATATTTTATATATCATACTAATAATAAATGTAAATATAATTTAAATATTATATTTTTAATTTACAATATAATATCTATAAAAGACATTTTATATTTTAAACTCACTTTTTAACAATAATCTCAAATAATTATATTTTAAATTGTATTTTTATATAATATTTTTAAAAGTTCGTTTTTACAGCACTTTTAAAATTACTTTTCAAAAGTTGCGCCAAACTATAGGTAAATATTTTAGTAATTAAAATAAATTACTAAGTAATAAATTATTTTTAAGAATTTTATTATTAAATTATTAAAATAAAATATAAATACATAATTGAATAGAGTCGATGCATTACTAAGGGTAAAATTATAATTTACTTTCAAACGCAAGGTTGAAATTGAAAAAGCTAGAAATCCTAGCTTTTGGATAGTTTTTGGGGTTAGTTTGAAACCATCATTTCCATCGTAATTTTTTTTTATTTTTACCTATTTACATTAATTTTACAGTCAAAATTAACTTTTCACCTACAAGTACTTTTAGAAAGTCAAGTCAAACGGTCTAAAAGCTACAACCAAGAGCAATATATTTTACAAATAAATCATAGTTTTATGGTGCTGTATTTTTCTCTCCAATTTCAACTTCTAACTGTCTTACAAGTTTTTATTCTTAATCAATAAAAATATATTTAAAAAATTAAAATCTAATGTGGATAAAATAAATAATTTAAAGATTAATGTGGAAAAAACTCAATGATTGATACGAACAGAGACAGATACAAAATTTTATATTGTGGAGATAAATTTTTAAAATTTTAGGAATAAGTGAACTTATAAAATTCTATGAGATGAAAAACAGATTTTCAATATAAAATGCATTTAGGAGGGGATTGTCCCAGCCGTACCCTTAGTCCATCCCAGGATATGAAGAAAACATCTCAAGAACTACCGTGAGAAAAGCATCCAAATTTAAGGTTGTGGCCAATATTAGCGGCCGTGGAGCTAAAGACGCTGCTATTGTCTCCCAGTACTAACCAGACCCACTTAATAGTTTATTGATTTCACAATATAACCGTTGCTTGTATGTTAAAAGCCTCTTCTTTGATTATCAGAGAATATATAAGTTTTTTTTTTGGTTAATGTAGGACATTGTTCCTTCTTTCATGTGTTTTCCTCAGAACAATGTTGTCTTGAGATAATTAATGATTCAATCGAAATATTTAGGTAGTTTTGGTAGGGCATAAATATTTCTACCAGTTGTCTCTCTGCCCAATCCTTGACCCAATTTGATATTCTAAAATTGTTGAGGTCTGATGAATTTTAACAAGCTCTCCATTAACATTTTCACCCAAAATTAATAAGAATTTCACTTTTATATTACTTTTCATGTAGGAACGCACTGGTATAATTCAAATCAATCATGCCACTTATTAGCATCTCCATTTAGTTGAATTGAAGCTATTTTCACTTTAAATTCTTCCAAGGATTTTTTTGTTATATTCTATTTTACCAAATATAATCATAGGACATTACATATTTATAGAGTTCATAGCTTTATCATCGAGGATTAAGATTCTTAAATAACACAAATTAAGTAAAATTAATATTTTAATATAAATTATAAGATTAAAAAACCAATTATTTTAAATAATAAACCCATAAACACAATAATGCAATTTATATAATAAATTCTTAAATTAAGGATCCTAACAATTTGCAGGAATATTGTGAGCTTAACACACATTAAGATGGGTGACGGGGAGGTATTTTGGAGTTGTTAAGGTATCGAGGGATCTAAAAGAAAAGGATCAGAAGAATCTTGATGAATCACCAAAGATTTCGATAGTTAAGACGGTCTAATCTAAAGTTAATTTACAACGGTCTAATTTAAGATTAATTTTCAGTAAAATTTTTAAAATATTATTTTATCCAACTTAAAAGGTTAAATAAATGATTATAATTTTGATTACAATCAATAATGCTACATTACAACACATTTTAATCTAAAATATTATTCATCTACTTTAAAAGGTTACACAGTTGCTCTTTTAATAAAATTTTCGATTGCATTCAATTTCTTTTTTTTTTACCTCATTAATATGTTGCATTTTAGAATCATTTTATTGTGTTGTAGGCTGACGTAAATAAAACGCTTAGTTCATGCATACAATGCAAACCATAAAAATAACAAAACAAGACCAATGTTTAATGGAGGTCCACAAGAAACATGAACTGATATAAATGAAGATAATTTCAACAATTCAAATTATCCATTATTTTGGAAACAAAAATAACCAAATCCCACAACCAAAAGGAGTTTAATCAGTCAGTAGTCTGTCGCAGCTTCAATCAAAAGAGCCTAACAGCATCAGCAATTGAAGCTTTCCGTGTGACCCTGCAGAATATCACAAGGACAGGAAAAAAGAACAGAGAAAACTCGGACACATTAAATATCGTGAATTCATCCGCAGCAAGTTTGGGAACTACATACAGGGGTCAAAACTCGAAACGGCACGGTGAACAAACAAAGCAATACTCCCCATACAACATTTTCAAGATGCCAGCTGTGACTACTGTCAAGACGATAAAAGAAACAAGGAGAGTGCAACAAAATTAAGGCTCTGATTGAATCTGTAACCTCTTTTGCCGCAAGATAATGTGCATAGTACAAGATCAACTATACATGTACAAGGTTTTGGCACATAGCCAAGCTGCTGCAACGACCAGCACTAACATAAAACTTCGAAAGAGCATACCACTAAGGTGAAACTCAAACCAAGTGAAATAAAAGCTTAGACGCCGAGCTAATAAGATTAAGTCCGCAATCTTTTTCTTCGACTACTGTCCTCAGAACCTCCCTGCAAGTAACGAGAAGAAAAATGTAAGACAAAGAACGATAAATATATATATATATATATATTTGCAGAACCCAGTCCGGCACATCACCCTCTCAGCATTCAGAAAAGCAAGGAAATAGGAATGAACAAAATGTCTATAATTGCAGGAAACAAGAAGCACTCCAATGTAATTATAATCTTGGTACATTTCAGTATTCCTGAAAACAAACAAGCCAGATGGAACTCGTATCCCATAATTTAATGCCAAAATATATAAATGAGAAGAGTATCTCATCCATCTTCACTTCTAAAAATTTATCAGTATTCAATTCCACAACATATTTTCTTTCCAATATCTACACAAAAATTGCATTTCAGCTTGAACTGGAAATGGAATTGAATATGATGAAATAACAGAAATGGCAACAAGGAAAATTAGCGTGCCAATGCAATTTAGAGGTAAAAATAAAAATACATACCCCATCATACCCTACAAAATCTTCAGGGGGAACCACACTAGATTCTGACCTGCATTTTGCATGCACTATGGGACCTAACTGTGGCCTATCAATGCCTTCAATTGATCCATTGGGTGCATTCATGTAGACAGCCCCCCTATACATCCACTCCTCTGTTTCATCGCTATAAAAATCATCAAAAGGCTCACCACATAATGCACATGTACTCTGATCTTCATCAGCAGGAACTGCCAATTCTTCGTCATCCTTCTGTTCTACTATGTCCTCGGCGGGTAAAAACCCAGGAACTGTACCAGTTCCCAAAGTGTCTGCACCATTGAGCCACATGCTAGCACTCACAAACCAACTCCGGGAAGGTTTCTGCTTATGGTTCTTAGACATCCGGTTTCTTGTCACATGCCAATCCATATGAGTACTATGTTCCTCTTGGGACTTGAACCGAAGGCCACATGTTGTGCACTGCCTTGGAAGATCAGCATATAAAGCACTTATAGAAGATTCATGTCGCATCTTGTGGAGTTCTGCATCAAACTCAAGTCCCAAAGAATCCTACGAAATAAATTTTTTCATTGAGATACAATCTCATTGAGATACAATCCCACAGAAGAACCTCATCTAAATATATACCTGTATAGGAGTTGGATTCGCCAATGAAATCAAACCTTGAGCCATGAGAGAACCAATCAAACCAGAAAATGCACCACCCTGAGGTTGGTTAGGAAGCAGTTGACCTGCATTTTGATTGACAGGCATCATTTGAGACGCTGGAGGACCAGGAGGGCGAGATGGCATGGCTCCCCCGCGGAAATGTAATGAGCCAGTGGGCATATTTGGGATCACTAAAGAAGGCTGTGCAACAGGTATTGGGTTAGATGGGACCATACCACCATGCATTGGGGGAGCATATCCATGATTCAAGGGTGGTGCCAATAAGCGAGGCAGGAAAGGTCCAGGTGCTGATGAAAGGAAACCATCACGAATCTCATGAGGAAAGTGTGGCTGCAAAGAAGTTCCATGCAATGAGTTCCGCTGTTGCAATGCAGGACGTCGTCCAGGCAATTGTGGCGCCGTTGTCAAGCTTTGATCCTTGCTTTCAAAACTATCAAACTGTTCAGGCATATATTGATATTTGTTTTGGCCCGGATTCATGACAAGATTCAGTGAATTAAAGTGATTCCTACCATGCTGCTGCAGTGAATAGTTAGAGTGCACAGTTGGTGGTTGAGATTTATGAGCATTTACCGGAGGCCATACCCCAGTTGTCGTTGGTAAAATGGCTGGCTGGGATCCAACAGTAACAGTGCCAAGGCTAGAAGAAGCAGATCTTGGCACAAAAGCTGGAGGCTTTACAAATTGTGAACCACCCTCGGGTAATTTCTCAATAGGAGAGACGATTTTGTCACCACCTAAGGAGGATATACCACTATCCCTTCCTCTTCCTTTGGCATGAAGGTGCGATGACTGGGGAAAAGGGTATGAGGAACTCCAAGCATCCTGAGGATAACGCGAACGTTGAGTCTGATTTAATCCACGACCTGACTGCAGAAAACATATTAAAACGTGTAAATGTAAGAAAGAATATACCAACCAACTACATAAGTGTCAAATACATAAGAAAGACACCGCAAATCTATAAATTTATAAAAGAAAATGGTGTCCAGAAATCCAGAATGGACTGAACAACAGAAATGAAAAGCATGGAAAGCCGAACAGGTGCACCAGGACACAAATCCTCTTGATTTAGGAGACCTTATAGTTGTGTCACCTACAAAAAACTTAGAGGTTGGTGATAGAAAATATCAACTGATGAAAACTAGAAATAGCCACCGGTCTACATGAGCAAAAAAAAAAAGAGGGAGAGGAAGCAAGCTTTTCGAAGTACATATATCCTCAGTTGTATTAAAAACAAGGATGCTTGAACAAAAAAGGGAACAGATAAAAGTTGAACTTGTATACACTCAGGGAAGGAACTGCATCTTCAGGAATTGCTGAAGAATCATCAACAAGGGTGTGACTGCTCCTATTAGATTCTAACCCGGCAGGTCTTGCTCCAATACTTCCAAAAGTTGGAACAGATGACACTGAAAATTCATTGTTCCTTCGATCTGCTAACGTTGGGCTCATATCTTCCCAATCAAACTCTTCCTCTTCAGTATTCTGCCATGATCTTGGAGCCACCTTATTGCCCAATCCATTTACATCCAGCCGTTCAACCTGTAGAGGTTTGCTGTTAGACATTCCTTGTCCTCTATCATTACCATATGCATCTATTAAAGCCCTGAGTGTTTGACGCTCATTTCCATTACTAAGCTTGTATGCATTCAAAGAACTTTCAGAAGAATTATGGTAATCGCCATGAAAATTCTTCTTCTGCCATTCCCTTGTTTCCTCATCTCTGATGTTTCCCCTTCCACATTCAAAATCAAAGCCAGGTCGAGATGGAGAGGCTATCTCAGAGAACCTTTTGGGAGAATCATCTGATGGCAGATCATCAACTTCTGATGATAAAAGTCTATCAGATCCAATCGTTGATTGTGACAAGGGTCCTGAAACTCTGGAAACTGAAAAATGTTGTGGTTTGTTTGCCCCAAATGTAACAGAAGTACGCCCAACATTTCCAGTCGAACTCAATCTTTGCGCACCAACATGTGAAGATGGAACCTCAGTATGATCAGAATCAAATTCATCGTATCCAATGGTATGTTTTTTACCATACAATTTTTGACCAGCAGACATGCCTCTTACATGCCGAGTATTCTGCAATGATTAAGAACACACTTCAGATGCTATTCTGTGCAAGTATAATATAGATGCATGTACAATGAAAGGGAAAACATATGATTTAAAAAGATTTCCCAATATGTTTATCAGTCAAAGCTAACCATCTTAATCAATAGTAAAAAGGCATATGATTTGTGTCAAAAGAAAGACATTCTAAACAAAATTTAACAAGAAAAAGAAGCACAAAGCCAACACAAAATTAGAAAGGAACAGGAAGGGAAAAGAAAAATTTAATCACAAAAACCATAAAAGCACAGTGGAAAAGAAAACAAACACCGCATTCCCTCAAAACAGAATAGTAAGTTAATAGGCCAGTTGTTCCAATAGAGTTGGATTTTAGATTTGCAAGTTTCTTAAAGTAATTGCACTTATAGATAGCTTACTCTTCTTCAATTCCATTGTTGTCCTCTTGAAGTTATAGAACTAAAAAACCTGATATCATGCTGCTCACCAAAAATGAACAGAAGATAAAACAAGCTGCATTTTCACTTGCTGCAGGCCCATGTTAAGCTCTCATCTCATAACAATGTTCCAACTAATTCTCAGCAAATAACTTAACACAACAAAATCTTAACATATCAATTGTCCTTAACATCCTGACAACTCTACCCTCATTCCAGCCTATCCCAAGTGATCAATATCAAATTCAGCTTTAAGTTATCACTTTCCTTAAGTACCAAAAGAAAATCTGTCAAGAGGATCTATAACTGCTAGCAGCATCTAATTCAAAGAAATTTTCAAAAGAAAAACATGATTTGCAGTTATATCCTAAACAGTGCATGTGCATACAACTACAGAATAGAACAATGTGCAAGCTAATAAAACAGAGGATACAAATAACAGAGTTTAGCATCGCTTACACTATCTGCACCTGACTGTTGTTCAAACTGGCGCAGGTACTTAGGATTAACATGTATGCCATGTGTTGGACGAGGAGATTTGGAAGACTGCAAGGAAGTTACAACAGATGATTGCTGGTTTGCCGATTGAGAAAATTGCAACTCCATCTCGACTTTATGAAGGACAGAAGGCGGAAACACTGTAGACCACGTGCCAAATAAATGGCGCATTGCAGGATGCAAGTTAGGATTAACTTGCCTGTACGCCTCACAAAATACCTAAAGAAATGAAACCAAAATAATTAACTAAATAAAGATAATGAATATCAAGCTAATAGTGATGAAGTTCATAAAAAATATTGCCATAGACACACCTCTGGCAAACGGGAAGAGAAATGCCTAACGTAGTCTCGGCCAATGTTTTTCACAATGCTATCTAATAGATATAAAGAAGGAAGTTTCTGCTCTACTGGAACCTGAAAGCAATGCATGTCAAATTAATTTTTAAAACGATCAAATCACTTGGCAATTGCAACGGAAAACCTAATTTTAACTAACCTCAATTATCCTTGCGCAAATAGCATCGGCAATGCCTTCCCCGTGCTCTCGCTGTTCACCGGCAATGATCGTAAGATCAGTAATTACCGGCTTCGAATTAAAAGTTAGTTCCGATAACACAATCTCGTAAAGCTGAACAATATCCTCCGTAGTTAGCGTTTCCCCCACATCGTCATCTGCAACACCGCCGGAAACCTTGAGTTCATCTTCCCGTTGCTTTAATAAAGCCTTAAACCGTTCCGATATGGAGGGCAGTTGCTTTTGCGCTAGTTCATTGGATATGGCCATGCTGTTATTGCTACTGTGGCTATTGGTTGAGGTGAGGGAATTGAGAAATTTCTAGGGTTTTTCGGGTAAGTGCGGTGTTTCTCTGATTCCATACATGTATCAGAGAAAGAGCCGAAACGGTCAAGGGATTAGGGGTTGTGGCCCATCGTGAATCGATGAGGATTAAATTAGGGTTTTTGTTGCCAGATGCTGTTTTAGTGTGTTACAAATACGAGTCTGGGACACTTCGTTTTCCTTTTTTTTTTCCTCCCTCTTTTTTCCCCTAATACGAGAGAAGATAATAATAATAATAAGGGTAAACTACGCAAATAGTCGTTAGATTATATTTTTTTACTCTCCCAATTATAAAACGTTCTGAAATGATCACTTGGCTTATGAACTACAGAGGAATGACATGATAGCTAATAAAGCTATAATAACAAATTTAACCCTCAACTTTTAAATTTTTTAAATTTAGTCTTAATTCCAAATAATTAACTTTTAACATCTCATTATCATATCAATTTAATTCCTAAAATCCAAAGCTTCATCTTATTTAATTATAATAAACATCACATACATTGAAAGAAAAGGAGAAGAAAAAAATAAAATAGAAAAAGGTCTTGACCATGCCACTATATTACAGACTCAAAATATCTGTAAAGTACAAAATAAGTGGTTTGTCTCCTGAAAATTGTATCGTGATAGCGAACCGCTATTTAAATCCCTTAGATAGAGTGCAGCAAGCATTTGTTGTGTCTTTCCTATCCTTTTTAAAGCCCAAGAGCTAATGGCAAAAGATAGGAGTGGAGAACTGATTCCTTATCATCCTTCCTTTAATTTGGATTGTGAAGAGGGTTGTAGTCCAACAGCGCATCGATGGAGGGATGACAGCTTGGGGGGTTGATTTACCATATGATGCAACGGAAGGAGATGTTTAATGTCAATCTTTTCATCGTAAGTCAAGCAAACCCTCATAGATGTAGTCAAATACTTGAAATACACTTTTAGATGAGGGATTTGCCGAGATATTTGCCCAAGATTGGTGAGGTGCAGGGCCGGTCCAATGAATTTTAATGCCCTGTGCGAGATAATAATTTTATGCCCCTATACTTGTACCGTATAATAGACAAACGCTGTGAAGAAGAAAGGTAAGATATGTGAATTTGGGAAAAACGCTAACGATTGTTCGATTGGGAATTTGAGTTTAGCAAAATTTTCTAACCCTAATAACCAATACATAGAGTTTCAGTGAGTATAGACTGCTTGAGGTGGGTAGGTAACTCTTCTGGCTTCTACATGCCCAAAGATTTTTGTTTAAAAGTAGCATCGGTTGGAGCTAATGCAGATAGACTGTGGAGGTTAGTTTGGTCAGGTTTGACTCCTCAAAAGGTGTAATCGTTTGTGTGAAGAGCCGTTCAAGAACACATTCATGTCTGGTCTGAGTTGTTGAAGCGTGGTGTAAGTGTGCAAGCATCGGCTATTTGCGTATTATATAAAAACAACCTGAAAATAGTTAAACCTTTATTCTGACACTGTGAAGTTTCATAGAGGATTTGGCAGTTTTGGTGCGCGTTTCGGTTTGTTATCTCTGAGTCCCTGGAAAATTTTCTTATCATGTGGGAACAAGTGCCGATCAAACTGTCTTTTCGTACACTGACAGCTTGCTTTTTCTGTCAATGCATAAACCATTTGGCTTTTCTGCAATGAAGCAATCTTCAATAATAAACGGTGTGAAGTTTTCCAAGTAATTGACATTGTTGTACTAAGGATTGGCACATGGGCTAAAAGCAATTGGCCGAATTCAATTATGTCGATTAGTGAGTTCACTAGAAGTCATCCAGCATCTTCACTTCTAAAACATATTTTCAGCACCAGCAGACCCAGCTTTGGCTCCTGGTCTGCTCCTCCAGCAAATAAATTCAAAATTAATGTCGATGCAGCCTTTCAAGGATGTGTAGGCAAGGCCGACATTGGGGGTATTCTTCGTGATCTCAACGGTGCGACTCTTATTAGCTTCTCAAGATCGAATGGAGTGTTAAATCCAACGGAGGAGGAATTGACTGCAATATTAGAAGCATGCCAGATTTATTCTTACACAAGGTGGGCTGGTCACAATATTAGAAACTGATGCCCCGACCCTATATGCTACCATGGGCCGTCGCCCATCAGGCACATGTATTGGGCCGGCCCTGGATACAAGTAGCAGCCGAAACTCTAACGCCCTTACTAAGTGTCTCCCCACACATAGTAAGAACAGAACTCACCAATCTCACTGACCGATTCTTGAGAAACGAGACGGAACGGGAGCTTGACACTATCACAATCCAAAACAGCCTTCAGTAAACACAGTCAGAATTCAATATAAATAATACCCAACCGGACCCTAGGGGCCTACAACAGAAGAAACTCAACTCGAAAACACAGCAACTGCATAGGCATTGATAGACATATAACAGGCCCTTAGCACGATAACGGACTAATCACCTGAGATTCTGTACGTTGATTGCACTAGAGTTTCGAACGAAATCAAGTACAAATGCAACCGAACGAGACCACTTGCTTTTTGCCCAAAAACCCACTCGCAGTAAAGCAATGTCAAACATCTGATCGGCTAAAAAGTTTTTACCTTTGGAAATGACTTCCTTTCTGTATAATCAGATCGTCCATATAAATCCGGACAAGGCTAAATTCCAGATCGACTTTGAGGAGCGAGTGACTAGAGAACGGTTCTAGAATGCTATAAAACAAGGAGAGTTCCCAGGAGTTGTAAAATGAATATCCCAGAGTGTCGTAACCGGTTTTCGTCCGGGCACGAAATATTAAATTTGGCGGAGAAATTGATGTGAATAAATAATTTTGAAAATAATTTGTGAGTCGCCATCGACCTTTTGGATCAGGTAGGTTGAATACCTAAAAAATATATTTTAAAAGAGTTTTTAAGAAAACATCAATTAAAAGATAAACTGATCTGCCATTTAACCAAAAAATTCGTTCTTTTTAATAATAAAAAGGGATTCGTGGTCGGTTACGTTTAGGGAATGATTAGCACCCCTACAACGCCCAAAATTGGTACTTTTTAATTATAAATTGTCTCTATTTATTAAAATTTAAAAATTCAAAAATATATTTAATTTATAATCCTATTATTTCAAAATTATATAAAAATATTTATTTATTTAAAAATATCATAAAAGAACTTCTAGGTGCCTTAAGACAACTCTTTTCTTTGATATTGATAAATATTAATTTAAATAATATTGTTTAATTTAAAAATACCAGAACAGGACATCCAGTTGTATTAAGACTGTCCTTTTCTTCGATATTAAAAATAAATATTTAAAAATTACTATTTATTATATATATATTTATGAATATATAAAAATATTTAACAATATAATAAAATAAAAATAAAAATACTACTAAAACAATATATTTAAAAACAATAAAATAAATGAAAACATATAAAATAACTGACTAAATTACAGTAAAAAAAATCTAATTCATAATTAATCAAAATTATAGGGATTAAATATGTTATTTTCTTATTTAATAATTTAGTGACTAAAATAAAATCATCTAAAATTCGGATATTATAATAAAATAAATTAAAAATATAAACTAGGGATTAAAATATTATTTATTAAAATTAAGGGATTAAATATGTAATTTATCCTAAATATATTATTTTAATATGAAGGACTAAAATAAAAGAAATTAAAATTCGAAAACTGAATTAAAAATATTATAAATTCAATTTAGTGACTAAAATGTAAAGTTTACAAGTTTGGAGGACTGCGGACGGGGTTTAACTATTTTATAATTATGCGCATAGTCCTTCCCGAAACGACGTCGTTCGGGAAGGACTATAAAAGTCCAAAAACCGGCTGGCCCGAAGGGCCAGCTTCATTTCATTATTTTCCTTCTCTCTCTCTTCTCTGAGAGAGAGAATTTTCTCTCGCTTCTCTCTAAAACAGAGAGAAGCCCAGCCGGCCGGCAGCCGTTAGCCGGCGTTCGTCCGCCGTCAACCACCGCCGCCGGCCACCGTCTTCGGTGGCCGAAAATTTTTTTTTTACATCTAAATGTAGATCGGGCCGTCCTAATGACGGTTCCGATGTTTTTTTCCGTTAAACGGCTCCCAATCGGAGCAAATCTAAAAGAATACCTTCGGCTTTTCGAAGGTTTTGGTGAGATCTGACGTTTGGCCTCCTCGGTAAGTCTTTCTCCTCCTTTTTCTTCTGTTTTTGGTTGCTGGATGTTTGACTGAGATCGTTGGTTTAGTAGTTTTTTTTTCTTTCTCTGTTTTTTTTTTCTTCGGTTCTGTCTCTCTCTTTTTTTTCTGTCTCCGTTTTCTTTTTTTTTTCAGGTTGGGGTGGTGGCTTTTATAGCCACCACCGGTGTGGCCGTCGGACCGGTCCGATGAGGGGGTCTCGGTGAGTCACCGGACTACCAGTGGTGACTCACCCCGTAGCCATGGCGTGGACGGCTGGTGTTCTAGCTTCTGGAGTCTTCGGTTGAGACGTGGCAGCGGCGGAGGCGGCGAGATAGCAGCGGCGGCCGCGTGTCTCTAGGGTATCAGACCCTAGGGTTTCCATCTGGGGCAATCTGGACCGTTGGATCTCTCAGATCCAACGGCTGTGATGAGGCGGTCGGCTAGATTAGGGTTAGGAAACCCTAACTGGAACCCCAAATGTTTAGGGGTTCTGGTTTGATTTGGACCGGTTCTGGTTTGTTTGTAACTGGGCCGGTCCAGTTGTAATTGGTCTGTAATTATTTATTTATATGTATTTATTTAATATATATTTATTAATAATAATAATAATGATAATAATAATAATAATAATAATAATAATAATAATAATAATAAATATGGATAAAAAATTAGTATCTTCACAGAGTGTTCACCATTTAGCCCAAATGTTTCAAGAAAAGTTGCAATGAAAAAATGTGGAATTGATTCCTCTACCTTACAGCAGAATACACAATTGGTGTTTCCGCCTAAGGTCACGTTACGCTTGAGAAGTTGAGGCCTAGAGTAGGGATTCTACCGTGGATGACTTTCCAAACAAATGATTCGACTTTAGAAGGAGCGAGATTAGCCCACACAAGTCTCCATATGAGGTCTTCTAAACCAAGCGATGAAACAGACTCGCAATAACATTTCGTATAATATTGCCTATCATGACAACCTAACCAAACATGGGAATCCGAGAGAATATTGACACTTGAAGCTCTATTTAATACTGAAATAAACTGATCTCAAATAGCAACTTCTCAATCAAACAATGGCCGATGAATTTCAATATTCCATAACCATTTTTCGTTAGATTTTTCCCCAAATTTCTGCACTGCGCCCCATTTTTTAATAGCCATGGCATAGATGCGGGGAAAGATACTTTTAGGGAGCTTAGGAGAGTAAATTTAAACTTATAAAATTTTAAGGATAAACTTGACTTATAAAATTTTCGGAGGTGAAAATAGATTTTCAATAAAAAATATAAAAAAATTAAAATATATGATAATTTTAAATTTTTAAAGGGCTATCGCCCCACTTATCACGTTTAGGATTTTGGTATAATGATTCTCCAAATTAGATAGGGGTCGGATAATATTTCTCCAAACTCGAGCAATTCCTACCGGGAGGTGGGGATTGTGATTGTATTTATTTGCTAATAATATATTTTCATTGGAAATATGATTTTTGGGTGTTTAGTTGGTTGTTTGATTAATCGGTTGAATCGAATTATTTAAAATTTATTAATTAATTTTTCCTTTTAACCATTAACCAAATTAATTTTTTTTTCAAAAAAAAATAATCAAATCGAAGTTAATTCAGTCAAAATTTATAAATAATAATATATAATCTATATTTAATATTTTCGATTAACTCGGTTAAAATCGAAGTTAAAACACTCCCTAAGACTAGATAATATATAAAATATTTAATAATTTTTGTTAATTCGATTAATTAATCGATTTCGAACCAAATTAATCAATGATCAAAATTTCAAAACATCGTTAATCGTTAATCGATAATCATTATTTAGTAATTTACCCTAATTTTAAAGTGATCCTTGAATCAGACAACAAAGAAGCCATTAACCTAATCAAGAGCAAATCGATCGAGCACAGGAAACTTACGATTTTGCAGCATATTGAAAAATTACTTAAGAGAAACTGGGAAGTTGATCTGAAACACATACCTAGAGAAGCTAATCGTGTGGCGGATTTTAACACCAAACAGATGTGGAAGTACCATGAAGACACAAACTTCCTGAAAGATTACCCTAAGAAAGCTGAGGAACTGCTGATAGTAGACAAGAGAGAAAGCTAAACAGTTTTTTTTTTCCATTTTCAACCAAAAAAAACAAAACAAAGGCAACATATCAAAGAGTATTGTTGATTAACCCTTTATTTATTTAAACAAAAAGTCGTAGATCGTTTTACTGATTGACATCCTAATATAGATACTTTGTCTAAAAGTTTCTCTCATACACTAATAAACTAATAATGGTGTGTTTGGTTCACGGAATGTAATATTATCAGTGAGAATAAAAGATTACCAGGGAATAAGATTACTGAGAATGTTGTATTTTGTGTTTAGTTGGTTTAGCAGGAATGTAAGATTACCGTGTTTGGTTAAATGAATAAAAGATTATTGGAATGTATATTTGACCAAATTGTCCTTATTATATATTTGTATAATATTACAAGTTGGAAAATATTTATATATTTTCTTTAAAAAATTTATATTCATAAAATTTATATAATTTTTTTACAAAATTAAAAATATAAAAAGGTTTAATGAAAGTATAAAATTTTATTTTAACCCTGGGCTTCATATAAAATTTTAATTATAGACTTTTTTTTTGTAAATCTAAAATAGTTTAAGGATAAATTTGAAATTTAACCTTCGTATAATTTTATTATTCAATGACAGAAGAAATATATTTTTGAAAAAAAAAATTAAAGGTATTTTAGTCCAAAACGCCGGTAATCCAACAATACCTAAGGGAAGGGAGGTAATGACATTTCCGGTAATATACCAAAAAAATTTACTATTAGTAATAAAACATTACTGGGAATGAGATTCTCGGCCAACCAAACGGAGAAATGTGGATTTCATTCCCATGAGAATCCCACATTCCTCGAACCAAACAGCCGCAAAGGGATTCACAATCATCTTGACTAGGGACGGAGCCACTAAGGGTTTGGGAGGTCCCCACCTAGCCAAAAGTTCGTTTTTAACTTTTAATTTATATATAAAATTTAAATATTTATGGGATAATTGTGAAATTGTTCCCTCCAAATTTTAGAAAAGTTATAATTTATCCCTCTCAACTTGAAATCCTAATTCCGTCCTTGATTTTGACGCTTTCAATAGATGAAGAATCATAGTGATTTACCCTTTATTAATTTAGAGAGAAAATCACAACATTTAATAAAATTTCTCTTACCTAATGGCTTAGGGGTTTCAATCAAGGAGGCTTTCTCATTCTATGTGAAGGTGTCTCAACTTGAGACATCCAGGGGTTCCTTTAGAACCAATCTAATGTGCGGTATCCACGAGCATCAACATGATTTAAATGGATGTTTTCAAATAAAAGTATCTACTAAACTATGAATAATTGTTCTTCTCTTGAAGATTAAACAATTTATCTTTTTTATTTGAATGGCGATGTTTAATGATTTATCATTTTTTATTTGAAAGAAGAGTCGTAAGTGATTGTAATTTCAATTCTACAAGAATTTATAACTTTCATTTTTATAATGGCTTTCTAGAAGCAAGTAATTCATACATTTGAAATCATTTGTTTTTTCAATGTTGCTACTGCTATCATTTTTATGCAGGTCAGAATCTGGTAGTTCATTTTTTTTTTCAAAACTAAGCATTAAACTACGAATCTTGTTCGATCTATATAGCGTGAATGCTATAGTTATTGATGCTCCACCTATCATATTAGTTTTTTATAACTGAGGGATCTTAACCCTACGATCAAATGACCCATCTTAACCTTGAATAAAACATTGATACCACTATTTTATTTACATAAGATTACAACATGCGCATAGTGATAATTGTTATTATATAAATTGTAAAACTTTATATGAGAATTTATCGATGTGTGATTGAGATCGTATGTTTCGTCCTACATCTCTTTGATGTGTTGGTGAGATTGTATTTATTCATCTCATATTTTTCTTAATTGGATTAAGATTACATGTATATTCCCTCATTAAACGACTTTCTTTACTCATTCTCTCCTCGTTAAGGTGCTTGCATGTTAGTTTTACATGATTTTATTCACGTCTCTAGTTGACTCTTGCCTTATTCAAATGGCATCTTGCTTTCAGTAGTCAATTTTCTTTGCGCTATCTGATTTTGCTTCCAACTCAAAATACGAGGGTGAGGTTGCATGTTTGGGTTTTATGTCATGGCTTATTGCTTCGGTTGCAAGTTAGTCCATTCTCATTGCGTCGATTGTTGACGGACAACACATGAGGTGATGGTTTGTGTTGGTTTAGATGATGAGAAACATGGAGGTTAATCAACTATTGATGGTTTAATTTTTGTGATGTGGACAAAAAATCACTAGTCAATTTGATTTCGATACACAAATGTCATCGATGCCCTGTTCAATAAAAAAAATGTCATCGGTGCCAGTCTCTTCCAATCAGGAAATTTGGGTCTTAATATCGGACATCATCAGACATTGTTGAAAGCCCAACAAATAGTAGGTTACTGTCTCTTCGGACCCATTGCAGCAAATTCTCTGTCTTTCTTTGTCGGCTTGTGTTTTACATTTTTGTCCTGTCCTTCGACCATCTTGTCTGATAGGAAGCTTAAAAAAGTACCAAAAAACTCAATCTATCACATCCCGAAACGTATCCCCTGTTGAAAAACCCAGCACCCAACTCCATAAAGGTGAACCCTTTAGCTAAATCTAAGATAAGGAAAAACCCAGCAAAAAAGTATGAACAGAGAAAACATGGAGTGGTGCGTTTCGATGCCAAAGGTTGAACTTCATGCTCACCTCAATGGTTCAGTTAGAAACTCTACTCTATTGTGAGCTGATTACCCTTTTTCCCCTCTCTTTATTTTTCAAGTTTTTCAATTTGTCTTTGTTATTCTGAATTCTGAAAGCTTATTTAGATGTATTGTTGTCTTCTTGACAGTGAACTTGCTAGAGCTTTAGGTGAGAAGGGTGTCATTGTTTTCTCAGATGTGGAGAATGTTATAATGAAAGGTATATATATGTTTCTTCCTCTACCTTTTTTTAATGCTTTACTCTATTAGTTGTTCGTCGGCATCATAGATCGAAATTCAAATCAATAAGAGTGAGTTTAGCAACTTGAGTGTGGTTTGGGGTTGAATTGTTTATGGATTGATTAATCCTTTTGCACATTTAGGAAAATGGGGTTTGATTGTTTTGTGTTGTGTGTGTGTGTCTGTTAAAAGATTGGAATTTGGGAACACTCCTATATGTTTTTTTCTTTCGGTTCAGATGACCGTACTCTACATGAAGTGCTCAAGCTGTTTGACCTCATCCACATTCTCACTACCGATCACTCGACCATTACAAGGATTACAAAAGAAGTAATGAAGCTTTCCACTAGAACATATCTTTTACCGTAGTTCATCGTGTTAAATCCTCTCATACTTTGTTGCTATTTCAACATACAGGTCATTGAGGATTTTGCTTCCGAGAATGTTGTATACCTCGAGCTTAGAACAACTCCTAAGGTAATGGGATTAAAAAGTTTTTGATTCATGGGGTGTTGTTTATTTTTGAGCTAATGAAATCATGGAAACGTTGTGCAGAGAAATGGTTCTATAGGAATGAGTAAACGCTCGTATATGGATGCCGTGATGGAGGGTTTAAGAGCTGTCAATTCAGTTGATGTTGATTATTGTCCTACTGGATTGAAGAACGATACAGTTAATGGAACTGCACGAAAGAAGATATATGTTAGGTTTCTTCTCAGCATCGACCGACGTGAGAGCACCGAAGCTGCCATGGAAACCGTAAGTTAAAATTGCAGTTTGTGGAAAGCTTGTTATTTGTTCTATAAATATAACTATATCTTCTTTTCTTAGGTTAAGCTTGCACTGGAAATGAGGGATTTAGGGGTAGTCGGCATTGATCTCTCCGGAAATCCAATTGTTGGCAATTGGTACTCATATGCAAACACTTTTCTTGTTTCTTCTAAATAGTCGGTCATGAATACTGTTAATTCTGTACTAGTTTACCCATGATCGTGTATTTTAAATTTTATTAGCATCTGATGTAGGGGTACGTTCTTGCCTGCGTTAAAGTTTGCTAGGGAGCAGGGGCTCTATATCACTCTTCACTGCGGAGAGGTGTGCATTCGTTCCTACTTCTATAGACTGTCATACTACTAGCATGCTTTATAGTATTTGAAATAACAACTACTAGTTTACTTTCATATCTTAGTGTTTGTAGGTACCTAACCAAGAGGAAATCAAAGCAATGATAGAGTTTCTTCCACAGAGGATCGGTCATGCTTGTTGCTTCGACAAGGAAAACTGGAAAAAGTTAAAAACAGCAAAAATCCCCGTAAGATGTTTATCACTTGGTACATATGTTGATACCTGAATTTCAAAACCATTTACTTAATAGATTGGTTTGAGTGTCATATATCACTTAGTACATAGGTTGATTTATTGTAGGCCGATTTTTTTTTCCTGGTTTTAGAATGTTTAGCGAGCTTAAGATCTCCTCTTTTGTTTCGTAAAAACCTTTTGCAGGTTGAGATTTGTTTGACATCCAATATCAGGACGGAAACGATTTCTTCAATAGATATTCATCATTTTGGTCAGGCTTATATGCTTCTGTTTCAACTCTTTTAGCAGTTACTTTGCAAGTATATGTAATCTGCTATTCTCAATGGATTCAAGCATTTTTTGATTTTTTGCTTCGTTTTGACATTTAGACGAATCAACTGTGTGAAACGGTATTGCAGTTGATCTATACAAGGAAAAACATCCTTTGGCTCTCTGCACAGACGATTCCGGGGTTTTTTCCACCAGTCTTTCCGGGGAGTACGGTCTTGCGTCCTCTGCATTCAGTAAGTAGAATATTTAACTTGCATGTATGAAGGGTATACGACAAATAATTTGTTTATGTGCTCATTGATGATTTACCCTGCTGCTGCTTCTTTTCCCAGGTCTTGGAAAGACCGAAATGTTTCAGCTTGCTGAAAATGCTATTGATTTCATATTTTCTGATGATGGAGTAAAGGCAAATTTAAGAGCAACATTCAAAGCATCCGTCGAGAAGCTGGATTTATGAGTCGGTATCGATATCATAAGCATAATTGCACTTCCTACTGAATATACTTTATAGGGCAGTGGTAACATTATTGATCCAATTTCAGTTGCAAGCAAGTTGAGACCATGCTATATCATATCATTTATATTTGACTTTTGTTGATTTTCTTAGGCTGGATTTCATCCTATTAAGTTATTATGTTTGACATGAATCATCTCTCTTTTTTTTTTTTTTTAGTATCTTCCATGGTTGGAGCTTGTGACTATCCCTGCTGATAATGTGTTCTTTCTTTCGGACTACTTGTGTCTTATTTGGTAACCAACTCTTGTCGCTGACGTGACTCGGTACCCAATGTCACCTACCCCTTGACTTTGCTTTCTATTATTGTTGAGATTCGAGTTGCAGGCCAGTTTCAGCTTCAGGTCTTATGTATGTCTCTTATTGAAATAGTAGAATGTTGAAGATGGGCATTTGGGCAAAAGGGTTTATGCCTATTGAAGGCATACATAAAGTACAAGATGTTATATTGAAGGCAAATATCGAGATTCAAACCTTGATCATTTGACCAATTAATGATTTCTGCCCGGTGTTGCCTTTAAATTGAAATTGAAATTAATTTTTATTTTAAGTAAGTTGCACCCTTACTTATTGAACTTTATTTTTTCTCTTATTTTACTCACCGTATTTTTAATTTTTTTAATTTACTCACTGATTTTTGTAGTTTGAATTTTTTTATCACTTCGTCGTTAAATAATTAACAGTACTATGACATGATAACTCACATCAAAACGATGTTATTTTGAATTTTTAAAAAGTTTTAAATTTAGACCAAAATGACGTCATTTAGATTATTATAAAAAAATTATTTTTTTCTCATTTTTTTTGCTCTTTCCTTGTTTCTTTTCCTCATGTTTTCTCCCCCATTTTTCTCATTAGTTTAAACGCACGTTTTTCCCTATTTCACTTCGCTAGGTTTGTGTTACAAATTTCTTTTTACTTGCTTTCAGCGATTTTTTTTATTTTGTAATCCTTCTTCAAACGCTTCTCCTCCTTAATTTTCAAATTTCGAAGACTATAAATCACAATTTTCTTCCCCTTTGATTATTTATTTCTCAACACTTCATATTCTTCGTTTAGTCGCATATCACAACCATTAATCAAAACTTGTTCTCCCAATTTGAATAATGCCCATAATTCATTCTTGCATGCAAATCTTACTACTTAAAACAACCAAGGTCAAAAGCAAGAAATTTTCAATGGTATCTAGAATCCACTCTTGTCTGTAAATCCATCTAGTTTAAGCTCTATGAAAAGAAAAAGGTTTTGAAAACAACACCCACTCTCGCCTGTAAATCTCCCGGTTTAAGCAACCAAGGTGAAAATAAAAAAGTTTCGAAGACTAATTTGATTCGTATCCACTTTATAAACTTGAATCTTATTCTTTCGTGTTTTACCAATGGAAGGAGTGATGAAGGTAATCTAAACTGGTGGGTGACGGTGGGTGAGGATGGAGTGGGGGAAGGGTGGGTTTGTAATTTGAGATTAGGGTTTAAAAATAAAATTTAGATTATTGAAAATATGATGTAATTTATTATTTATTAAAAATATCAATATGATATAGCCCTTTTAATATTAAATAATTTCATATCATATCATTGTTTCTGAGTAAACGGTTGAGTGACAAAAAAATCTAAAGTCTAAAATTTAGTGAATAAATTTAAAAAAAAGGAAAAAATTTAGTAAATAAACGTATAATTTACTATTTTATTTTAATTTAAAATAATTTAATCTTGTTGATAATAGTTCTAATGTTCAAGTGTACGGATTGAGCAATATATAGACTGAAGGTGATAAACATAGGTTTAGGTGTATAGATTGAGGCTATTGGCTCATGATGATTGTCCTATCTTCTTTTGGTTATAAAGTTTTAAAATAAATTATATTTGTTAACACTCATATTATGATTTATGAGTGGAAAATTATATAAAAAATAATAATTTTATTTAATAAGGACTATTGGTTGAGTGGTAAAATGTTAAATAAATTATATTGAGTATGGGTTTGTTTTTTTATGCGATGTGTTTCACATTCTCTTAAAGATTAAAACAAAACAAAAAATAAATAATTTTAGTAATTAAAGAATTAGTTGTCATCTTCTAGATTTTGAGCACCGTATGATTGCTATATGGATTTTGATATCTAATTTTATTTTACTTCACGGATGATGAATTTAATTTTTTTATTAAGTTAAAGTGATTATAAAGTAGTAAATGTTTTAAATACTCTCAACCATCTGATAATGAACATTTATTCACTCTTGTTGCAGTTATTGGTGCTCAAAACCGAAACCTCCAGGAATAATATTCATTTCTTTAACCACCACTGAGATTATTTAGTTTGTGAGATAAATTCATATATATAGGGATAGATTTTCACTATGTAAAACTAACAAGTTTCACACTAATTTATAGTCATTAGATTTAAATAAATAATTGTCTTATATTTGATTAAAATTTATAACCCATAAACAAATATTTTTTAATTCACAATAAAATAATATTTTTACCTTAAATCCCGAAATCTCAAACCTCAAACCTAAATCATAAATCGTGATCCTAAAAAGAAAAAAAAACTTTGTTTTACTATGAGTTAAAGAAATTATTTAGTGAGAGTTAAATAAATGTTTATTTATGGATTATAAATATTAATCAAATATAAGTTATGTATTTATTTAAATATAATAGTTATAAATTGATGTAAAATTGATTAGTTTTAAATAGTATAAGTGGATCCTAACTCATATATATATATATATATATATATACTTTTGATCACAATTGAGATATCTACATTTAGGGTAAACTATAAGTTTGGTCACCTTTGTTTCAATTTTATCTAGTTTTAATTATCCATATTAGAAAATATTATGTTTCGAGTCATTTACGTTATCGAATTATTACATTTTGGTCATTAAGTTGTTAACCCTTGTTACTTTGATAACGAGACACATTGAAATGGTTAATTTTAATTTGAACATTAAATTTTAGATAAAATATTAATTTAAATTAAATTTTAGATAAAATATCAATTTAACTATAAAATTCGACCAAAGGCTCTCATCGTTAATTACTGTCAACTACTGTTATCAACGACATTTGAACCACAAGTATTTCCCTTATTGTTTTTTTTATCATTTTTGTTTTCTCCTCCCTTTTTTACATCTAAAAAATAAAAGATAAGAAAACAATGCAAACATGTTATAAGTTAAGTGTTTAGTTTTTGTTTATTATTTGTGGTAATTTTTCCTAATTAAGTTTTAGTAAATATGGGTTACAATGAAATCCTAAATGAAATGTTTAATTTTCTATTTTCTAGTTCTATTTCAATTTGTTCCTCTCCATATAGGAATATTAAAAAATGAATATTAAGTATGATTTTTTATTTTTGAAACACAACATTAAAAAATGAATATTATTTATATATAAACGGAAGATGTTATAAAAGGCATAAAAATAATGGTTTGGACATATAATTCTAATAAGCCTTTGAGAACTTTTGTATTGACTTTTACTAATTTATGGACATGAGTATCTTACTTCTCATATATTAGCCATTATTATTATGTTTATTGAGGTCCCTCATCTACACAATATTTATCTCGATTCATTTATTTAGAGTAAATGTTTTGATTTATGAAAGAGTGAATGAGGTGGATAATAACTTTATTTACAATAAATTACACAAATTGAATTACGTGAGCATTTAAGATAAAAGTTCACATACTACAACTTATATAACTAAAGAAAACATTTCACCTATAAATCATTTTCTTTAATATCATATTCACATTCATAAATATTTTACCTGCTATCGATGATGAATTGTAAATCTTGGCGGCCAACTGCTATCGATGATGGTCGTTGATAATGATAAATGATGGCCGATGATGAAAGATTTTGATAAAATTCTATGATTAAATTAATATTTTATTTAAAGTTCATGCCTAAACGGTTATTTTATTTATATTTTAGGGGTGAAATTAAAATTAAACATTTTTAACATATCACATCATCAAATTAACAAAAATTAAATACTAAATGAAAAATACAACAAATTGATAATGTAAAGACCAAAATGAAACTTTTTTAAATTTGATTATCATAACTAAACAAAATTTAAATATGGGTAAAATCCAAAAATAATCACACAACTTTTAGGACATTTTTATTTTAGTTTGATAACTTTTAAAACTTGTAACACAATTATTAAATTTGTAATTCGTTTTTGATAAAGTCATTGTTGTCACCTACCATTAAAGAAAACTGATCTAACATGTTAACTTTATAACACTTCCAATATGATATAGTAAAAAACTAGACCGATAATATCACATTGACTGATGAAAATAAATTCTAGTTAAAAATTTAATTAATGAATTGCGTGAGTATAATATTTTATATAATAAAGATAAATATGACACCAACCGCTTAACTTGGTTGAAATATCCTAAGTGGTCCTTCAAATATGCAAGGCTTGTGATATGACCTCAAAGTTTTAATGTTTGCATATGAGTCCCTATTTGTGCTTGAATGACTCCAAGTATGTGATTTGTCTGATTTTCAATTGAGTTTTATTTAGATCAATCAATGTGACATTATTAGTCTGATTCTTGATTGGATCAGATTAGGTAAGGATATTATAAAATTACCATGCCACGTAAACTTCTTTTAACGATAAATAACGTCAATAGTTTTACTAAAAGTGAATTAAAAATTAAAAATTATATTATAAATATTAAAAATTTGATGATCAAAATAAAAATAGACTCAATAAATAAATTTAGATTTTAAAGCAATTATGGTGATTTGAATTTATCAATGAAATGTCATTTAAAATATGTAATCACCTTGTCCAAAAATCACCGTCTGTTACTCCCCACGAGGAAATCACATAAACATGAAAAAAAAAGCTGGTTTCTACGCCGCCGTTCCAGTTGACTTAGTGCATAGCCGCCTAAGCATGCGACGTCGTTTCGCTGGGTTATCTTCATCAAAAACGATTCCGACGAAGGGGAAAGAATAGACAAGGAAAAATGTGTCAAAGAAAGAGAAGAGCTGGTGCTTCAAAATTTTGCTTTTACTGTTATTATTTCTTCAAAGTTATTTAATCCCTCTAAAAATATAAACCCTGCGAAACGAACTTTATTGTTGTTGTTGGTCGCCATTTTCTTTTATGTGAAGAAAATCCAAATGTGAAGCATTGTGCCATCCGTCGGATCGGGATCAGAGTCCTCTCCTCGTTGCATTTCAACTGTCCGATCACAATGTCTTGGGGACTAGGATGGAAACGTCCCTCGGAGATCTTCCATTTATCCCTAAACTACGGATACGAACAATCCGCGGAAGATCTAAACGATGCAGCGCCGGAATCGTCACCGCCTCAAGATCATAAAGAGTTAGGGTTTAAGATCGATCTGGATTGGGTAGCGGGGGACGACGAGGATCAGGTGGCGATAAGGATGCAATCTAAATTGATGGCGGCGCTTCCAGTGCCGCAAGATACGGTCTCGGTCGAACTGAGAGAGGCGAATAAAAATTCAGTTGGAGTGGAGATGAAGGTGGAGAAGAGGAGGGAGCCATTGCGGGCGGTTACGATTGTTAAGGCGGCCGGGTCGGGTCAGCAGAGTGATGGAGTCGGAGTTTTGGTTCGGTTGTTACGGTCGAATTTGGTTCCTTCTGGTGATAGTGGTTTGGTTGCTTGCGGCGACCATTGGAGAAGTATCACTTTGCTTAGCCTTTGCGGTTGTGGTTTAACGGTATTTTCCGTCCTTTTCTTCATCTTTTGTTTGCTTTTTTGCTTATGTTTTTATTGGTCAAATGATTTTTTTGGGAAATATGGAGCGATTGATTGCAAGGAAGTTCTAGTATGGACCTTGGCTAATTTTAACTTGTAATTGATCTCTTTTTAACGAGAAGAAGACATCGGTATGAAAAATAGTTTGTGTGCGAAAGTCGAAGAAGAACTCAGTATGATTGGTAGCAGTGCTAAGCGCTTGAAATGAAAGTTTTAGATGAAGATTAAAATTTTTTTGGAGTCCATCTATGAAGAAACTAGGCATGTTTCTTTTTCTCTGCTTCAGTAGTTCGATACTCATTGGCAGGGCCGGTTCAATGAGTTTTAATGCCCTGTGCGAGATAATAATTTTATGCCCCTATACTTGTACCGTATAATAGACAAACGCTCTGAAGAAGGAAGGTAAGATATGTGAATTTGGGAAAAACACTGACGATTGTTCGATTGGGAATTTGAGTTTTGGCACAATTTTCTAACCCTAATAACCAACACATCAAGAGTTTCAGTGAGTATAGACTGCTTGAGGTGGGTAGGTAACTCTTCTGGCTTCTACATGCCCAAAGATTTTTGTTTAAAAGTAGCATCGGTTGGAGCTAATGCAGATAGACTGTGGAGGTTAGTTTGGTCAGGTTTGGCTCCTCAAAAGGTGTAATCGTTTGTGTGGAGAGCCGTTCAAGAACACATTCCTGTCTGGTCTGAGTTGTTGAAGCGTGGTGTAAGTGTGCAAGCATCGGCTATTTGCGTATTATATAAAAACAGCCTGAAAATAGTTAAATCTTTTTTCTGACACTGTGAAGTTTCATAGAGGATTTGGCAGTTTTGGTGCGCGTTTCGGTTTGTTATCTCTGAGTCCCTGGAAAATTTTCTTATCACGTGTGAACAAGTGCCGATCAAACTGTCTCTTCGTACACTCTGACAGCTTGCTTTTTCTGTCAATGCATAAACCATTTGGCTTTTCTGCAATGAAGCAATCTTCAATAATAAACGGTGTGAAGTTTTCCAAGTAATTGACATTGTTGTACTAAGGATTGGCACATGGGCTAAAAGCAATTGGCCGAATTCAATTCTGTCGATTAGTGAGTTCACTAGAAGTCATCCTGCATCTTCACTTCTAAAACATATTTCCAGCGCCAGCAGACCCAGCTTTGGCTCCTGGTCTGCTCCTCCAGCAAATAAATTCAAAATTAATGTCGATGCAGCCGTTTAAGGATGTGTAGGCAAGGCCGACATTGGGGGTATTCTTCGTGATCTCAACGGTGCGACTCTTATTCGCTTCTCAAGATCGAATGGAGTGTTAAATCCAGCGGAGGAGGAATTGACTGCAATATTAGAAGCATGCCAGATTTATTCCTACACAAGGTGGGCTGGTCACAATATTAGAAACTGATGCCCCGACCCTACATGCTGCCCTGGGCCGTCGCCCATCAGGCACATGTATTGGGCCGGCCCTGCTCATTGGTTGCATGCTTTCCTATACAGACACTGCCCGTTGAGCTAACTCAATTGCCTGTTCTGGAGAATCTGTATCTTGATGACAACAAGCTCTCTGTGTTACCACCTGAGCTTGGCGAACTAAAAACCTTAAAATTACTAAGGGTTGACAACAACATGCTTGTTTCTGTTCCTGGTAAGAATAATCCTGTTTTACATCTAAATCGTGCTCCTGAGAGTTTTATTATCGTATCAAGGTGTAATTTTCATATAAGGAAAACATTTGTTCTCATCATTTTGTAAGGTCTAGGCTGTTTCTTCCTCTGTTGCAAATTTCACGTAATTTCTGTTGCAAATTTATGAGCAGCTGAGATGAGACAGTGCGTCAGGCTGGTGGAACTATCATTGGAACATAACAAACTTGTCCGTCCTCTTCTAGACTTCAGGTCACTTTATTGACAATCAACTTATTTCTTTAAGCTTGTGGGTATATAGTTTCCTTCGGTCTAATGTTTTTCTCCAGTTGGATGGCAGGGCTATGGCTGAGTTAGAAATTCTTAGGTTATTTGGTAATCCACTTGAACTTCTTCCTGAAATCCTACCTTTACACAAGCTACACCACTTATCCCTTGCAAATATCAGGATTGTGGCTGATGAAAATATAAGATCGGTGAATGTGCAAATAGAGGTACAACCTACACATATTAGCTGTTTGTATGCTCTTGCTTTCACATGAGCATGGATAAATCTATGATTAAAACTGCTTCTTGTGTTGTATTACAGATGGAGAATAGTTCTTACTTTGGTGCATCTAAACACAAGCTGAGTGCCTTTTTCTCTCTCATATTCCGTTTTTCATCTTGTCATCACCCTTTACTAGCCTCTGCTCTGGTGAAGATAATAATGCAAGACGAGGGGAATCGTGTAGTTGTTGGTAAAGATGAGAATGCAGTGAGATAGCTCATAAGTATGATAAGTAGTGACGACCGACATGTGGTACACCAGAAATACTTTCATTTTATGAATATCATCAGACGTTCATTTTATGCAGTATCTTTATAGTTCTTATCTTGTGTCAGGTTGAACAAGCCTGCTCTGCTTTATCAACTCTTGGTGAAGATGTTTTTCTGGCAATGCAGTTGTTGAAATGTGACATCATGCAACCCGTTGAAACTGTTTTGAAGTCCCCCGACCCAGTAGAACTGGTTTCTGTGCTGCAAGTTGTGGTCACATTGGCCATCAGATCTGATACTGTAGCTCAGAAGATGCTAACCAAAGATGTTTTGAGATCATTAAAAATACTTTGTGCCCATAGAAACCCAGAGGTAATTTCCTGATCAAAATTATTCTTATATCAAATATATGTATAATTAAACCTTTATATTTAATCAGGTGCAAAGGCTTGCCTTGTTAGCTGTCGGGAATTTGGCCTTCTGTCTGGAGAATCGCCGCATTCTTGTCACCTCTGAAAGCTTGAAAGAGCTTCTCATGAGACTGACTGCTACACCTGAACCATGTGTGAATAAAGCTGCAGCTCGAACTTTGGCAATTCTTGATACGTTTCTTCCATTTTGTTTTTCAACATCTTTCTGTTATCTTTGTGTCTTGGTCCTCTTGGATCATCCAATTATGTTATTTTGTAGGAGAGAATGAATACTTGAGACGTGCTATTAGAGGAAAAGACAGATACCAAAACAAGGCCTACGCATACTCTCAATGGATGGAGGTGGCATGAAAGGTCTTGCAACTGTGCAGATCCTTAAAGAAATTGAGAAGGGAACTGGAAAGAGAATACATGAGCTATTTGACCTTATCTGTGGGACATCAACTGGAGGCATGCTTGCTGTGGCCCTTGGTATTAAGTTAATGACCTTGAACCAATGTGAAGAAATTTACAAAAATCTCGGTTAGTAGTATGCTCTGCATAAGTGCATAATATTCTGTTTAAGAACACTTAATTTAGATTTCAATATGTTTATCAAATTCTAAATTGTTTCGTAGGAAAACTTGTTTTTGCTGAACTTGTGCCAAACGATAATGTAGCTGCAACTTGGAGAGAGAAGTTGGATCTGCTCTATAAAAGTTCTTCACAGAGCTTCAGAATTGTTGTACATGGATCTAAAGTATGAATTTCTCTTTTTTATGCAAATTTGTGCTTCTGTTTTTGATATTGCTGAGTCGCTTTCATCTTTTCCTTGAAAACTATGTTAATTGGACTCGCATGCAAGTGTTGGATTAAGGGCATTGTCAGATTTTTTTTCTTTTAAATATTTTTCCATGTACTTGGAGGATCCTTGGTGGATCATGTCTTCATACCCATGTGCCGGACATGGGTACTTAATAAAAACGAGGGGTTGGAGCAACATAGTTGAAAATGTATGTCTATGAATGCAGGAAGAGACATGAAATTAGTTGAATGTACACCTCAAACAAATGATAACTTTTTTGTTTTGTTTCTACAATATATTTTCAGGGGTTTTAGAGGATTTATTATAATTTACGTTAAGGGTTGCTCATTCCATATATTCCCTTTAATTAATAAATCGTGGCCATCGGTTCTGCTTTTGATGTTGTTTTATTATCATTTTCAGAGGTGTGTTGCTATAGTAAAATGATAATTTAAATGAGCCTGTTTTTTTTCTACCTGTTGAAGCATCCTTCTCTTTTGACAAGATAATATAACATAGAGTATTGCAGCACAGTGCAGATCAGTTTGAAAGGTTGCTAAAGGAAATTTGTGCTGATGAGGATGGGGACCTACTAATTGAATCTGTTGTGAAAAATATTCCTAAAGTTTTCGTTGTGACGACTTTGGTGAGCATAATGCCAGCTCAACCATTTATATTCCACAATTATCAGGTTTGTGGTCTGGAATTCCTTGTTCTATCATGTAATATGACTTTAATTGGGTTCATGTATTATATTACTCAACTAGATATCTGTACAATAATTTATAATACATTTGAGTAATATTTTGGCAGCTCTAAGAGTTTGTTTATACATTTATATATTTCTTAATGCGCAGTATCCTGTGGGAACGCCAGAGGTGCCTCTTGCAATATCAGAAAGTTCAGGAATTACCATTCTAGGTTCTCCAACTACAGGTGCTCAAGTTGGCTACAAACGAAGTGCTTTTATAGGAAGTTGTAAACACCATATATGGCAAGCCATACGAGCTTCTTCTGCTGCCCCATATTATCTTGATGATTTCTCAGATGGCATTTTTCTTCTGCTTGCTTAACTATGTTATTAGGAATGTCTGAACTTAGCCTTCCTATTATTTTATACTATTTCTTACTATTATGTAGATGTATACCGCTGGCAAGATGGTACTATAGTGGCAAACAATCCAACTATCTTTTCCATAAGAGAAGCACAACTTTTATGGCCCGATACAAAAATTGACTGTATAGTTTCAATTGGCTGTGGTTCCGTCCCTACAAAGGTAACCGCTCTATTTTGTATTTTTCCAACAGAAGTAATTTCTGGCTTCAACTGGCTGTAAAACTATTCCTACTACCAAGACTATTTTAATTGCAAATCCTCTTTTTGTAAATTCATGCAAAATAACAGGAAACTGCTTAGGTGCTTTTTATGACATTCCAAGTTTAATATGAGTATTTGGAGAATAAAAATCAAAAGATTTTAATTTTTGTAGGTAACTTTTCACTTCTTTCCATGGATTTATGAGTATCTCTTCTGTTGTAGGCACGAGAAGGTGTTTGGCGTTATCTAGATACTGGGCAAGTGCTGATTGAGAGTGCATGCTCGGTGGACCGAACTGAGGAAGCTTTGAGTACATTAATACCTATGCTTCCTGAGATTCAATATTTCCGGTTTAATCCAGGTATTATGTCCTTTCGGTTCCTTGATGAGGCTTGGAGTTTGCAACCATGGTTAATGTCTCCACTCTCCTTCACTTTCTTCATCCAACCATGTTTTTTTTAAATGAAAAAAGAAAAATCATCTTGGAAGTCATTAACTTGCAATTTCTCCTAAGTTAAATAACTTTGAAGTCAGGTTTTTATGGTTGCTCTTGCAGTTGATGAACGTTGTGACATGGAGCTGGATGAGACTGATCCTACAGTTTGGATGAAGTTGGAAGCTTGTGCAAAGGACTACATCAAAAACAATTCTCAGGCCTTGAAAAATGCATGTGAAAGACTTCTTCTGCCCTTTGCACATGATGAGAAGTGGACAGAGAATTTGAAATCTCAACATTTGGCCAGTGTAAAGGTTCCAAATGCAGGTATTATATTATGCCTTGTTTTGAATAGTTTTCATATATTCTAAAGTTCTGGGTGTTCTGCTGAATCTTTTTAATTTATTTTGTGTTGAGCTGTACTAGATGAGAATAGCCCTTCATTAGGCTGGAGGGGAAATGTACTACTTGTTGAAGCTTTGCATAGTCCTGATTCAGGAAGAATTGTGCAACATGCTCGTGCACTTGAGTCATTTTGTGCTAGAACTGGAATTAGATTATCTCTTTTGCATGACATATCTGGACTTTCGAAGACATTACCAGCAACAACATTTCCAACACCATTTACCTCTCTGATTACTGGAAGTTTTCCTTCAAGCCCCCTTCTATTCGGTGCTGATGCTGGCATGCAGAGGCTTGGCCGAATTGACACAGTCCCACATTTAAGCTTGGATGGTTTACAGTCTTCAAAGACAACTACATCCCCAACTTCTCCTCTGCTCCCAGGAAGCTTTCTTTACCTGTACAGTCATTGCATGAGAAGTTACAGAATCTACCACAAGTGGGCATTATACATTTGGCCCTTCAAAATGACTCAGTATTAAGGTCGAAAAGACCCTTGCTTTTGTGTAATTACTTTTGTGTGTAGCTTTTGCCGCTTCCTAACCTGCTTGATGCTTCTTTTCTCCAGTTGGCAAAATGACGTGTTTGTTGTGGCTGAACCTGGAGAACTGGCTGATAAGTTTCTGCAAAGCGTTAAGTTGAGCATGCTGTCAGTATTGCAGAGCCAGCGTCGGAAGTGTGTATCACCTTTTGCCAATATTACAACTATTGCTGATTTGATCTGCTGTAAATCATACTTCCAAGTCGGAAACATTGGTCATAGATATATTGGACGCCAAACCCAAGTGTGCATTCATTTCACATTTGCTCACCGCGTCTTTTGTTGTTAGTTCTGTGTTTATCAAATATAATGAACTTCTATTGTGATTTTCTTGACATCTTTTACAGGTCATGGAAGGTTCCGCCGTGCGGTCCCTTCTTTGCACATGACACCTGATGATGTTCGTTGGATGGTACGTATACGTCTCTCCCTCAATTATCTGATTTACGCATCAAAACACGTGATACCTGTTGAATGTTCTGGCTGATTTTTGTTTCACTTTTCTTTACCCTTGTGAAGATCTACCTGGAGGAATCTTTTGATTTTTGACCATCATTCTCTACCGTATGTCTGTCTGTCTTCTGTGCTGCTTGTGTTAGGGCAATATTGCATCCACAGGATAGTGTAATTTTCTTTTTTTTAGTTGCTTAACCTTATATAGATCTAGGTACTCTTGCCAAACACGAGATTAACTCGAGGAAAATGCCTCTAATCGTTTCATTAAAATGGGTTGCTAAGATCATGAGGATTATTTTTTCTATAAACCTGCAGCATTAACTAGCATCGGTTTTCAGCCAAATGACATTCAGTCTTGAGGTTGTCCATGTCAACTTAGGGTCATTGGTGGTTTTCTATTCAACGACCTCGCTTCATTCCCTTTTGATAGAACCAGAAGTCTTCATTTACAAGTTTTATATTATTTCATTTGTGGTCTCTATTGATCATGAACTGTGATTCCCGATCGAAATTTTATTTACTTGGGCTGATAACTGGTTGAAAAATGTTAGGTTGGAGTTTGGAGGGATAGAATCATAATATGCACGGGAACTTACGGTCCCAATGCAAATTTGATCAAGGCCTTTCTAGATTATGGGGCCAAAGCTGTTATATGCCCTGCATGTAACACCCCCAACCCGTACCCGACCCGGATACGAATCCGATGTGTCAAATTGACTTTTTAAAACCGGTACTTGTACAAACTAGTGAATAATTTTAAAACTTTTATTAAAACAACTGACTAAATTACATAAAAGATATTCATATGATTTTAGAAAAACTAATTAGAGTATATCAAATTCAAATCTTTATTTACATGTCAACTACCATCCGTATTATAAAATACATATTATACAATGCTTTTCTGATCTGATCTTTGGAAAGGAGGAACTGACCTGTCTTGCTTAACTTTTATCATTCTTCCTCTTCTTGGTACCTACGTGTGAAACAATCACACGCTAAGTCGTTGACTTAGTGAGGCATATAAAACATATAATAGAAATCATAGTATATTTCATATATCAAAATACATACATGTACATATACCATCATTATCGAAATCTCTATTTATCATATGATCTTGTATTTATCATATCTGTATATCATATAACACATTTATCATTTCACAACTAAACATACATAATATCATATAATTCATGGAACATATTCCATATCACCAAAAGCATATGCATCATATGTATTAAATTTGTTAGTCTTTTTATTAGCCCATATACACCTGTGAGAACTTAAGGTATGTGAGTACATTGAGGTTGTGCACTAATGCTGTCACCACAGCTTGTATAAATTCCCTCATGGGGCACCAAACATTTGTTCAGTATTCGTCCCGAAGGGCCACTAGATACGTCCCGAAGGACCACTGGATACGTCCCGAAGGACCACTGGATACGTCCCGAAGGACTAATATACCCTCGACTCTTGGCATGCCAACTATACCACTAGCTCTCATATCATATAACATGGACATTATCATTTATACTTTTCATATCACTTGTTCTTTCTCTTCTGTCACATACCATATGTATGTGTAACCATATATTTCATATCATATCACATGTATCACAAGTGCATATATTCACGTAGATCATTTCATATGGCTTATATCATTCCTCATTTGTTCATGTAAACTCGCATGTCATATCTTGTTCACATATGTTCATATATACATCACATAGCACATAGTATAACATATAAACTTATACAAGTATCCATATATATAATTTCATATACTTCGAATAACAATGCTCTATAACTTCTCACAGTTTTACCTAATCACTTATTTCACATTAATTATATTCTAGTTTCATATATTACTTAATTCAATTTCACGTAGCTTGTTACCTATATAAATTTTTTCTCACAACTTATCATCACATGGTTCCCATAACATTTTCCTATAGCTTCATAAATCTTTACCATATGACTCATATATTATATGTTTATTTCAGTTCATAAATCCTCTCCGTATAACTTATTTTACATGTTTATATAATCACTTCTGTCAATGTCTACTCATTTATATATTATTCTTATATTGTCCTATAAATCAATGTTATTTAACTTATCTCACTTTTCATTTAATCTCATAAGTTGGTTATAAAAATTCCTTTATATATATATATCTAACTCATGTAATTTATATCCTTTCTCTTGTTATTATATAAATCATTGCTATTTTACATAGTTCGTGATCCTATAGTTACTTATAGTAGCATGTGTCTATCTTATCTCATATCATATAGTTCTTTAACTTATGTCTTAAATCACATATTTATTTTACATAACGTATATAAGTACATCCACTACTTAAACCAATTCACATAACTCATCACACTAACATTTATTCACTCAATTTATGTAACAGATGCAATACATATAACACATGTACCCATTTTCATGTACTCACGCAAACATAAGAATCACAATTCAAATAACATTTTAGAAGTCTCTTCTTACTATAGTAACTCCATCACTGGCTCATCGCAAGCCAATGTTTATTCGATACATAAGTACAATTTAAATTGCACTCACCTTAGCCTTGCTTTGATTCGATTTTAATCCTTCGATTGTTCTGGAATGAGATTACGCTCTAAATCTACATAATAATACATTGATACTTATCAGCATACGAATTGATATATTTCAAACTATAAATCCTTAGGCTAAAAGAAAACTATTTCTATCTCTTATTGAAGGTATGCATCGATGCACTACACCATGTATCGATGTATCCCTTGATGGGTGCATCGATGCACTACCCATGCATCGGTGCATAAATCCTATTTGATGTTTGTATTTTAAGCAGGTACATCGATACACTCCTTATGCATCGATGCACCTTCAACAAATTCTGGGATTTAATCTTAATACATCGATACACATTGAATGTGCACTGATGCACTCTGCCCAGAAATCTCTTTTTAAACCCGAAAATTCATCCATTTTTGCTTAAATCCTTCATGTTTCATCCCCTTTTTCATTCTTAACTCCAATACACATATTTAAACCAATCTATACTCATTTATTTCATCTTAAACCTTAAAATCATATCTTTCATATGAAATTCAAGAATTACCTTAATTTTATATGTGTTAATTCCACTTTTAACACTTGGTATGTCTTAACTAGATTGATGACAAGTCAAATTTAACTTTCAATTCTTATTATAAACTTTATTCCAAAATTTCATTCAAGGACCTCTAATCTTTAATCTCTTCTAACTCCATCATCCTTTGATTTTAAGATAACTTAAGCTTTCCTTAAACTTAATTATCATCTAATGATCAAAACCCATACTTAAAATCAACAAATAATCAACTAATCAGAAAACTTACCTTTGCTATGGAGACACGAGAAGAAAGGAAGAAGAAGAAGAAAAGAGAGTTTCCGGAGAAATCTCTCAAGCTTATCCCATATAAATTATTATCTTATCCTTTCCAATTCAAATGACCACTTTGCCCTCTAATTCATCTAATAATTACTAACAACTTTTAAGATTTATTTCTAAATAAATCATTGAACTAATCCATTGTTCTTCTTTATTTACTAAATTCTGAAACTTTACAATTTGATCACTAATTCGGTATTGAGGATGTTACATTGCAGCTGAGCCCCACGACGTTTCAGTTAATATAACAGGAGAATATAACGATATGGAAAATGGGAGGTTTGAGATTGGTGAGGAAGATGCCGAAGATGAAGAGGTTGAGCCCGAACCTATGAGTCCAGCGAGTGACTGGGATAGTGACATGGAGAAGGATGAGGACCTTTCTACAGGTTTCGGGGATGAAGAAGAGGAACTATCAAGGTTCGTCTGCCAGCTATACGACTTGATATTCCGCGAAGGTGCAAGAGTCGACATTGCCCTAAAAAATGCACTCGCCTCCAATCGGAAACTAAGGTATTGCTGTCACCTTCCCAATGTGAAACAGCTTGTCGAATAAATCCCATAAACATTACAGTAAAGAGGAAGATAAAGAGAGGGAAAGAATATACCATGTGTATGAATAATTACCAAAAAAAGAAGGAAAAAAGTGGGGGGCACCATTTGTTTTGGGGCTTATACAAGTAAACCATTCATTAGATAAACAAAGAGAAAAAATATTTACATTATTTTTAGTGGGAAGGTAATCTTTCAGTTTCTTCATGGGATTGGCTCATGTCCTATTGTCTCTCTTAGTTCTTGTATGATATTTGTTTTATCTATAAATTTTGGGAATTGATTTTTTTTTAATTTTTAACAATATTTGAATCTAAATTAACACAGCATTTTAGAATTTAAAAATTCTAAATCATTTACATTAAATATAAATATTACCATTTGAACTCAATAAATAAGTTTATCTTGTCGTTTTGAATTGAATGAATACAAGCCTTCTTTAGTGTAATCAGGTATACGGTGCAATTATAGGATAAGTTACATGTTTTTTCCTAAACTATTAATTTTGATATGTTTTAGTATCTAAATCTTTAATTTTTTCAAAATTATACTTAAAGATTAGTTTTTGTTTCATTCTCATCATTCAAAACTTTAAATTTTGTTTCATTATAGTACTTTGTTCAAAATTTAACGTTAAGTTTTAATTTTTTTTAAAGTTTAGATATTAAAACGGATAAAAACTGATAGTTTAGGTATTCAATATGTAAGTTTTTAATTATGCGTATTAAAATGAAATAAAAATTAAACTTTAGGTATGATTTTAAAAAAATTAAAAATATAGATATTAAAACAAACTTAAAGTAATAGTTTATATATTAAATACCTAATTTACCCTTAATTATATTAAAAAATACTATATGTTTCAAGAAAGTAGGAGACGAAATAAATCAAATTATAATAGAGGGACTAAATCCAAAACATGGATAGTGCAAGGAATTTTCATATGATTTAAGCTATTCTAAAAATAGTTGTTAAACCCTAGCAAAACCTAGGGAAATTCAAAGTTTTCTCTGTTTTGTCTTACCATTTAAAAAAGCAATGCTTTATCAATGGGGATTTACAGATCTCTGCAAAACCTAATCATCAAAAACCCTAACAAAGCCCGAACCTTTTTGACCGCAACATTGAGGAATCCAAGCACCGCAACTTACGTAATTCCACCTCTATCATCTCCTCTCTTTCACACCCGAGTCTCGCCGTTTTCTCCATCGCTTTCTAAATGGATCGCCCCCTTCAATGGCCCTCTTTTCCTCTCTTCCCCACCATGGAAGCTCTCCCAATTGGCCACTCCGTTTTGGGGGAACGTCCCCGTTTTACGAAAAGTTAAAGCTTTGAATCTTGACTTGATCAGAGGCAGCGGAGCTAAATTTCCAGTCAAGCTACGATTTGGGTCGGTCTTATCGGACCCGAGTGTGCTTGATCGGTTGGAAACCGAGAAGGGAAGCACTAAAGAAAGGGAAGCTGTGGTTGAGAGTTTTGTGAATTTGCCGAATTTAATTTCAATGAGTAGATTGGTTTCTGGTCCTTTGCTTGGATGGTAAGTTTCAATATCAAACTTGGGGTTTTAATTGATTTTTGAAGTTATTAACTCAGTGAGTTAATTGTAGGATGATTGTAAACGAAATGTATGGTCTTGCATTCGTGGGATTAACCATCTCTGGTGCAACTGATTGGGTATTTGATTCTCTGGAACAAAGTAATTTTCTTTTTGTGCAAAAACTATGAAAAATTGAAGTTTATTTTATCATTTCTATTGTTCCCCCCCCCCCCAGCTGGATGGATATGTAGCTAGAAAGATGAAGATCAATTCAGTAGTGGGTTCTTATCTTGATCCTCTAGCTGACAAGGTAAATGAACTAATGCCACTTCTTTATAGGTTCATGTGAGTTTTCATTTGACAAGTTTGTCTTTGATCTTGTTCATATAGGTTCTTATTGGATGTGTTGCTTTATCTATGGTACATAACAATCTTTTGCACTGTAAGTTTTATCCGTATTTGTTTCGATCATCTTCAATTCTCTGGTTATTGGTAGTTGTTGAGATAGTGAGGACTTGACATGTTTTAATCAATACGTCTCACTTTCCTTACATTCATAAACAAGTGTGCGATCTTGCAAATACATGAGCTTTCCTCTGTTTAACACTGAAATGTTTTGTAGTCGGAGTAAATGTTTAAGATTTGTACTAGTTTCTCATAGCTTTTTCGCTTGTGTAAGAAGGATAATTTGGAATTATCATATTGATGCCTATAGTTATAGATTGTATCAACATTTTTTTTCCTTCTAGTAATTGCCTTGATATCCTTCATCTTGATTTCTGTTTCACCTACCTTTAGTACACGAAATTATGGATGTTTAGAGCTGTGGTTATCTGTGTATGTTATTTGATATTTAATTTTACACGCGTAGAGGTGTTATATTATCCGCAAATGTCTGGTGATGCATATCTTATTAGATTTTTATGCTTTAAAGCTGGACTTGTCAGACTTGTTGTCTTGCGAGATGTTGCCCTTATCGGTGGTGCGATGTACCAAAGAGCTAGTAGCTTGGGTTGGCAGGTGAAGTGCTTAACTTGAACTTTACTAGGTCATGTTTTTGCTCCAATTCTTGCTTGGCTAACTTTAGTAATCGTTGATCTAAATCTTGGGTTTTATTGTTTGTTTCTCTTCGATTCAGTGGAAAAGTTGGCTAGATTTTGTCAATCTCAATGGGACTAGTCCGCAGAAGGTTGAGCCCCTCTTTATAAGCAAAGTAAGTATCGTCGTTTATTTCCCCGATTGGGTGGAATATGGAGTTAGCAATGTATTCTGCAAATCTTTTGCATTTTAACACTATAAGTGACACTGAGAACAAGGAGTAAAATATACTGGCAAGGCATGGACAATCACAAAATCCATCAACGGAATGCGGAAAACCCTGAGCTCGACTTGTGAAAACAGTTCATACTTCCATATCCAAGAAAACTTCAAATTTTTGCAGGTTAACACGGTTTTCCAGCTGATTTTAGTTGCCTCAGCTCTCCTACAACCCGAGTTCGGAATGCCAGAAACTCAATCATGCATCACATTCTTAAGGTAAATTAACACTTTGCTAATTAGATCATAAAATCAAAAGCTTAGATTTCACGATATGTCAACAGTTGGATAGTGGCTGCAACGACAGTAGGTTCTACCATTGCATACGGAGCACAACACACAAGAAAGAGACCGAGGTTGATGTCAAAAAAGCTGTCGAATTCTTAACGCAACACTAAGACAAGTGATGAGTTCCAGAAGCAGCCGATGTGTGAGCTTATATAGAGCCGTAGATGGGAAGAAAAGGAATAGGTCATGAGCCTAAGGGAGCTCATAGGTTGCTTGTAATTGGCTTGCACCGTCTTGTAATAAAAGCGACAGAAACAATGAAACGAATACAGCCTTCGGCAAAAGCCTGCTTTTAGAGTAAACTTGAAACTGTAACTTTTAAAATTTTGTTATTAATGTTTAAGCTCTGCTTCAAGAGATTTTGCCAACTTTTCAACGTGGATGATTTGCATCATGCCGAGTTTCGGTTCAAATATGAAAATGGGACGGATAGGCATATGATTTTATGTTATGTAGTATGATAAAACTCCTTTCGATCTATCTCTGATAAGAGGGATGATTATATCTAATCAAATTCGATTTTATCCCTTTCGATAATGTATTATAAAAGTTAAGAATTTGTTTGTTTCACTATAATTGATTTTACTGAAAATATTTTTCTTATTTTTTATTGTTTGATTGGCAGAAAATTAATTGGTCAATATAAAACATTTTCTTGGTCAATATAATTTCTTTTGTATTATATGAAAAATGACTTACAATATGATTTTTTGTAAGTTTTTTTTTTAAATCGATAAATCAACTCCAAATCAAATCTTTATTAATTTCAATTTGATCTATAATTATAAACAAATGTCTCTTAATATCTTTTGAAATCAATAAAATATAAGTAGTAAAAATATTTTGATGTCTTTTCTATTTTTTTTATTCTTTATTTTCCTGCCGATCGAAAATAAATCAAATATTGAGATTAATTTTTATAAATGTGAATCAAATTGATATTCAATAAAGAATTGGTTTGAAGTTACGGAATACAATAAAAGATACAAATAAAATGAGATAGAGAAAATGCATTAGGTTTTTTTTTGGTATAATTCAGATCAAGTGAAAAAATACAAAAAAAAATACTAAGAGTTGTTTTTTATAATTATAAATAAAATAAATAAATCTATTAATTTATTTTATCAGATTATTAACGATCACATCATCCTAATTAAAAATTAACGGCCAATATTTAAAGCCTTAAAGATCTAAAAAATCTTATTATTTAAATAATTCTAATACAATGCAAACCTGTAAAATAAAAAGCGAGTACAAAGTAGATGCTACTAAATAAGTAACTGATAAGCATTTTTGCAAAAATATTTTTATTTAAGTGATGTCTACTGAAATTTAATAAATCCATCACAATTCAGAAATCAAATATCATTTCATTACTATACATAATCTCAAGCCTTAATTCAACAATCAGTCCTTAAACTATGTATTTTCTAAATGAGATGCCTGAACTATAAAATTGAAACATAAGCATCAATTAGTTTTCTTTTAGCAATGCATGGAATGTAATTTAACTTAGCTTCTTTTTGCATGAGCAGAAAATAGTAGTTCCTTCAGACACACAAAAAAAGAATTTGGCCAATTGTGGTGTTGCCCTGCAATATTTGGAACAGGCTGGTGTCATTCTATGTGATGAAGATGGATTGAAGATTACAGTAGATGATGTTGCTGGTGGAGATAAGGAACTCATTCTATCCTTGCTGTGGAATATATTTGTTCACTTACAGGTCTGCTAATTTTATCTTTGTTTGAAATTTTTAAAAGTTAATGGTTTCAGAAATTTTGCAAATGTTAATCTTTTATTTCTCACTTCTGTTTTCATTGAACTTGCAGCTGCATCTTCTGTTTGATAAAACAACTATTGCTGGTGAAATATCCAAAAAAGGTGGCTTTAATATGGTATGCTGCAGATTTCCATTGAGTTCTTGTGGAAAATGGGGGATTACAAGTGAGGGAGGTGGGGAACAGAGCTGGATAATTGACTTAGTTTTCCTATTCATCACATAAAAAATAAGTGCATGTAGGAAGTATAACAACTAGCTTTATGCTTAAGTAATAGAAATGCTAGGCTAAGTTCCTTTTTTTTTTTTTAATTTTTGTTTCTTTTGTATATTAAGGTTTCCTAATGTTCATAATCTCAGTTTCACTTTTCTATGCTCACTACAGGATAACTTGAATGTAATCAGTTCCACTCTTTTGTGAATGCTTTTAAACTGGATCCAGGTATTCTGTAATTTCATAGCAACATTGGTTTTTCTTCTTCTCGCTTAAATTGCATCTTCGTTCCTTTCATTGCAGTTAATAACAATATAGATGAATGTTTGTAGGCAATTTGTGAAAAGTATGATCTTAAGATTGAAAGCTTTTCTTCACTGGTTAATGGAAAAGCCATATGGTGCTTGCTTGATCATTACTTCCGCAGAGAATTGTCCTGTTCTTGTTATAACAAGGTGGTACAGATTCTCTGGCCCTATGATTTCATTCTTTTCTACACTGATATGAATTATCACTTTATTTTTATGGCTTAAAAGGATTCTCATGACCCAAGAGGAGAAGAATCTATCATGTCTGCTACAGATTACACAGATGCAGTTCACAATTTTATGTTATCACAGAAACTGATAGCACTTTTGGGAAATTTCCCTGAGGTAATGTTATCACAATTTTAATGCTTATTAATTGATTATATACTATCTACTTTACATTTAGTTAAAAAAAAAATTATAACTGAGGTAAAGTGAGATTTTGGGAGATGCTGCTTATGTTTTAAAAGCTGATTTTTTTGGGAGCAAAACAGTGTTAAATGATGATGCTTAGTCTTTGCCTGCTGTGTTGTACAGGTTCTGCAAATAAGTGACTTACTTGAGCATAATGGTGCAGTCAGTGATCAGAGTGTGGTAATTTTGCTTGTTTTCCTGTTGTCCCAGCTTGTTGTCAAGAAAAATATGGTAATGCTTGATCCCAGAAGCCATTTTATAAACCATTTGATTTTGTCATAGCTGCAAACGGTTCAAGAACTCTTCTATCCTTTGCCAGGATCAGTTGAATTTCCATAAACTATTGGGTTGCAATTTCCCAAACCTAGAGCGGAGGCATTCATTGACTCGAAGACAGTCAGCAAGTTCTCAAGCTGTTGTGCAAAAGGAAAGAGACATAGAAATCACTGAAGGTATGCATGCATGTTAGATACATCTGTTTTGATTGTATATGCATCTAAATGTGGTTGAATTGTGCAAATCAAGACCAAATACAATCACATCCTACAAAAAAGCTTGAAACTGTAAGTGTATGAATCATTCTTATTGAACTTAGCTTCTTGGGAAAAACTGGAAAATAACCTAGAGTTGGCTGCAGTTTGTTCATACAGAAGAAATGTGCTTTAGCTATGAGTTTATTATAGTTGGTGCACTTCATGGATTCCATTGTCTTTGTAATGGGTTTTATTCTCCAAGAAATAGATGTTAATTTATCCGAGAAATGTCCAGACAACTGGTGCTATTGCCTTTTCTATATGATCTGCCTAACTTCCTCTACTGTTTCCTTTAACAAATCATGAAGCCCCTTTTTTGCTTTTTATATACACTGTGTGTGTGGTGTGCATTTGCATGAGTGTGTGTGTGTATATATACATATGCTTATTTATTTTTTTGATGTGATTAGTTTAAGGAAATTATCAGGTCAAATTTTTGCATTTGCACTAAATGTTCAAGCCTTCATGTACTTGCTCTTACATTTCATTCATGCAGATGCTGCCAAAAAGTTCAAGGCCATTCACGCTTGGTGGCAAGATATGACAGAACAAAACTACAAGAGTTCTATAAGACCTGCTGCTTGTGCTTCGAATTGTTCACCAACTCAGAACACAAGCTCTGACATTTTAAGAGGTTAGTGTTGCTGTCAACAATAAGTATGAGTTAAATATCAATTGGTTTTAAATTTTCTCAGTTTTATTTAGTTGATTTTTCTTCTTAGGCTATTTAATTTTGATATTCGTTGATTGTTGCCACATTCTTGTTTTTGCAAGTTCTCATGGGAAATCTGTTCACAGCGAGTTCAAATCACTGGATTCTGAAACTATACTTGATAAATTATGCATTTCTCTAAGGTTGTTTTGATTTTATGGCTTGCTCAAACTTAATTTTGTATCTTTGACTCTTTGACCTTCCATTGCATTCATCATGAATAGCATCTAGCAGTAAGTAATATTCTTCCTCTAACCTTGCCATTCCTGCGTAATGCTTCAGAAAATGCTGCCATAATCATACAGTCTCGTTATAGGCGATTGTTAGAGCGTCACAATTTTCTCAAGATGATGAAAGCAATCTGTTTAGTCCAAGCTGTTATGCATGCGTGGTTGACTGTAAAGAAAAGTACAAAGCTCAACGATTTCAATTTTGCCAGTATTCGGGAATTTCCATCTGGTATTTGCTCTTGTAAGCATTTTGGTTTTATGCTTTTTTCATTTCCGGTTTCCCACTTCAATTTTTATCTTTGCTTTGCCAGAAGAACTCAGGAGAGTTGTCAGGTTTGTTGCTGAGAGACAGTTTTGTTAATTTAAGAAGATCAGTGTTGCTCATACAGCAAGCTGCAAGGATTTATATTGCCAAAAAACGAGATGTATCCCATTGAAACCTAGTCAAATCTGCCACTGTAATTCAGAAATATGTTCGTGGTTGGATGGTGAGGTCACACAACATTCTTGGCCATGCTCATATTGAGAATGCATATTTTAAGTGCCAAGTGAATGGTCAACGTAATAGTGATATAGAAGCTGCAACCAGGATTCAGATTGCATGGAAGAGTTTTCTTCACAGATCTCAATCCAAACAAATTGTTGCTGCAGCTAAAATTCAGAGTTGTTTTCGGGGTTGGAGGTTTATGATGCAGAAGCAAGCAATAAAAAAATTTCAAAGTAATTTCCGACGACTGAGATGTTGGAGGACCTTTCAGATTGCTAGGAAGGAATTTGTCTGTAAATCCCGTCAAAATCAGACATTAGCAGCTACCAAAATTCAGAGTCATTTCCGTGCTTGGTTGTTAAGAAGAAGTTATACAAAGAAGAAACAAGCAAAAATAAAAATTCAAAGTAATATTCGACGACTGAAATGCTATAGGGCCTTTCAGATTGCAAGGAAATAATTTGCCTGTAGATCTCTTCAAAATCAGACAGCTGCTACCAAAATTCAGAATCAGTTCTGTGCTTGGCAGTTGAGAGGAAGTTTTATGAAGAAGAAGCAAGCAACAATAAAAATCCAAAGTAATTTCCGACGACTGAAATGCTATAGGGCCTTTCAGATTGCTAGGAAGGAATTTGCCTGTAGATCTCTTCAAAATCAGACTTTAGCTGCAACCGAAATTCAGAGTCGGTTCCGTGCTTGGCAGTTAAGGATAAGTTTTATGAAGAAGGAGCAAGCAATAATAAATTCCAAAGTAATTTCCGGCAGTGAAAATGTTTGAAGGCTTTTCAACAATGTGAAAAAACCAACAGATCAGCTATCATCATTCAATCTTATGTGCGTGGATGGATAGCAAGGAGAAAAGCTTGGAGATATAAGTATCTTATTGTTATGATCCAAGTAAGTTGTTTCTTCCATAATTGATTATGTTCTAGACTTCTAGTGTTATTTTATTTAACCATTAGATTTCTTGTCATCTATCAGCTTGGTTTGTAATCGAAACTATGTTGCATTTGGTTAAAATTGATGGATGGATCAACCCTCTTCCTTTTTCTATTGTTCTTAATATTGCATTGAATGTTCACTTGCATATCTGCCCAATTTTAATTAAATTTATTTTAATATTTTTTCTTTGTGACCTTTGGTAGTCATATTGGAAAGGTTATGTTGCTCGGAAAGAATCGAGAGCGCAGCTAAATGATTTGCGCTTGAGAATGCAGAAGTCTGCTAAGAATGTCGACGATAGAAAACATATTATTAACAGGCTTTTATCAGCACTTTCAGAACTACTAAGCATGAGAAGTATCAGTGGCATTCTTCACCACTGTGAGACCTTAGGTAAGTGAGTAAACTGTATTCTAAAGTTCATACTTAGTATATCCTAGGATGTGTTCTACACTGGTGTTGGACATGGATACTTCAAAAACGAAGAGTCGGATCAAAGACGAAAATGCAATTGAATCTGCGTACTTATGACAACGCTAAAATTGCAGAAATGGCAACAGCCCATTCTCTGAAATGCTGTGAAGAACTTGTGGCCGCTGGTGCAATCGGCATTCTACTAAAACAGATTCGCTCAGCCAGTTGAAGCATCCCTGATCAGGAGGTTCTAAAGCATGCACTCTAAACACTCAAAAACCTTGCTCGTTATCCCCATTTGGCCCAAGTGTTGATCGACACTCCTCCATTAGTAGAGACAATCTTATGGGAGATGCTCAGGTTTTCTATTTCCCGGTTGGAGATTTTACTACATCTTTACGTTGTTTTGTTTCTGGTTCAGTTATAATTTACATCTCCAGGAACAAGGAAGAAGGTTACTTTATTGCTTCCGAGATCTTGAAGAAGATATGTTCAAATCCAAAAGGTGTGAAAGCTGTACACAAGTTGCCTGCCCTTTTGAAGAGACTACACAATCTTGTTGAAGACCTTACAAGGAAATTAATCATTGAGAAAAGGTTAAATTTTTAGACAGTAAAAGAGCGTATTTCCATACAAACCTATGGAATGTGATGTGATTTATGACCCACTACTTGTGTTATGTTCCTAATCCAACAGGAATCCTCGCACTGTTTCCTTAAAAGAGAGAACAAATAGAAGATTGAAGGAGGCAGTCCAACTGCTTAAACTGGTAACAAATTGTTATCGAAACCAGTAATCATCAAAAGGGTGCATGACACGTGCATGGTTGTTCGGATTGTGAGAGGTGCACTCTGTATATAAAGCTGCAACCAGGCAAGCATAGTGTCGTTTTATCTTGAAACTGGTATGTGGCTATCGATATAGGTGAATGTAGGACATGTGTGAATGTAGGGCATCCTGGTTACCATTGCTTACTCTAACAACAAATATGCCTTTTTACAAACATAAAAGAGTACTTTGATTGAACTATAGTGCAAACCAACGCCTGAATGGAACAGTTTATACAAACTTAAGGACTTAAATCTGGTTTCTTCAAGTTCAGACAATCATCCGCTGCTTGACTGAAAAATTTTCTGAACCTGTTTCATTTCTTTCTCTGGAAACAAAAACACTGAAACATCATTTGGGTAGTTAAGACGTTCGACATTTCAAACATCCTGGTTAACTTCCATGAAAGATAAGTTGAAACATGTATAGTAGCAGTTGAAAACGAACTAAAAATTCAAAAGAAACATGTATGAACAACCAACACAAAGCTATCATCCTCTGCTTAGCAACTATTGTCCAGTTGTCGAATCTGGCCCAGCCTAGATCTTAATCATCTGCTACACCTACTAGTTAGTATTTCAGGAATCATTTTTCCCTTAAGAGCATGGAAGGAAGGTGCTTGTACTGCAAGGACTATCCGTTTTTCTTAAAGTGATCAAGGAAGACAAGTATCCGTATCAAGGGATATGACCTTTCAAGGACTTTGATGATACTCATACAGGATTCGTACTGTTATCTGACACGCTCGCAATCATGTTCGAGTAGCAAAGAATGTAAAAGAAAAAAGTACCAGCAGCCCTCCAGTTGCTTCTGAAGCTCTTGGCCTACAGCATCATTTTCAGCCTGGACAACAAATGAAGGCAGCAAAGATGACAATCAAAAAAGAAAGTCCTTAAACTTTCAATAGTTATAATAAAATGGTCATTAAATTGAATAAACTAGTGTAGATCCTATGTATTTACTTGGAGTTCAGCAATCCTTGTGAGCTGAGCTTCTTCTCCTTCCTCTGAAGGCAGAAGTGCAGCAACCAATGCATTAAACTGGGAAAGAACTACCAGCAACAATTAACAACATTTGTCCCCAAAACTATGATAAATCAAATACCCATTCTCACCTGTTTAGAAGCCTTAACAAGAGCGGCACTCATAAGTTTAGGCTGTTCGTTGGCTGAATCTTGTGTGGGATTGGTGGGAGGCGGTTCTGGGTAATTCTGGAGGAGTCGAATGGGTGGAGCATGCCATTGCAGTGTACCAAAAGTGTTGAAAGCCATGGCTGCTATTGAATTTACTTGATCTTGTAATTGGGAAATGATGTACATCTTCAACAAAAACTCAAACCTTATGAGAAAGATTTTGCGGATGTTAACTTAAATAGATTTGGTCTTGAAGATCAGAACTCAGGGCTTGATGTTAAGTAGCTGAGAAACTTGTTGGTCTTGAAGATCAGAATTCACGGGTGGAGCATTTCCAGAGCACCGTTTCTATTGAATTCACTAGTTGGACAGATTCATGTGGCTTAAGATCAGAACTCAGGGCTTGGTGTTCAGTAGCTAAGAAACTAGTAGCAATATTTGCAGACATTGGCTCAGATGCTTTAGGAGCATCTATGTAAACATCAACTGCGATGCACATTGGTACTATCACCTACCATAACATTAAGAAGATGCCCAACATCAAACGATCCTTCAACGACACCGGAAATCATCTGACCGAACATGTCAAGCAGAGGCAGGGTCACCTATCCACACACTCTGCTTGTTTCTCTTCGCATTGTCAGTTTTGGGTGTCGAAGGTGTGTTTCCCCCTTGAATGCTCTCATCCTTGCATGGACGCCAACGCTTCCGCTTCACAGTGGGGTATGCAGAGGAAGATAAGCTAGCCCCTTGATTCTGGCACCTCATCCTGCTAAGACGGATGCACAACATAAACAATGACCGAGTGCATCAGAAAAAGGGTACAAATGTGTAGTCGATCAAGATACTAATACTGATCAAGGATATAGCAAACTAAATCAAGAAACCGTCTGAACTATTATGAACGTAAGACGGCCTATTTGTGCAATAGGCAAGTTTTTTCTTGAAGTAGACTCGGTTTCTGATCTAAAGGTTCGATATCAATACGTCGTCAGTGCCGTATAGAAACTGGAGTCGTGTCTGAATTTTTCATAAGTGCTTGATACTAGAAATGGGTTGGATTTGAACATCTGATATCACCTACTCGATGAAAGAGCTATCGATGACAAACTAAGATAAGGATGCCAAAAAGACTGCGTATGGAACAGCTAGATTCAAGAACAAGCCCAACTGATATACGTTAGATTACGACATGTCTTGTCGTCTTGATATCTTACAACGATGCATCCCAATAATTTGGACATCTATTGATAGATGTTTGCACGTTGCTACGCTTCCTAGCTTATCTTACTACATGCAATCCGTTTTGGAACAAAAGCTCCAACAAAACAAAAGCTATGAACATCAGAAACTCAGAATCTTGTAACACATTGCCAAGAAAGAAAGAAAAAACACAATTACACACCTGGTGGGACTCGAACCCACAATCGTCTGATTAGAAGTCAGACGCCTTATCCATTAGGCCACAGGTGCTACGTTGATTGGTTTAACTTTTAAATACAAATTCTATAAGTAGTATATGTGTTGGTTCTTTGGATAACATGTGATAATTTTAAGTTCTTTAACCTTCATGGTAGACGAGGTGGTATTATTTTTTAGGATTTAAGTTTAACTATTATATATGTAGGGTATCAACTATCGATGTCAAATAGTCGAGAGTTCTTGAATAAATATGATCTTGTACTTATCACATATTATTAGAAAAATTATCTCATTCAAATCCTATTAGAAAAATCAACAAATAATAACACTTATAATTTTTTAACTTTTTTTATTTCAATTTATAGATCATTAAAATCGAATCTATCAATCATTTTTTTATAATAATTTTATCTTTTCTCTCATTTTATATGATTTGATTGTGGTAAAATTAAGTTTTTTTAAAACTGTGTTTATTCATCATCGAACAAAATTAATGAGATAGATGAAATAATTATTTTTTTAAATAAAATTAATTTTAAAATTATACAAATTAAGTGATCGCCGAAAAAATAAGCTTAATTATTGATTGAGTGATAGTGGTGGACCATGATCAACCCAACGAGCCTAATTACTTGGTATATTTTAAGCTCTGAAATAGATCACTGGATATTCTATTTTTACAATGCATTCAAACTATTTATAAAACAGGTCTTACTGTTTTAGCTTACACCATCTTGAACAAGATTAAAAGAATCATTCAAAATTTTAATTGTTCATCTTTAAAATAAATATTTTTTTAAAAAATAATTCTAGCCGGATATAGAAAAGATGATTAAAAATAAGAGCTTCTGTAATAACTATTGGTTTTACTATTTTGAATTGGCTTAATACCGAATTAAGTGTCTAAATTATACATTTTTTCTCAAATAGGTGTCTAAACTATTTTTTGACTCATCCATGTGTCTAATATTACAAACGTTAACTATGTCAACCCGTAAACTATTTTTTGACTCATCCCTATGAAATCGTGAATGATCGACGACGAATCGACTTTTTTGTTAGATTATGTCAAAAACCAATCATATGATGATTGTAATGATATATCTTATTACCGATTTTATTGAATAAAGGCATTGCTACTATTATTTTCAGTTATATATCTGTGTTTAACATAAACTGAAAGATAATAAAATCAATATAATAATGTAATTATTATTATTAAAAGATCCTTAGTCAATTATTATTATGGGCATGAACAATAATAATACGCTTAAGACTAACATGCTATTGATTGATGATAATAAGTTGTCATTGACATAGAGATGTCAGAATTGATACATGATTATATTGATAGAGAACAATGTATTAGATTGTCCCACTATGAGCATATGTCTTGGATTATTATGTGACGGTCACAACATTGTTCATGGTGATGATTATATGTACAATCCTCATACTTGAGATCATTACTATCTTAATATATATTGTTGTACGTTTTGATACAATTAAACATGCTTCATAACTGATTATATTATAAAGATTGTTATTGAATATATCTCGATATATGTAGTGGGATGTGTATGATTAAAATATGATTTGTCCTTCTTACATAATAGGAAATATACCATATGCCACTTGATTGAGTGAGACTAGAAATGCATGGCCATGCTCGAATAAGTTAATATGAGATATCACAAATTATTCGTTAATTATAGTCTACTCTAGATATCAAAAAACAATAGATGGGCTATACAAGTGTTACTATTCCAAGTCTTGTGTATATTCTAGATATAAAGGACAAAAGAAAGTAATAGATAAAAGAGTTAATCACAAAGATGAAATGTCGAATCATAATTTCTTGTAACTTAGGTGACAATGAAATATTGCTATATGCCACTTATTGTTTGTAATATTAGATTTATTCTAATAATTGCTACTAATATTACAAGAACCTACAGAGTCACACCCTAGGGTTGAAACGAGCAAAGAAGTACAATTTGTTGTATGTTACTAAAATATATATCTAGAGTTAACATATGTATATACATATGATTTTAATTATCCCGAATATAGTAAGTAAACATTAAAAGAATTCAATTTTGATTACAACTACTTTAATAGATATTTAATTCGAAATAATTAAATAAGATTTTAAATAAACATTAAAAAGTGTAATTCAGATTATAAGTCTTTAATGGATATTTAATTTGAATTAATTAAATAAGAGTTTAATTAATTCGAAATAAAAAACCCCCTAATATGTTAGGGTAACTCGGATATTTAAAGATAAGTAAGATCTAACAGTCGCACTTAATCTTTAGCCGTTTTTCTCAAAACCATTTTTGGGAAAAGTTAAATTTTGCTCTCAACCGGGTGAATTGAGTAGAGGACATGACGTTTTTCATGGAGGTTAGTATTCGAACCGTTCGTGACCATCAATAGTCGTTGTTGTCTTTGCTGATTTACAAGGAACCCAATGTAAGTAATGGCATCCCTTCCTCCTGGTTTTGGATTTAACGTACTTAGATTGTTGGTGAAACCGTCACTTTTTGTTTTCGCTGTTCCATGGGTGACATTTATAACGTTTTTAATATTTTTTTCAAAAAACAAATTTCAAAATACCATATTGTGACATTTTTCACTTAACAGGGGAAATCAACACCGTTGACGGTCCGAACACTTAAATGGGTAACATTTATAACGTTATGTAGATAGCCGAGTCAAAAAATAGTTTAAACATTTATTTGTAGAAAACAATATAATTTGAACAATTTTCTATCATATTCTTAGATACTACTCCATTTTGGATGTAGTTTTGTCAATGCTTCAACAATATGATTTGGTTTGCGACAGACATATTGGATTCGTCACAAACAATAATTACATATAGAGGGAGAAGAATTTAAGGATATTTTAAAGTTAATACACGCAAGGACAAAGCTTGGTTCAAGATATTAATAAGAAAATAAGGGTTAAACTTCAAGAACTTACAAATAGTTAATAGTAATCTTTGTAAAGCATAGCATGATCTTTTGTATGGGAGGTTTTTTCCTTTGTAAACTTTGATTTTGTAGGCATTACAACATTTCAAAGTTCATCCCTGTGTACCTCGGATTTAACATTTCAGGTCAGACACCTTGATTAAATCAAGTTTATAAAATCTACCTCGATTATCGAATTCCTTACCACTTGATCCAACACCATATTAGTTTTTGGATATACTTTCTTCAGTTCAAATGTATCACATGAGTATCACTTGGTATTATTGAAAACAACTACATGTGAAAGTGAAAGGGTTACACTTCCACAACTGCAGAAAGGGATGGGCACGGGTCGGGTTTGGGTCAACCCGACCCAAAAATTTTATATATTTCACCCGACCCGACCCGAAAAATATATATCCTCCACCAATCCTGACCCGAAGTAATAAAAGTTATTATTTTTATTCAATAAAAACAGTGACTTAAATGAAAAAAATAATATATAAAAGGGTATTATTGTAATTATTCCTAAATATATAAGGTAAAATTATTATTATTTTTGGTTGGATCGGGTATTTTTCACCCTAAACCCGAATCCGACCCGAACATCACTTTTAAAAAAACCCGATCCCAATTTTTTTTTAAAAAGATCCAACCCGATCGGGTCAGGTCAGAACCCATCGGGTACAGGTCCCATGCCTATCCCTAGCTGCAGACAGTAAACTGCACTTTCAATGTGAAATAGGTTTGAACCCATTGATGAATGGCCCAAGCATTTATAAGTCTCTGCAACACCACCTCAATCGGGGCACAATCCAAGGACACGACAGAAGCAGCCTAGCCTTGGACGCTGTCTGGAAGCGACCCCAGACAGTGGGCCTCAGATGTCAAACTCTTGTTCCCTTTTCATGCATGCAGTGATTATATACATTATGAGCTCATGCCAACGTCTTATGATCTAAGCACCAAAGATAACCTAAACAAAGCTTGTTGAACTAATCCAACACATAGCTCTCAAGCAATGGAGTAAAATTCTCATAAAATCTCCAGCCAAAATTTACATGGTATAATCCAATACTTGTATAGATACATGTTGCTTTTTACAAAACATTATTACAAACAACAAGCAAGAATCGTCAATTAATGAGTTGGTACCTGGTTGAGCATCAACACTGAGTAAATTTTCCATTAACAGGGGGTTGTGCTCGTCAAACTGTAAAACTCGAGATGATCTTCCTTGGTCAAAGATCACTGATATTTATATCATGCAGTTATGGATAAAGATTGAATTGGCCTCAAAAACTAGAACTTTAAGAGCATCATCGTGGTCATCGAAGAAGCGATGAGAAGATAAATTGCAACGTATACATTGTAAAGACCTGCAAAAGAGTGAATGGCTACTCAGTGAGAGAGGCAAATACCATAATTACAGTTTGATAAGTTTGAGCTTTAACTTCATTCAAAAATTATTCTGTCAACCCTATGTTCGACCAACATGACTCAGCAACTCAACGATTAGAGTCTGCAAGTTCATGGAAAGATTTACATCTACAAATTCCACTCGTCTCAAAGTGATTACAGTTATTTGAGTAAATCAGTCCATTTCTTACCACTTTGAGCATTTGTAGCTGCAGGTAGTGCAGGTATTCTTACAGCTGCATGCCAAAATTTCAGATGAAATAAATAAAAGATGACAAGAGAAGAAGTATCATGATAATATGAAATCGGTTTATAATATGAACTAACGTTGAGAGTACATACTTTTATTGCATGATGAAGCTGGTAGAAGTGATGGATTTGGCCATGGAGCTGGAATATTATCGTTCAGATCGCAAATGAAACTGATTCCAGAGAACTTGTCAAACGTCGCATCAGAGGGCAGGCTTGGAAGAAGGCATCCAGATACTAAAAGAAGTTGAAAAATACATGTTATACACAATATTATAAATGCTCAAGTGCGTGTTAGATAATCTATAGACCATATGAGCAATTGCTTTCAAGCAGAGCCGTCAACAAGATTCAAGAGCCATGATAAAGAAATTAATAACCATTAGAAATGAGTGGGTGTAAGCACCTTACCCTGACTTCCAACTGTTGCATACAAGTTGGTGGTAATCAGCATCAAAATTGATCATGACGACAAAAATAGAATCAAGTGTTAGTATCAGTTTGAAATTGTCACATCAAGATCACTTTGGTTTTCTCGGTACAGGTACAACAAAAAACAAAACCAACCTTGGAGGGAGAAATCCTTGAGGCTTATGTGACAGAGGCTATAAACATCTTTGGTGATATTGTATTTCTGTAGCTTCAACCCTAGGGAGGTAGCACAATCCAAAGCTTGTAAGTTGGTGACAAGGGTCTGCTTTTGCAAGTGAGAGACATAGTTATCCATAGCATCGCAACAAGTCGTCAGGTTACTTATCCCATTTCCACAGCTGTTTGCAACATGCTTCATATTGGGGAAAACAAGAGGGCAAACTGAAGCAAAAGACAACATAAGAAAATAACATAAATATGTAGTCAAAGACGTAACAATAACTTCTATGCTACTCGATATCCAAACGGATGTTCTTATATGCATCAATCAGATGGCAAGAGGTGAATCCTAATCTATGTATATATCACATTTAGTAAGGGGAAATTCCAAACCCACCTTTGTTAACATTGCAATTGGTTAGTCCTCTAAGGACTTCATTTGCACGATAAGGGTCAAGTTTACTTGCCAACCACCGAAGAACAACGGTTTTACAATCATTTACCCTTGTCGAGTGCTCAGGTAAAACGTGGGACCCATCCATGCTCAAAGGATCAGAAGCTTTCAGTGCAAGTCTTGTTGCAGCATCGGATATGGCACCTTGACAAACTTGGTCACAACATTCTTTCACAGGATCAATCTTTTCACATGAAGCAAGAAGCTCAGATGAATTTACAGTGTTCTCGAACTCATCAACATCTTTTACCGGGCAAGATGCTTCAGTGAGGTTTGATGGATGAATTGAACAAACCTGCTTGAGATTTCCATCAGCACCCTGGCCTTCTAAGACTTGCTCGATATCTGAGAGGCAAGGCTTGGCAATGGTCCTGTTTAGAGCAAGCACACCAGTCTCTTTACTTAATTGACCACCAAGTATCACAAGAGTTGCATGTAGCTGCGGGCAACATATTACATTTGCCAGCAGTGGAGCAAATGCGGCAAAACAATCGATTGAGGTCATGCTCATCAAGTTCTCAGCAGCAGTGAAATTTAACATACATTCTCCTATAAAAGGCCAAGTGCAAAATGTAATTAGACACTTAAATCCCATCTGTCTTCTGATTCAAATGTACCCAACTACATAAAAAAAATACCTGATAATTTCGGAACAGTACTATTTGTGAACGGTGTCAATGGAGAGGGCGCAAGAAGAGGAAGAAATGGCTGCGGAGATTCACTCGGAGTAATTTCAGGTAAAAAAGCATCGGCTCCCCTATCTGTTAACATATAACTTTTCAGATGATCCGCTGGGGTGGACAAACATTCATGGAAGCCTGAAGTGAGAGCAAGGATAAAAATATCATACTCTTTATCACGATAAACCAACAAATAAAATGTAAAATTTCCGGTTTTTCACTAGTACAGACAATTTTAGCGAATAAGTTCACAAAGGCAAGAGGTGTTGACAACATGCCAACATCCAACCATAAAAGGAAAGAAAAATGTAAAACCCTAAAATTCATAACTTGAGAATTTCTAAACTTAAAATAATAACTTGCAGACACCTAATGCTTACACCTCAAACTACTGATTTGCATTGGTCGCAATGACAATGCGTCAATGCCATCGATAAGACGTTTCTCATGTATGTTCCTCGCATGTCGAGCTGTAAAAGTTACCACATTTTCCCCACCTATCTATTTCTCTCATTCTAACATCAATAAGAGCCATTCACAACTAGTCAAGAGATCTCAAACACCTTCATTGTGTAATGTGGAGGCATAACAAAATCAAGATCATACATTTTACAGCACTGGTTTTGCTAAACTAAAATAGTTTCCTAAGGTAAGCTATATGCCTATATCCTTGTCCAAGAAGCAGTCATTATAAACGTTTAAACAGTTTTCATTTTAGATGTAAACAACTATAAGACTTATTTGGGAAACAATTACAATAACTCAATTGGCAAGTATTCATCAGAAAAAGGCGCTAAAAACTACAATAAATCACTACCAAACAGTTCAACTAACATAAACTTTTAAACAAGACCACACATTCCCACTCCATTTCATTATCTTTTTGTTCATATTAATGGACATAAGAGATTGCCTAAACCTAATAGCATTAACATAAATAACAAAGCATCCAAGCTTTCAAACACTAAAAGGCTTAAGAATACATAAAAATCCAAGAAGAATCCATTTCCCTAGGTTCAAAAAGTGCAGAGAAAAACAACGACCCAAGCAGCCAAATTCTTAAAAACTAACAGATAAAATAAACAAAACCCAGAGAAGGAAACAAGTTGAAAAAATCACCCACAGGCAAGAAACATAAACAGGTCGAGGAACAACATGCTGGGACTGTGATTGAGAGACACGCCGGCACTCATAATCTTTCTTTCACTTGAAAATAAGGTTGCCAAAACAAGAAGAAAAAGGAAACAAAGACCCAACAATGATTAAGAAGCTAGGGAAGCGTGGGAATGCAAAGGACAAGATAGAGAAAGAAGAAGAAGAGAGGGCAGAGAAAACCATGAATGAGGTTTCAAAGGGAAAGATGAATAAGAATAAAGAAAGGGGAAAGCACTGCGGAAACAGTGGAGTAATGAGTAATGAAATTAGCTGTCCTGCTGAGGGAGAGGAGACCCTACAATCCAATTAAATTGAATTGAATACTAGGACATATTAACTCACCCACTAGTCTTTGAGTGCATTAACGCTATCTTTTTCCTTTTTTTTACGAAGTCTTCGTTGACACGTGTGAGGATAGTGGTTATGTGTGAATGATGCAGGTTGTGATCTAGCACGTGCGTGAGCATAGTGTAAATTTCTAATACTTTGCTTAATATATAAAAAATTGTATTTAAATTATTTTTTTCATTTAAATATTTATATTTTTCGACTAAAGTAAGTATATAATATTATAAACATTATCATTTTAAATGTTTAGTTCGTCACAATTATTAAAAAAATATTATTTAACATGTATCACATTTACAAAATTTTAAGGTTTTATTCTTAAAAAATTTTAAAAATATTTTCTTTAAAAAAGTACCCAATTTGTTTATAGAATACCAAAAAAAATTCCTTAATTTTTTAATTCTAATATCATATTGATATTTAATTAACGGAAGCGATTCTCATCGAGTGCAAAGATAACAAAAGAAAACAGTGATGAAAAGTTCTTCAGTTAACAGATTTTTCAAAATTCATACTCAATTTATCGATGTTATCATCAGTATTGATGAAAACTTTATCGCAAGATGAACGACAATAAGATATCATGAGAAATTCATTGTCGTGTCATTTTACTAGCCATCATTGTTATTGGCGTCTTCGAAACCTACCCACTTACCGTTAAATTTTACTATTAATTGCCTTTTATCGCCCGTCAAATAAGAAATTAGGGAGTTTAAAAAAAAAGAAGAGGAATTATGATTTAGATATTTCAAAATTGGAGTATTAATGGATTTTGGTTGTTTTGTGTAAAATATAAAAGTTTTAAAAAATTATAATCTATGAAAGTTATTTTTTTATAAATTTAAAGGGAAAAATGTTTACATGTCAAATATTGAATGATTAATTTATTTTTAACAATTTTATCAAATATTGATTGATTAATTTATTTTTAACAATTTTTTAAAATTTGTGTTATAGCATAGGCGCTTAAAATATAACTTTTACAATGTTAAATATTTATATCAACATAAAATTTTAAATATTTAAATAAGAAAAAAATATAATTTAAACATTTTTTATATTAATCCAACTTTAATTTTAAACATTAAGAACACTGATATAAACATCTCTTAAAGAAAATATAATGTTTGATTCTTAAAGTGGGAGAAAGTTAACCCAATAAATCTTCCCACATTATATGGTAGGGGTGAGCTTTCGAATCTCATCGAGTTGAATTAAAAAAAAAATTGAGTTATTTAAGTTGAAAATTAATTTGAAATTTTTTCAAGTTGAGTCGAATTTAAAAAATTCAAGTCAAGTTATTTGAATTTCTATACAAATTTTATTATGATTATTTATAATATTATGATAAGGATTGATTCTAATTTTTTAGTTTTCTCTAACCATATATATATATATATATATTTGAAAAGTAGAAGGGCTTCGTTAAAAAAAGCCTCTAAACCTAGATAAGGGGAAAATAGTCTCCAAAACTATATTTCTAAAGGAAAAATAACAAGTTTAGGATCCTAACAAGTTCAGATCTTACAACCAAAAAACATCTGAATAAATGGACACTAATCATCAGACCATAGTTAGAGTCAATAAAACAACAACCAGAACTACCCAATAATCAATGACAATCAAAGGGCTCGCTCTCAGGTCACAAAATAATCAATGCTTCAAATAACCGAGCTACCCAATGTTAGATTTGGTTTAGGCGTCCGCTAAACAGCATCCTCGAATCCTTTACAAAGTCCCTCAACATCAAAACCCAAGAAAGAAGATTAGCAGGAGGAATCAAAGTACCCATAACCCAATCAACTACTAATTTACAGTCTGATTCAATGATTAATCTGAAGCCAATCTTCCATTCAGAATTTAAAAACAAACATACTCCCCTCACAACAGCCAACGGCTCAATCATAATTGGAGGATTTGATTCGCACGATTCTGAAAATTGAAAGAGAGTAACACCATCCGAGTTCCTCATCACTCTACCTGCACCAACACTCGACATGACCCGTCCACATTCATTTTGACAAAACCAACTGGGGGAACGCCAAATCGGAACATCACACCTACTAGCAATTTGTAAGCACGTATTTTTTACCAACAGGGGTCAACAATAATAATTTCCATCGAAAGACTACACTCTTTAAATTTAGCTTTGATCCAAGATGCAAGACGATACTTGACCAAATAAACTAGTTGAAGCCAATCAAAATTCTTCCCATTAAAAATGATATTATTTCTTGTTGCAGAAGACGGTTATCGGATAGAGCAAAATCGCAACTGATAATTTGAGAAAATAAAAATGAAGATAAAAGAGACACAAAATTTACGTGGAAAACCCCTAAATAATATAGGGTAAAAACCACGGACAACGGTAGAAGAATTTCACTATGAGAAAATAGGAATTATAACTTCTCTCGATCTACCAAGGAGAAAACAATGATAATTCTCTCTTGATAAATAGGAGAAAACAACTCTCAAGAAACTCTCTAAATTCTCTCTAGTATTGGAAGAAAGCTAGAATGCTTTGGGATGGTTTTGAAGCTAAATGAGCTAGGGTATTTATAGTTGAAGCTTAAGGATCAATATTGTAAATACCCTAAAAGTACAATGACTAATTGCATAGTTTTACCATCCAAAATTTTCAACAATTAGGTGGTCAAATTTGACCAATTTTGTCGCCCCATTAATGCCACCAAATTGTCACCCATAATGTTGACTAATGATGCAATTTGGTGTGCCAATTTTCAACTATCTCCCACTTGAAGATTTGATTGGAACAATCATATCTTCACACCATTCTTTCTACCTTGTACCTTTCATGTTGCTTACGTCTCTGAAAGGCCACAAGAGGATCGACACCAGGTAAATTTATCAGCTTTGATCGCCTTCGTCATAAAATCTGCTATGTTGCCTTTGGTATGGATCTTCTGCATATCTACTGTCCCTTCTTCCACCTTTTCACGAATGAAATGGTACTGAACTCGTATGTGCTTTGTCCTTGAATGAAATGCTGGATTCCTTGCTAGATGCAAGGCGCTTTGACTGTCACAAAACAGAGAGGCATACTCTTGATTGTGCCCAAGCTCATTCAATAGCATCTTCAACCATATTGCTTCTTTACTGGCTTGTGTAGCTGCTACATATTCTTCTTCTGTTGTGGATGTAGCCACAACTGACTGCAATTTTGAAACCCAGCTTACAGTTCCACCAGCAACTTTAAACACATATCCTGTAGTAGATTTGCTTTTATCCAAGTCCCTTGCATAGTCAGAATCTACATACCCATTTATTAGTAAGTTTGATCCTCCGTAACATAATGCAATATTTGAGGTCCCTTTGATGTATCTCAGGATCCTCTTTACTATATTCCAATGCTCTTTGTCTGGATTCGCCATATACCGACTAACCACTCCCACTGCTTGTGCAATGTCTGGTCTTGTGCATATCATAGCGAACATTAAACTTCCCACTGCTGATGCATACGGTACTCGAGACATCTCCATTCTCTCTTCTTCACTGCTAGGACTCATACTGGAGGATAATTTGAAGTTAATAGGAAGAGGGGTAGAAATTGGCTTACAATCTTGCATGCTGAATCGTGACAAGATCTTCTTCAATTAATTCTTTTGTGAAAGCCAAATATTCCCATTACTTCTGTCTCGGTGAATTTGCATCCCTAAAATCTTTTTTGTTGATCCCAAGTCCTTCATTTCAAATTCCCTAGCCAGTTGTGCCTTCAATTCTTCAATATGATCTTTGTTGGGTCCTACAACCAACATGTCATCCACATACAACAGCAATATAACAAAATCGTTATCACCAGACCTCTTGAAATAAGCATAAGGGTCTGCATTAAGTCTGTTGTATCCAAGGCACATAATGAAGGAATCAAATCTCTTATACCAACACCTCGACGCTTGCTTTAGACCGTACTGAGATTTGTTCAACCTGCAAACCAAGTTCTTCTTTTCTTTTTCTTCAAAACCTTCAGGCTAGAGCATATAAATCTCTTCTTCAAGATTTCCATGAAGAAAAGCTATTTTAACATCTAGCTGCTATAGATGTAAATTCAATGTAGCACACATTGCCAAGACTACTCGAACTGTTGTTAGTCGAACTACAGGAGAAAAAATTTCATTGAAATCAATACCTTCTTTTTGAGCATATCCTTTGACCACCAGTCTTGCAAGATACCTCTCAACTTGATCGTCACCATTTCGCTTGATTTTGGAGATCCATTTGTTACCAATTGGCTTCCTTCCTTGTGGTAGTGACACAAGGTCCCATGTATTATTTTTATGAAGGGCTTCGATTTTTTCTTGCATCGTCATCATCCACATGAAGCATTTGAGCTGTTTATTACCTCCTGGTATGTTGATGGCTCACCGTCCTCTGTTAAAAGGCAGTATGCAACATTTCCTTCTATAATATAATCTGAGTACCAATTTGGACGTATTTTCACACGATCTGATTGACGAGTTGTTGGAGCTTCAGAACTCTCTGGTTCTTGTTCATCATGTATTGGTTCTGCTTCAGAAGAATCTCCTTGTTCAACCTCTTTTTCCACATGTATCTGTGTAGTCTCTAACTTTTTAGTGCTATCATCGTCTTCTTTTCTTTGTAGCTTATCTTCTACAAAGATGACATCCCTGCTGATGATCACTTTGTGGGCAGTGGGATCCCACAAGCGATACCCCTTTACTCCATCAACATACCCCAAGAATTTGCATTTCTTGGATTTTGGATCCAGCTTTGAGATTTCTTGGGAGTTGTACATCACGTACACAATACTTCTAAATATATGGAGGTTTGAATAATCAGCTGGTTTACCAGTCTACATCTCCATTGGTGTCATCAGCTCTATTACAGTTGATGGAGCTCGATTCACCAAATAACAGGCGGTATTGATTGCTTCTGCCCAGAATAATTTTTCTAGGCCTGCATCCCTTAACATTGCTCTTGTTCTTTCTAACAAGGTTCTGTTCATCCGCTCTGCCACTCCATTTTGTTGATGAGTGTTCGCCACTGTGAACTGTCTTTTGATGCCTTCTTTCCTGCAAAAGTCATCAAATTCTTCGCTTGTGTATTCTCCTCCATTATTTGTTCTGAAACACTTGATCTTATTTCCAGAATCAAGTTCCACCCGCGCCTTGAAGTTTTTGAAAGTTGAAAGCACGTCTGACTTCTTCTTGATAGGGTACACCCAACATCTCCTGGAGTAGTCATCAATAAATGAGACAAAGTATTTTGCTCCACCTAGGGATGTAACTGGTGCTTGCTATACGTCAGAGTGAACCAATTCTAGAACACTTTTTCCTCTAGAATTTGATTTATTGAATTTCAACCAATGCTGCTTACTTGTTATGCAATGGTCACACAAAGTAAGTGATACATTTGTTAAGCATGGAAGTAGCTTTTGCTCCACAAGGACTTTCATTCCTTGTTCTGACATGTGTCCAAGTTTCTTATGCCATAGCATTGCAGAATCTGAACTACATGAGGCAACAGAGGCTTCTGCTTCTAGCAATGTCTCTCCCTTCAGCATGTACAAGTTTGCAGCTATCTTTTCACCTTTCAGCACCACAAGCGCTCCACGGAACACCTTCATGATTCCTTTCCGTGTTTCAATCTTGCTAGCATTATTATCCAACAATCCGTAGGATAATAAATTTTTTTCAGACCTTTCACGTGCCGCACATCTCGAACAACTTTAATTGTTCCATCATACATCTTCAATTTGATGGTTCCCACGCCAACGATCTCTAAGGCATGATCATTGCAACTATACACAGATCCTCCTAAGACAGGTTCATAATGATGGAACCATTCTCTTCTTGAGGTCATGTGATATGTTGCTCCGGAATCAATGAGCCATATATCTGCAAATCATTTTCTTCCTTCCACGGTGATTGACGCTTCACAACATAGAGCATCTCCATCATCTGAAGTGTTTGCGGTATTGCCTTGTGGATTGGAGTTTTTATTTAGACTCCAACAATCCTTCTTCAAGTGACCATTCTTTCCACAGTTGTAACACTTTAAATTCTTCTTGTTTCTCGACATCGATCTACCATGTTTGTGACTGCTGCTTTGGCCACGTTCTGTTGATCTTCTCTCATCGTTGTCATCGTTGTCAACGCTTCTGCTTGTTGCAGATTTACTTGTCTGTATTCCTTGTTCTTGCACCGATTTTCTTCTTGTAGAACAGCAGCTGCAACGTCATCGAAGACTAGACTGGTGACATTATTGTTTGTCAAGTTGATGATGAGTTGATCATACGAATCCGGTAGACTTTGAAGTAGAAGTTCAGCACGTTCTTTTTCTCCTATTTTACAGCTTAAGGATGTAAGCTGAGAAAATAAAGTGTTCAGTGTATTTAAGTGCTCCGTCACTGAAGTAGATTCTGGCATACGGAGAGTGTACAATTTTCTCTTAAGAAAAATTTTATTGTGCAGCGATGTGGCCTCGTACAGTTTGGTGAGATGATCCCATATCTCCTTAGTTATCTTCTTCTCTTAGATACTTGACAATACTTCATCTGCTAATGCTAGATGAAAGTTTTCCATAACATTTCCATCCAATTCGATCCATTTGTTGTCGTCTGTGAAATCTACTGGCTTTTCGCTGATAGCTGCTAGACAACCGTCTTTCCTCAGGATGGCCTTCATCTTTAATTTTCACAATGAGAAATTTCTCTCATTGAACTTTTCAATATCAAATTTCGTTGCCATTGCTTCGTTTACGGATAGCTCCCACTATTTCACTATCGTGAATAGTTCTCTGGAACCTTCAAAGAATGGGTAATAACTTCTTACTTTCTTATGTTGGAGGATCCACCTTTTGGTGGCAACCACAAAGACAATAAGCAGATATTACACACTCTAATCTGGCTCTGATACCAATTGTTACGGAAGACGGCTATCGGATAGAGCAAAATCGCAACTAATAATTTAAGAAAATAAAATGAAGATAAAAGAGACACAAAATTTACGTGGAAAACCCCTAAATAATATAGGGTAAAAACCACGGACAACGGTAGAAGAATTTCACTATGAGAAAATAGGAATTACACCTTCTCTCGATCTACCAAGGAGAAAAAAATGATAATTCTCTCTTGATAAATAGGAGAAAACAACTCTCAAGAAACTCTCTAAATTCTCTCTAGTATTGAAAGAAAGCTAGAATGTTTTTGGATGGTTTTGAAGCTAAATGAGCTAGGGTATTTATAGTTGAATCTTAAGGATCAATCTTGTAAATACCCTAAAAGTACAATTACTAATTGCATAGTTTTACCATCCAAAATTTTCAACAATTTGGTGGCCAAATTTGACCAATTTTGCCGCCCCATTAATGCCACCAAATTACCACCCATAATGTTGACTAATGATGCAATTTGGTGTGCCAATTTTCAACATTTCTAAGTAGCCACAGAGTTCAAATAACTACAAAGGAGATGAAAGACCATACCTTACTACTTTTTGCAGCACCTACTCCCTTCCAGGCTTCGATAAAGGCAATCGGCTCCCCTCACAGCACTGACGATGCACTTGCTCACGAAAAAAATCAACATCCACAATTTTCAACTAACCAAAAAGAAAAAAAGAGATGCCCTGAAGATTCCGGGGCACAAAATATTATCCACACATTGAACTCCCCTTTTAATCAACTCGGTCTTCAACGGAACACACGATTTCTCATCACCAACCAAATGAAAAGCTCCACATTCGGAGGAGCGAACCTAAGCCAGACAAACTTACTTCATTAGTTATTTGAAGGAATTAGACCATTTAGGATAGTTTTTAGCGACTTGACTAAGAAAGTCGCATCACTCGAACTCATCCACCCCACCCAGCCATGATCAGCGCTGCTTGTAACAAAGTTATTGAGGAAGTTAAAGAACTTGATCAACCTTAGTTTTTCTCTATCCAACAGGTTCCTCCTTAATGAAACGTTTCACACCTAGCGTGAACAATTTGTTTTACAAAAATCAGTAATTTTCCCATTTCGATTCAAGGTCAAAGCAAAGATTCGAGGAAACTTGGTTCTTAAAGGAGAGTCATCCAACCACAAATCATCCTGAAAAGATATTTGTTTCCCATCACCCACTTGGAGAGACAAATTGGCCCTAACACCATTTCCACGTGTCCCTTTTTTAAAATGATTTCATTATGTCATTTCGAATCCAAGAATGATGTCGACTGGATGGCTTAAGAGGATATAAACCTCGATCAGAGGAAGGCGTTTTACATAAGGCAATATTCCTTCAAAAGTTGGACGATTTATTCCTAAATCTCTAGATCCATTTGCACAAAAGAGCTCGATTAATACTTTCCAGATTAGCAATGCCGAGCACACCTAGGTGTTTTGGTTGGCACACTTGATCCCAACTTACCCAATGAATTTTTTCTTTATCCGCATCACCACCCCAAAGGAATCTCGCCATCATTGAGTTTAATATTTTTGAAATGGTTTTCGAAATAGAGATAAAAAATACATAGGGAAACTGGAAAGAATCGATTTAACAAGGGTGACTCTCCCACCATACGAAAGATATTTAACTTGTAATTCATCAAGCCTCTTTGAGAAGTTTCTAATCATCGATTCCCAAAGGGCCACTAAGTTTCAACTAGCACCTAACGACAATCCAAGATATTTCGTGGATAATTTTTCCACCGAATAACCCACCCCATTTGCCCATGCCAGTAGAGAAGAGTTTGATACATTAATACCCAACAATTTACTTTTCTTCATGATAAGTTTCAGTTCGGAGGTTAGTTCGTACACCCTTAGCACTCGTTTTACATTCCTAACCTCCTTCTCTGAAGCTCAATAGAAAATCAACTATTCTTGTCCCCCTCACCAAACCATCTAAGCATTGACTTTTGAAACCAAGCACTCTATTCTCTTCGGTACTCCACCCATAACCTTGATTTTAATTCAGCAAGGGTCACATGAGCATTAGGCCAATACTCACCATTTTGGATGCAGCTTTCAATCCTACTTAATCCTTTTTACAGGTTGGCAATTTCCTTAACAGCCTTGCCTCTGAACTGCCCAGACCATTCTTATAAGGCCAATTGTGAGCCTTTCAGTAAATCGACCAATTTTAATTTTTGGATTGTTTCTTTTCGCATCAAAAAAAATCCTAAAACCATCTCTTCAAAGTAAGCCTCTTCAAACCAGAAATTAAAACATTTAATGATTTAGGACCCTAGTCGAAGGACATTTTAGCCAATAGAATGGCTTTATGATCTGATATAGACTTCTCTAGTAACCTTTGAGAAATATCCGGGAAAGCACTTTCAAATTCTGGCGAAATAAAAAATCGATCCAGTATGACAAAAGTGGGAGGATCGCGATTGTTACTCCATGTGAATCGCCCCCTGTAATGGCAAATCTCTTAGCTCCGCTTTGAAGAAAAAATTCTTGAAAGGGTTCATTATATGTTTAACGAGAACCCTAACTTTTCCTCCGGATCTAAAATCAGGTTGAAATCCCCCCAATACACCAAGGTATTGGATGCACCTTTAGAAACTCTATAAGCTTCTTAGTAAATTCCCCTTTTTCGGAATCATAAACTGGACCATATAAGTTCATCAGATCGTAATTCATGTTCGTCGAAGAGATAAAACCCATCAAAGCTATAAATCTGGGAGTCAACCAAATTTGAGACTTTAAAAAATTTAGTATTTCATAGACACACTAGACCACCAAAAGCTCCAACCGAGGGTGCAAAAGCAAAATTATTTCTAGGATTTGACCAAGATTTCTTATAACCTGATTACTGATATTCTCCTATTTAGTTTCCTGTATGAAGACCAATTTTGGATTGAATTTCTGAGTAGACCCCTTAACTGCACGCATTTTTCTCTCATTCTAATATCTCTAATGTTCCAAGAGAAAATAGTAAGATTCATCATCAAAATATTAAGAAAATACCAACAAATACCTCAAGCAGTTAAACGGAGCTCCTGTTCCAGATCACAAACCCTCTTGATAACATTCACCCTTCCCTATTTAAAAGATATACCAAGAAGGTTACTGACATCCCACGCCGCTACCGACTCTAATTCTTTATTAAAATTACCACCCCTCCATAGAAATCGGTTATTCCAAACATTTTTAGTTTATTTGTTCTTTCTTTTTTCTTAGTTTTATAAATTTCTTCTTTTTATTTCGTTCTTCTTTTATTTTCAAATTATTTTCTTTTAACAATGCTGAGTATGAATTCTATAGCGATATAGAAGCATGAAATTCAAATTTGATAAAAAATTGACTTAAAATGAAAGAAGAATTGAAAAAAATAAGAAAATCATGAAAAATTAATGGCCTAAATTGAAAAATAGAAAAAATATTATTAAAAAGAGGAATCAAAAGAATATATGTATTATATGATATTTTAGGAGCATGTGGTTGATAAATAAATGGACTTAAAATAAAAGAAGAATTGAAAGAATAATAAAATCAGAGATTAAATCGTAAAACTATCAAAGTAGTTAGTTAATTTTTTTTATTTTTCAAAAAACTCAAAAACTCAAAAATTTTAAATTTTAACTTGATTTAAATTAAAAGATCAAATCAATAATTCGAGTTGACTTTAATAATTCAATTCGAACTCAAAAACCTAATCGTTAATTCAAATTCGCTTAAATTAACTTAACTAGAATAATTTAAAATTAAAAAAATTGATTTTTTACTCGAATTTTGCTTACCTATGATATATAGTTGATGAAGCCCAGCAAGAAAATTGTTGGACAAATTAACCCGAGGTCCCACAAAGGCCGTGACCGGGTTCATGAATTGCTGCCGCCATATGAGCGCGTGACAACCGGGAACCTCAAAACCGACGACAGTTCCTTTGTATCCGAGTTCCTCAACCGCTATTCTTCAAGGCACTTTCAGTTGGAAGCCGCTTAAAAGGTACTTACTTGGCTTAGTTAATCTCTTTCTTCTTCTTGTGTTTCATTTTTTTGGTCTCTTCTGCAAGTTAAGCAGATATTATGTTTATACTTCACTAAAGTGATTTGGGTTTTTTCTCTGTTTTAATCTTCTTCTTTTTTTGCAGAAACAAGTGTGATTTTTATGAATTGGGTATCGATTTTTCTATGGTTTTGAGCTCTTTTTTGTCCAAAAGAAGCTGTTTTTTTTCAACCGGGGTTTGCATGTAGTAGGTAAGCAGTTCTCTTGCTCAAGTAGTGAAGACATTGTATTCAGAGCAATCTGCGTTAATTTAAGACATAGGAGATGGAAATTCTTGGATCAAGTGTTCCCAAGTCTCACAAATGCATTGGCGAGTCGTGTTGTCGGCTAGTTTCGGTACTCGCCTCAGTTAGCCTTGGAGTTCTACAATTGGGTTGGGGAGAAAAAAGGGTTCCAACTCTCATTTACATCCTGTTGTGCTCTAGTTCATGTGATGGTCAGGTCGAGGAGATTCGAAGATGCCTTATCTCTAATGGAGAAATTAATCCATGTTAATGGAATGACCCCATTGGAAGTTTCGGATGGTTTGTTGGATAGTTGTGAGTTCTGTGATTCATGTCCTGCGGTTTCGATGCATTGGTTAGAGCTTGCACTCGATGCGGGGCTACCGAAGGCACTTACTTAGTCATTAAGAAGCTGAGAATGGAGGGTAGTCTTGTTCCTATTCATGCTTGGAACAATTTTTTGAGTCAACTTTTGAAGTTAAATGAGTTTGTTAGGTTTTGGAACATGTATAAGGAAATGATTTCGTACGGGTACATTGAGAATGTGAATACTTTAACTTGGTTGTATATGCTCTTTGCAAGGAATGTGAATTACTGCAAGCTATTTCGACATTTTATCGGATGTTGAAGAGTCGGATTCGGCCTAATATTGTTACTTTCAACATGATGATAGACGGAGCTTGTAGGATGGGTGACATAGAGCTTGCCTTGAAGCTAGTCGAGAAGATCGGAGTGATGTCCGAGTACTATGTTTCGCCCAACACCATAACTTACAATTCCATCATTAATGGGTTTTGCAAATTAGGGAAAGTGGCATTTTTGGAAGAAGTCGTTAATGAAATGATTAAGGTAGGTGCCAAGCCTGATGTAAGGTTCTATGTGACAATGATAGATGGTTATGCCCGAAGAGGGTGTTTGGAGGAGGCATCAAGACTGTGTGATGAAATGGCTGAAAGGGGCTTGACGCCTAATACTGTTGTTTATAATTCAATTCTCCGTTGGCTTTACTCGGAAGGTGATACCAGGGGAGCTTCTTTGGTATTATCTGACATGGTTGACAAGCATGTATTTCCCGATCAATTCACCTACTCCACTGTCATGGCTTTGCAGAAATGGATATGTGATTCAAGCTTTTAGATTTCATAGCCAGGTTTTGGAAAAGAATGTCATCGAAGACACTTTTTCGCACAATATTCTCATCAATTACCTTTGTAAAAGAAATGATTTATCAGGAGCCATGCAACTTGTGGGTAGCATGTTTGTCCATGGTTTAGTTCCTGAAGATGTCACATATGGTGCTTTAATCGATGGGTATTGCAAGGAAGGGAAGCTAGAAAGTGCAGTGCAGGTCTACGAAGAAATGGTGAAGGTGGAAAAAGAACCCAACATAGTGATATATAATTCTATTCTTAATGGATTGTGCAAAGAGAAGTCAGTGGATATTGCAAGACGGATTATAGATTCATTAAAGAGTATGGGTTTATCCGATTCTATAACATATAACACTCTCATTAACAGTTATTGTCGCCACAGTGATATCGAGGAGGCATTTGCTCTATTCTTGGAGATGAAAAGGTAGGAAGGCTAGTAAACACGGTAATTTACAATACATTGATGAACTTTCTTTGCAAGTGTGGGTGCGTTCAACAAGCAAAAGAACTAATGAGGAGAATGGTTCTAGAGGGCCTGATTCCGGATTTTGTAACATACACGACGCTGATTACATGTTCTGCTCAGAACTGTAGTCCAGATGAAGTTATTGAATTGCATGACTACATGGTGCTTAAAGGAGTGGTTCCTTACAGACCGACATATCGGGCTATTGTTAGCCCCTTTCTCGGGGAAGAAAATGAGCAGACAAGAGTTTAGCATTTTATATTTTCTTATTTTTGTTAGAACAGTTGTCATTATATATATATATTCATTTTAATACCTCATTGTCATCAGACAATGAAGAACTGAACCTCTTTATGTGAAATATATGGAGGTTTCGGTTTCACACATTGTGTGGATTGGGGCCAATTGTGCACATTTGTCTCCTTTCTGAAATTGCATAGATAATCAAGCATGGTCACCTAAGAATTGAAGGGCCTTCTTGAATTAGCCTATTGATAGGAACCCCTCTTCGACTTTAAGATTCGAGTCCGGGCTTTTGTTTTCTGTCCGTTCTTCCCCTTCTAATTACTAAGAGATCTAAATCTAATAGGTTCAAAGAACAAGTAGGCATCGAAAGTTAAAAGCACTCCAACAGTGATTTGAGTTTTTTCGGTTCCGATGCAGATGTTTCGTCCTGTTAAACTGAAATTGGTCTTCTGCATAACTCTGGCCAATAATGTATGTAACCCCTCATACCGATACGGGTAACCCGATTCGATTTGGAGTGTCATATTAGGGCCACCGGAGCGACCCACCGTAAAAATAGCGAAAAATTTAAAACTTTCATTAAAACATGTAAACTCATAAAATCATTTATGAATACAAAATAAAATGTATCATTATTCGAAATTAAAACAGATTTTCAGACTTGGATATAAAAATAAAATACAAGTTACATGCCCCTTAATCACATGTACCATACTCTGCAAGCAACGTCGGAAGAACTCCCTTACTGATGTCGACAGTTGTATTGGTTCAATTCTTTTAACCTGCAAAAGGTGAGTAACAGAGTGAGCTTTGGAAAGCTCGGTAATACAGAACTACCATATAATGCTGAAGAACGTGCAAATACAGAAAAACATATATTTCCTTATCGGTTCAAACATCTACATATCTTTAAGTTAAGTGGAGCTTCTACTGATATTTCAGGTAGTAACAGACAGTGAGCTTTCAGTTCAGAGAAATATTTCGGATGACTGAGTTTAGGAGATCATAATATGTTATCTAGTGTGTTCCCGTAAAACCAGTGAAAAGATACATATCCTTTTAAAATATATTTTTTTAAAACATAACACTACCCACATCCTTTCACGATCTGTTTGTGTAGGTTCCTCAGAACCATACACCAAACCCACACAACCTGTAAGGCCCTGAGCACAAAGCCGAGGAACCTGCAGAAATACTTACTCCAACAATACCCCCTAAATAAAACATTTTTCCGTCAGTAAACGGATATATCAGAAATCAAAACAGAATTCAGATCAAATATCAGAACATAATCCAGATCAGAAATCAGAACATAATTCAGGTCAGGTATCAGAACATAATTCAAATCGGAAATCAGATAAAACATTCATATGATTAGGAAACACACTAGTGTTTACATATATTATTCAAATGTACTGGATAATCTTATCAGGCAGAGAAACACTGATCTTCAGTATACCGATAGAATATCGGAAGTTAGAATCATTATTGGAAAAGTTCATTAACTGACAGAATCATCAGTTATTGAGAATGTGATTTGAGCTGATAAGGAAGAAATGAAGGTTCAGGACATTTACAGTCTGTGTCGATCTATCAGATTATTGAAATAACTCAAGCCGAACAACTCTCAAAACTAATGCATGTTGACAGGTCTATTCGTTGCCCTTTCAGGTATTCACTCTTTAATACCAATAATTCTTGTTCATAAATCATCTTTTGAGTCATCGCTGAATGGATCTTAAGGAGACGAACATATATTCTAATGGTCTTTATTTCATTTCCATGTTTCAACTATATAAGGAAATGTCGATGTACTTGATTTATGGTTCATAACTCATAGAAATAATACATCATGTAAGTTCATCCGAGTTTCCAGACTTATCCCAATTACTTACTTAATCCTCAGTAATTGAGGCTACTTAATTCATTTAGTAGTCAAATCTATCTCGATTACTCTAGAGTTTTCCAGATTAATTCGGACGTTTTTTTAATTTCGGATACATATTGTACTTCCGTTCAGTTTAATTTGGTCTTTATGGTTGATTTGTCTAACGAATATCCACTTCTTAGTACCGAATGCAATCTAGAGTTGAGCTGAGCTGAATACTTCCAAAATTATCATCGAGCCAAACTTGAGAAGACGAACACGCATTCAAATGATATCTACTCCATTCAGGTACTGACATATCATTGGTTGATCGGTTCACTTAAGTTGTGTTCCATAACTTTTAAGGGTACTACAACACCCATGTTTATTTGAATTTCTTAATTAATCCAAGACATTTACTTAGTCTAGGCCATAAGGGTATTTTAGTCATTTTGGTGCTCAGTTTTATTCCATTTATTTCATAGCTTGATGATATCCAATCATTCTTGGGCTTGAAGACATTCTTGGGTCATTTCCATTCCAAGGTATTTTGGTCATTTTACATATCCAGTGTATTACAATCATTTCTTTCCGTCCGATCTTATTATTAAATTCAAACTTATCATTTATTTCAGTTCTTTCAAACAATTCTGACAAAAGAGCACACTCGAATAATTATTCTTCAGGTATTTACTTATAACTAAGAGATTTTCGGTTCAAGTGCCTTCCCAGATTTTATAAACGAAATATCAAGAATTTTCTGTACAAATAATATATCTTAATAATTAAATCTATAATTTATCGGGTTAAGTACGAATCATCAAAATATTTTTTTATTCAGGGTCAACTTGGATTATTTTTACCTCTCAAGGGCATTTTCGTAATTTCTTAACCAGATAATTTCGGTATTAAAACTCTTAACAAGGATAATTATAATTTAGAGATTCTAGGGTTAATCGTTTTCCTGGATAATCTCTAAACTTTAAATTATTCCTTAACAAACTTCTGGTATTTTGTACAAGCCATATTGGGTTTAGAAATCGGTTATCCAGATTTCCTAAGCAAAACTAGTATTTTCTATACACATCAGTAGTTTCATCATATCAATATGTCTTTACAAACTTCTTATCCAACTTCCAGGGTCAATTCTTATCTTTTTACAACATAAGGGTATTTTCGTAATTTTACCTAATCGAAGTATTCTCATAATTTATCACTTGAATCATATTCGGTTCAAGTCCATCCATAATCAACATGCATAATAGTTCAATCATATACATACATGCATTTTTTCCATTATCAACATGTTCCATTATCAACATGTTCCATAAAGCATAAAGAGGTAGTAATGTATTACCTCGATATCTATGCCATACCGATCGACCATTTAAACTCCATTCAAACGCCTTCGATCTTGAAATCAACATCCACTAATTCCTCAGGTACATATAAACACAAATTTCATCAAAAACGGAGTTTAATTGTAAAATACAGATCGAATCGGGTGATAAATTAGTGAAAAATAGCTTACCGAGTTCAAATTTGGTGAAACAGACTTCGGAATCGGACTTAGGACATCGAAAAACTTAAAATATAACTTTTTAAAAAATTTGACTTTTTGGTCAAAGTCAAAGTCAATGGTAAACGGGTTGACTCGGTTAAGGTTAACGGTTAACGAGTTGACTCGGTCAAAGTCAAAGAGTTGACCCAGTGAGTTGACTTAGCCGAGTTGACTCAGCGCGGGTTGACTCAGACGGGTCAGCGGGTAGGGTAGGTGGGTCAGCCCATTTTAAGCTGTCCAAACTTTTCGCACTCTCATTGGTAGCGCATACGGTCTCGTACGGTGTTCGAAAAATTCCAGAAAATTTTCTATATTTATTTTAAGGCATTTTGAGACACTTACCAAGCTCGGTTCACAATTTTGAACAGCGGAGAGCTCGATTCCAAAATATCATAAACTTTGACTTCATCATCCCTTCATGCGCCGGTGACGACGGAGACAAGAAGGACACCAGCGAACTCGGAACGATGCAAGGAACACAATGGTGTGGGAGGTGTCGAAAATGGAACAACGATCAACAACGAATCGAGGATTTTCACGACGGTGGTGTTAAAAAAACTTCGAAACTTTGAATCAAAATTCACGGCGTTAGACAACGATTCACGATGAGAGGTTTGAGGGGTTTTGTGCACCGATCGACAACGAATACGATGGTGGTTTCAGATCGACGAACGGTGGAGAAATCGGAGGTCAAAAGAGGGTTGATGGGAGAGAGAAAATGGGAAAATAAATCTGGAAAAACCAGATTGTTTCGGGGGAGATAGAGTTTATAATTCAACACTTAAGAAAAATGGGAAAATTTAGGACTGGGTCCCTAAATTTCCTACACTTCCTAAAATAGTCTGTCAACTTTGCTATTTACAATTTAATCCTCAATTTGTTCCAAAATATCACTTAAATTCAGTACTTTATAATTTCTAAAAATTTATCCCTTAAATTGGGGTGTGACAATTTTCCCCTCCTTAAAAGAAATTCGTCCTCGAAATTCATTCATGTCACATAATTGAATAAATGAAACTTCCATCAGTTCTTTCATATCTTCAAGTAACTTTTCCAAAAGTACATGTCCTCTACTAATCCTTAACCAGCTGAGTATACATTCTCATTAGAACTCTCCCTCATTCCAATAAAATAATCAGAACAAATTTATCCTTGTGGAAACAATTCAACATTGGTAACGAAATTAGGCTAATAGAGCGATAACATGTTCCAATTTCATTTCTGGAGTTGAATCGGAATTTCTCAGATGAGTAACTCTCACATGGCTCGTAAGGTACTTTGCAGAATTTATATAGACGTTATTGGTATTCCCTTTATGCAATGGTAGAGTCCTAACAGATAGAAAACTTTGGTTTGCTCATTACAAATAGGGACTTAACCTTGGAGTTCCGGCTCAGAGAAGTACGATTGTAGTCTAGGGGCATATACTGATCAGACATCTTTTGACATTCGACCGACTGGTATATTTGGAAAAATTTTGACTCAAACCTAGCTATGATACCACTAAATGTAACCTCCTCAGACCGATGCGGGTAACCCGATTTGATTTGGAGTGTCACATTAGGGCCACCGGAGCGACCCACCGTAAAAATAGCGGAAAATTTAAAACTTTCATTAAAACATGTAAACTCATAAAATCATTTATGAACACAAAATAAAATGTATCATTATTCGAAATTAAAACAAATTTTCAGACTCGGATATAAAAATAAAATACAAGTTACATGCCCCCTAATCACATGTACCATACTCTGCAAGCAACGTCGGAAGAACTCCCTTACTGATGTCGACAGTTGTATTGGTTCAATTCTTTTAACCTGAAAAAGGTGAGTAACAGAGTGAGCTTTGGAAAGCTCGGTAATACAGAACTACCAGATGATGCTGAAGAACGTGCAGATACAGATAAACATATATTTCTTTATCAGTTCAGACATCTAAAGATCTTTATGTTGAGAACATCTCCTACTGATATTTCAGGTAGTAACAGACAGTGAGCTTTCAGTTCAGAGAAATATTTCAGATGACTGAGTTCAGGAGATCAGAATGGGTTATCTAGTGTGTTCCCGTAAAACCAGTGAAAAGATACGGATCTTTTTAAAATATTTTTTTTAAAACATAACACTACCCCCATCCTTTCACAATTTGTTTGTGTAGGTTCCCCAGAACCATACACCCAACCCACATAACCTGTAAAGCCCTAAGCACAAAGCCGAGGAATCTACAAAAATACTTCCTCCAACAATACTCGCTAAATAAAACATTTTTCCGTCAGTAAATGGATATATCAAAAATCAAAACAGAATTCAGATCAAATATCAAAACATAATTCAGATCAGAAATCAGAACAGAATCCAGGTCATGTATCATAACAGAATTCAGATCGGGAATCAGATAAAACATTCATATGATTAGGGAACACACTAGTATTTACATATATTATTAAGAGGTACTGGATAATCTTATCAGGCATAGAAACAAGGATCTTCAGTATACCGATAGAATGTCGGAAGTTAGAACCACTATTGGAAAAGTCCATTAACTGACAGAATCATCAGTTATTCAGAACGTGATTTTAGTTGATAAGGAAGAAATTAAGGTTCAAGACATTTACAGTCTGTATCGATCTATCGGACTATCGAAATAACTCGAGCTGAACAACTCTCAGAACTAATGCATGTTCTGAGTCATCGCTGAATAGATCTTAAGGAGATTAACATATATTTTAATGGTCTTTATTTCATTTCCATGTTTCAACTACATTAGGAAATGCCGACGTACTTGATTTATGGTTTATATCCCATAGAAATGATACATCATATAAGTTCATCTGAGTTTCCAGACTTATCCCAATCACTTACTTAATCCTCAGTCATTGAGGTTACTTAATTCATTTAGTAGTCAAATCTATCCAGGTTACTCTAGAGTTTTCCAGATTAATTCGAACGTTTTTGAATTTCAGATACATATTGTACTTTCGTTCAGTTCAATTTGGTCTTCATGGTTGATTTGTCTAATGAATATCCACTTCTTAGTACCGAATGCGATCTAGAGTTGAGCTGAGCTGAATACTTCCAAAATTATCATCGAGCCAAACTTGAGAAGAGGAACACACATTCAAATGATATCTAGGTCATTCAGGTACTGACATATCATTGGTTGATCAACTCACTTAAGTTGTGCTCCATAACTTTTAAGGGTAGTACAACACCCATGTTTATTTGGATTCTTTAATTAATCACATACATTTACTTAGTCTCGGCTATAAGGGTATTTTGGTTATTTTGGTGCTCAATTTTATTACATTCATTTCCTAGCTTGATGATATCCAATCATTCATGAGCTTGATGATATTCTTGGGTCATTTCCATTCCAAGGTATTTTGGTCATTTTACAGATCCAGTGTATTACAATCATTTCCTTACGTCCGATCTTATTATTAAATTCAAATTATCATTTATTTCAATTCTTTCAAAAAAATTTGACAAAAGAGCACACTCGATAAATTATTCTTCATGTATTTACTTATAACTCAGATATTTTCGGTTCAAGTTCCTTTCCAGATTTTACAAACGGAATATCAGGAATTTTCTGTACAAAGAATAGATCTTAATAATTAAATCTATAATTTATCAGGTTAAGTACAAATCCTCAAAGTACTTTCTCATTCAGGGTCAACTCAGATTATTTTTACCTCTCAAATGCATTTTCGTAATTTCTTAGCCAGATAATTTCGGTATTAAAACTCTTAACAAGGATATTTATAATTTAGAGATTCTAGGGTTAATCGCTTTCGCGGATCATCTCTAAACTTTAAATTATTCCTTAACAAACTTATGGTATCTTGTACAAGCCATCTTGGGTTTAGAAATCGGTTATCTAGATTTCCTAAGCAAAACTAGTATTTTCTATACACATCAGTAGTTTCATCAGATCAATATGTCTTTACAAACTTCTTATCCAACTTCTAGGGTCAATTCTTGTCTTTTTACAACATAAGGATATTTTTGTAATTTTACCTAATCGAAGTATTCTCATAATTTATCACTTAAACCGTATTCGGTTCAAGTCCATCCATAATCAAATAGGCATAATAGTCCAATCATATACATCCATGCATTTTTCCATTATCAACATATTCCATAAAGCATAAAGAGGTAGTATTATATTATCTCGATTTTTGTGTCATACCGATCGACCATTTAAACTTCATTCGAACGCCCTGGATCTTGAAATCAACTTCCACTAATTCCTCAGATATATATCAATAGAAATTTCATAAAAACGGAGCTTAATTACGAAAAACAGAGCTTAATTGCGAAAAACGAATCGAATAGGGTGATAAATTAGTGAAAAACAGCTTACCGGGTTTGAATTTGCCGAAACGGACTTCGGAATCAGACTCACGACGTTAAAAAACATAAAATATAACTTTTCAAAAATTTTAGTTTTTCGATCAAGGTCAACGGGTTGACTCGAACAAAGTCAACGGGTTGATTCGGTCAAAGTCAATGAGTTGACCCAGTGAGTTGACTTAGTCGAGTTGACTCAGCACGGGTTGACTCAGTCGGGTCAGCAGGTCTGGCAAGCGGGTCGGGTCAGCCTATTTCAAACTGTCCAGACTTTCCCCACTCTCATGAGTGGCGCGTGGGGGCACGTGCGGCCTCATACGGTGTCCGAAAAATTCTAGAAAATTTCTAAAATTATTAAGTCATTTTGAGACACTTACCAAGCTCGGTTCACAATTTTAAACGGCGGAGAGTTCGATTCCAAAACATCGAAAACTTTGACTTCCTCACCCCTTCACACGCCGACAACAATGGAGACAAGAAGGACACCGGCAGACTCGGAACGATGCAAGGAACACGATGGTGCAGTGGTGTTAAAAAAACTTTGAAACTTTGAATCGAAATTCACGGCGTTAGACGACGATTCATGATGAGAAGTTTGAGGGGTTTTGTTCACCGATCGAAAACGAATACGATGGTGGTTTCGGATCAACGAACGGTGGCCGGACGGTGAAGAAATCGGAGGTCAAAGGAGGGTTAGCGGGAAAGGAAATGGGAAAATAAATCTGGAAAAACCAGATTGTTTGGGGGAGTTTATAATTTAACACTTAAGAAAAATGAGTAAATTCAGGATTGGATCCCTGAATTTCATACACTTCCTAAAATAGTCTGTCAACTTTGCGATTTTACAATTTAATCTTCAATTTCTTCCAAAATATCACTTAAATTCAATACTTTATAATTTCTAAAAATTTAGCCCCTAAATTGGAGTGTGACAATATATCAGTCGATGCTGTGTGGCCTGGAAACTTCATCATCTTTTATTGTTTCAGGGCATTGTACACCAGCAAAATGCAATATTTTGATTCTTTTTCTATATAAATATAGATGGAGGCTCAAATTATAAAGCCTTCTTTCCTAAGACCCCCATGTTTGGTAGTCACATGGGTTCCGTCGATATCTAATCGAGTGGAGTTGGACCCAAAAATTAAAGGGGTATTAAGAAAATTACCGTTGGACTCCATAGATGTTGGTAATTGTAAAGCTTTACTCTTTGGTCTCTTCTGCTACTATTTTTAGAGATGAAAAGCTGTTTTTGCTGCATTGAAGTCTACGACTTTTCTCATCAGGTGAATGCTGAAAATGGCAGTTTTTACAGTTTTACTTTGAATCCTGGAAATTTACCCAGACACGGTAACATCAGGTAAAATATTTGCAGCCATTGATGAAAGAGTACAGAAATCCATGGAGAGGGGTATATGCCTTTCAGAATGGGGAGCCTATCAAGTTAAGATCCAAAACACAACCACTCAGAGCTTGCCACTTCAACTAGGTCCCATATGAAAAATCAATGAATCAAAATTGTTCAAAATCCTTATTCCGAAACCTCATCCATTCCCTCCTATTCCCTCCACTCATTTCTCAATGATTTCCTCCATGCCAGAAGAAAACCACTCTCCTACACACAAAATACAAAAAACAATCCCTTGTAGGAAAAGAAAAAGAAGAAGCTTTCTTGCTTTCTTTAGAGCAATTCTCTTGCAGTCCTCCATTGTTCCACCATGTCTTGCTCAAATCTGACAATGTGGGTGTCTTCAAAACCTTCTCTTTCCGACACTTCTTCGCTCTCTTTCCGTTCATTTGTCAACCCTTTTCAGCTCCCATCTCAGAGTCCAACTACCTGTAACCCTTCAAGGTCATCTTGGTGAGCTTCGAGATCGTATAGATTCGGTCAAGAACACGCAAAAGATCACCGAGGCAATGAAACTCGTGTCTGCTGCTAAAGTCAGGAGAGCACAAGAAGCTGTTGTCAATGGCAGACCTTTCCCCGAATCTCTTGTTGAAGTCCTTTACAACATCAATGAACAGCTCCAGACCGAAGACGTTGATGTTCCTCTTACCAGCATCTGGCCTGTCAAAAAGGTTGCCTTGGTTGTTGTCACTGGTGATCGTGGTCTTTGTGGAGGTTTCAACAATGCTATCCTCAAGAAAGCTGAAGCGAGAATTGCGGAATTGAAGCAGCTCGGACTCAATTATACGATCATCAGTGTGGGGAAAAAGGGTAATACGTATTTCGCCTGCAGGCTGCAGGCCTTATATTCCGGTGGATCGGTTCTTTGATGGTAGCTCACTCCCTACAGCTAAAGAAGCTCAGGCGATTGCAGATTATGTTTTTTCACTCTATGTTAGTGAAGAAGTCAATAAAGTCGAGCTTCTATACACGAAATTCGTGTTGTTGGTTAAGTCCGATCCGGTGATTCATTCTTTGCTTCCACTGTCACCAAAGGGAGAAATCTGTGATGTGAATCATGCATCCGATTAAGTAAAATTTGTTTGGAAAAACCAATGTTGCTCTTCGGTCTCGGTTCGTTAAGTAGTTTAGGCATTGTATAAAAAAATCGCAGTGTCCCGATAATATAAAATCATGCATCCAATTACGTAAAAACTGTTTGGAAAACCAATGTTGCAGCTGCAACAGAATACGTGTGAATATTATGGAACTCAGCAGCCATGGATGGCTGCATGCATGGTTTCCATAGAAAAGAAAAATTAAATAATTTCTTACATCCATTAAGTTACTAATACGATGGAGACAAGATAAAAAAAAAAGTTTTTGTCATGTCTGTGAGATGCTTCGAGATCCATGAAAGATAAAATTAAAAAGATAATTGAGAAGAGAAAATACTTAAAGACTTTGATACTTGATTAAACGCCTAGGTTTTTATAATACTCCAGACATATTAAAAATCATAAACAAATAATTTTGACTATTCATGTTTCTAAATTTGGTGATTTCAATCTTGATTTTTTTAATTAACTTTGATCATTAATTTTAAAATTTGAATTTAACTTTTAATTATTAAAATCACCAATTTTATTTATTTGATCGTTTAGAACATTATAAGTGATGATAAAATTATATTAAACATTTCTTTTATTAATATAGGTGTTCAAAAAAAATTCAATCAATTGGCAATGAACACACACCCTGCAAATGTCACTACTTGAATTCTTGGTAATAAACATGCATACATCATGTAAATACTGTTACTTAAACTCAAAACCTCTAAAAATAACAATACTCCCTTATCTACTTACTTTTAAATTCTCGGCATAAGTTTAACCGGCAATTGAACTGACTTTTAAATTTTTGTAAAGTACAATGACCAAATTATAGTAAATAAAAGTTGGATCAATTTCTTATTTTTTTAAATAAAGGGATGAAATTCATAATTAGACCTAGATAGGTAGATATATTCCACACCATGACATTTCATATATTTATATAGTTCAGTTCTACTTAATTAGGACTGAAATAAAATTGTTGATATTAGCACTTGGAGTCAAACATGAACAGTTCTTTCTAAGTGTGTCTAAATGAGCAACACTTTGTGAAGTATTCATTATACACGATTTTATGTTAGGGAATAAATTTAAATTTATACACAAATATAACCAACATTCTTTTCGATATTTTAAAGATGAAGATTTAAATTCTCATATTTGTTATTAAGGCATAATCTCTTATTTTCTTATCTGTGTTTCTTCAAGCTTCCACCATGTATGTAACCCTCTAAAATGGTTAATTAAAGCTTCAAAATCCTATAGTTAGTACATGTACACATAGATAGACGTTGATGGTCAAGGAGAAAATCAAAAGCTTACCTTAAAACTATTATACCTTTTTTATTAAAAGTAAAAGTATAATGGCTACGTGATATTGGCACGGCTCAATCAGATAACATAATTCTATGCCTTTAGAACGATATTTTCGAATTGAACCACACCAATATCTCGATGACATTCTTCCGTATGCTCTCAGCATCTTCCTTCTGGGTACTGTTGCTGCATTCAAGAGTTACAAGCACAGAAAGATACTACACACACATACATATGAAAAGTGAGTATCCAATTCAATCCTTTACTAAACTAAAGATGAACACCAACAACACAAACACACACACACACATATATACCTTCTACCTCCATGGATGATAGAAAATGAAGAACAAAGAAGAAGAAGAAGAAAGATAAATGGAGGAGGAGAGGATTAAGGGTCACACCAAATGAAATAAAAAGAGAGAGATATAAGCAGATGGTAGAGCATTGAATTTGCCACCAACCCAACAACAACAAAGGGGTGGGTATATTAAATATAAAGCTGTGGATTGACAATATAGGGGGAAAGCTCTTACTTGAAACAAACCCCTTGAGCTTTCAATTCGTCGCAGGTGGAAGGGCAATACCATTTGAATTTCAAACCCAGATTTTGGCGTTTAAGAAATGATGTTTCAAAGGACATAATAAATATATTTTGCAATTAATGGGGTAAACAATATTTTATATCGGTTCTCAAGCTATGATCATCGTTTTAAATTGGTCACTAAACTTTAGAATATTATATATTAGTCTTCAAACTAATAATATCATTCTATTTTGATCTTTCTGTTAATGTGTTGTTAACTCTATTGATTAAAAAAATAATATATTTTTGGAGGTCATGAATTTTTTTTAGAAATCCACGAGTTCAATTCATAGTACTTTTGAAAAGAGGTTATTTTTTTAACCAATGGAGTTAGCGGTATGTTAACAGAGGAATCAAAATAGAATAATATTGATAGTTTTAGGGTTGATGTCTAACGTTTTAAAGTTAATGGACTAATTTACAATATAGTTGTAATTTAGGGAATGATATAGAACGTTTTAAACTATATAGACCAACTTAGAATGGGGTCGTAGTTTAGGATCTTTTGTTCAATAATCTCTAATATAAGTCAAATAATTTGTTAAGAGTTTTGGATTTGGGTTTTGAAATTGGACAACTCTCAAATATATCAATGCATGGGATGGGATGTACTAGCTGTCAATTTTTATGGTTCAATTACATATTAAATCCCTAATAACCCTGGAATCAGTTTAATTAAATGCTTATAAACTGTTTTGGTTTGATTACTTTTTAGGACCAGAAATTAATAGAATTCAGTCTTACCCTTAAATTTCCTAGTTTAATTTACTCTAGGGTCCTATCAGTTCTGTAAATCAAAAAAAAAATCTTGACACCGTAACTTTTTTTTGGTTTATTGTCTAAGACCCTAGCAGATTCGAAGATAACCAACTTCGACCCCTTAATTACATACTGGTTCTACCCCGAATATACATAAACGCGCGCGCACACATATATATATATACACTCCATGTGATCTGTCTCTCTCCCCATGTGAATTAATGCATTCATCTGCAACTCTCCCATCCTTCACAGCAAAAAACAATTAATGAATGTTTTCACGTGGAAACCCTGCAATATATATAAAAGTTATGATCTCCTCCTCCTCAACTAGGACTAGGAGTATACAATAACCAATACAGAAGTAGTTAAAATTTGTGATACTTGAAAATCAAATTTATGAAGGTAATTAATACACAACCGGGGGGTAGCCCTATACTTCTTCTGCCAGCAATAATAACGCTAGTTCCTCCTTGAAACTCATCTTGCTTTCGAGTTTGATCGTACCTTCACCTTCCTCATTCGGTCATCGCCTGCTCTTTGATGATGGCCACTGAGCCGTTTGTTTGCATGCGATTCGTGACCGGAACTAAAGACTTGTCGCACGCGCAAAGATGGCTGGTATGGCAGTATGATTACTTGCACTAAACCCAGCAGAAGGTCATTAAATGGACCAGTTCCTCTCACTGTACTACTTTCTTTCTGTGTTTTCTGCAGCTTGTCGCGTCTCTTTACTTAATGCCTGCAGCCTCATCTCATAGGAGAGTGGGAGGTGCTCTTGCGAAATTGTGGTTTGTGGTTGTGCCTCGAGATTGTGGATATACGAACGTTATAACTAATTTATTTTTCAAAAATAACTATGTTTTTGTGTTGTGGGTGCAATTGTGATGTCGCAACGATCTTAAAAAAAACATTACGACAGAACAGTTACATTATGTTGCGGCCACAATTTAATATTGTTTTTGCGCTTTCAATTTTTAATCTAATATTATTTTAAATCTCTATAGTTTTGTAAAATTAGACTTTCATCTCTTCTAATTTTTTAAATTAAATATTTAATAAGTCTGTATTATTTTAAACTTAGATCGTTTGCATATTCTAATATTAATCATCGTGCATTAATACTAAATATTAAAATAGGGGTTTAGCGTCTTCGTATATATTCAAGTAAGAGTGATATTTTTGAACTAAATCCTAACCTTTTAAAAACATTTTCAAGTACGAGTTCTCATTTTGAGCATGTTCAAAAACATTAAATACTTATTTGATATTTAAAAAATGTTAATTTCTTTTTGACAAATTAAACACTTTTTTGAATAGATTTAAAAAATAATAGATTCTTATCTCACCATTTTAAATCGAATTCAAAATTTTTAGAGAAATTACTATTCTCTTTTATCACTGAAACCACTTGATGAGTTTCATAGTGATAAGAATCTATTATTTTTAAAAAATAATTAGGTATGTGTACGTTGTAATTATCTCAGACTATTTAAAAAATTAGGTTGCCTTAACCCCTCATAGATGGTAAAATTGTGAATTTAATCCCTTTAAATTTTGAAGTATAAAAGATAAGATAATGTTATGGTTACATTTTAAAACATATATGATAACATTTTAGTTTAATCATTTTCAAATTTATAAAACTAAACAATGATAAAATCATAACTTTTTTTTTTTTGGATAAATTCATTATTTTATTATTCAAGAGAGCAACCCTTGTGCTACTGCAAAGAGTAACATATAGCAGTCAAAAACGATGAAATTAGATATATTTTTATAAAAAAACAAAATTAAAAATATATATAATGAATTAATACAATAATTCATAGGTTGATTTAGCATCTATATCTAATTTACTCGATTTTACTTAAACGCACGAGAGATGACGATGAAATTCGAATGGGTTCGACAAAAGGTAGAGTTTGGTGATGTTTGACAAGGGCATGTGACTGAAGAAATTCTGGGGAAAAAGAAGAAGCAAAAGAAGAACAATAATGGCTTTTGCTTTTCTTCCTAGCAATAGGATTAGGAAGGACCACTTGTATGATGGCTTTGTCTTTGATATCCCCATTTGCTAGACTCTCCTTTGTCAATAAGTAGCTGTAGCTGCCTCGGCTTTACAAATGAATGGTTATGCTGCCTATCCTTCACATATTTGTTTTTGTTCATGGACACTAAGTGGGGTAGTGGTTCGTGATGGTTGTGAGTTTGAGGTTTACGGTTTAATATGTCTATTGTGAGTGAAGAGTCAAATAATCTCACCATAGTGAGATACCCGCTTAAGGACAGTTTGTTGGACGAATGTAGACATCTCATTTAGAGGCATTTGTATGATTACCTTAACACCAGTGTTCCTAATGGTATCTTCGTCGGTATCTCATTAACTAACATCCCAAAAAAGGCATCTCATCTAGATGTATTTCTCTCGTATTTGTGTGGAATCTAGAGTCATCTCATTATGTTCTCAATAGTAGAGATCATAATGGTTCATCATTTTTGATTCAAACAAACAATAATAAAAATAAAATCTCTTATCTCACGGGTTAGAGGCTTCGGTCAAGGAGTTTCTCTCCTTACAGAGATAAAGATATCTTATTTAGAGGCATCTATGGGTGTCCTTAGCACCAATCTACTAGTGGGAGGAGACATCTCATTTAGAGACATCCACAAGCATCCTTAACACCAATATAGCAACTGGAATCACGAGCATCTTCATGATTTAAATATAAGGCTTTGAGCGAAATGATCTACGACACTAGGATCATCGGTTTTTCTTTAGAGGGATTACGTAATTTATACTTTCTGATTCGAGTAGACAACTGTCAATTTTCGCTTTACAACTTTAAACATTTTAATCTCAATTTTACTTTATCTTTAGAGGGATCGACAATATTGTTTCTAGCAGTTCATTTCAATGTTTATGTAACTTACCCTTTCTTATTTAGAAAGAGAACTACGTGTAGTAAATATAACTTTAAATAGCAAATTTCTTACGCATCTTTTAATGGATATATGTAAAAATATTTTATTACTCTGATTATATATTTAGGGTCTTATTTTTCAATTTTGGGTGAGATATAGATAAATAATTTTATGATAGAACATCAATTTTACGTATACACTAGAGGGTGCCTCTAGGGTACAGTTCCCTCATAAAGATAATCATAGTATTGATAACTGTTACATGATAATCATAGTATTGATAACTGTTACATGAGTATGACATTAAAATTTTCACATCACCTTTTATACATAAAATTTCTGAAGTTGTTTATTGTTATCTATTTTTGGTGCCGTATGACAATTTAATATACGGTTAAGAAAATGTATTATCGAAAATATTATTATTTTTTAATATTTTTCGGTAAAACGTTACTTAAAATATTATTTTTCTACCGGAAATATTAATTTCACTATTTAAAAACCGGTAGAAAAATAACATTTTAGGTAACACCAATATTAATATTTCCGGTAGAAAAATAATGTTTTAGGTAACGTTTTACCAGAAATATTAAAAAATAACAATATTTTCGATAACTTCTTTCCTTAGCCGTATATTAAGATTACCGTATAAAGATCCTTTTTTTGAGATCTCTGTTCCACTCATATCTTGTATGCTTAAAATTCTTTATCTTTTTTGTTACCCGACAAGGGCTTCTCAATTTGGGTTCATTTCCCCCTTCATGAAATTGGCATGTTAGCCTCTATATTTCTCATCACAAAATATCCTATTGAAATTGCTTATTTTGCACTCTTAACTTTTAGTATATGTTTTCTTCTTCTTAAATTTATGGCTTCCAGTTTCATCTTAATGTCATCTCTTACCTCTTCTAAAAGTAAGGTTTGATCGAAGCATACTATGGTGTGGTTCTAAAAATATTTTTCAGAAAGACACATGTATTAATAATAATTTTTTTGTATGAGGTGAATATAAATAAAAATTTTAAGATACTATCATCAGTAAAATGAATAATTAACATAAAAAATCAAATTTCAAGATTAATACATATTGACCCTGATAAACATTTATATCAATCAATGATGTGATATGTCACATAGTTGTAATTATCATTTAAGTCAATTTTCTTAAATAAAGATACAAATACTAAAAATATCAAAATTAGACTAAGACGGAATTTACAAATTATATATAATGCAAATACTAATAGCAAAATTTATAAACTAAAAATTCATTCATTACCCTCATTATTACCATTTTCTAACAAAGCTTCCTTGAAATAGTTCCATCTAAGTTACATTCATCACCCATTTAACATTCTTTCCACTAAAATATTGTAAGATCAAAAGTAAAACAAAATTACTACAAAATTGTGTTGGATAATATATTTAATCAACCACATATAGTTACCAAATTCTCAGCACCGTTAATTTCCAACAGTATTTTTTTTTTGGCAAGTTGCAAGCAAATCAAACCTTTAAGATAGTGGAATTCATTTAACCCAATTATCTGTATTTTGAACACTTTTTACTTTAATTTCCTTGTGGACTTAGATTTCTTCATCTTGCCAGACTTATCCACATTGGTCCAACTATATCCACTAGGAATAGCAAAAGGATCCTCTAGTTGCGCCGCCCGCTGCCGCTGTTGCTGCTTGCTACTCGATGCTGATTGACTATTGTTTCGCCTCAACCATGCCGTCGTTGATGATGACCACGACAAAGACGGCAATGATGAAGTATGTTTATCTGACTTCTGATCCTCCTCTGTTTGGTCTCTTCCAACTCCTTCGTTGGAGAAATATCTAGGACTCGAGAGGGGGGTGAAAAACTGCTCCGTTGATTGGAGTTCGACGAATTTAGTAAACGTTATCACCACCCTCACTGTCGGCACGACTGGAATCGCCAACTGCAAAAAAATCCCACCAAACAAACAATTAAAAAGACAAACCCTTGTCTGAAAATCATAAATGAAACAATTAAACCTCTTCGATTTCAAGTCCTATATAATATAGCGACAATAATACTAAACATTGGTCCCACATTAGGCATATTATATATGAAACAGAAACCTCGGATGATGTGGGGGAATCACCGTTGGATCTGAAAACAGGGCCGTTTGGATAAGTCCACGTCAGGGAATCCGACCAAAGGGACAAGAGTTTACCCCATAAAAAAAGCAGCTTCACTAATCAGAGACCAAAGCAAAGCTGTGTAAAACTCAAAACGCAACACTTCCTTTCCTTTTTGTCATTGGTCAGGCCATCCTCGCATCAAAAGACCCAAAAGAAACACCCTCCTAAGGAGACAGATATTTAAGTGGACCCCACAACCAAAGCAGATTTTAACAAAATTGGCCAAATTTTCATATTGGTCCCTCTTCTATGTTCGAATTAACAATTTCGGTCAAAATTCTAACATGTTCAAGCAGTACCAAATTATGTCAAACTAAAATAGAGGGACTAAAGGATAAATTAACAAACCGCCGTCTTACCTTAACCGGAAACGTTCCCGGTGGGAATTTGGTAGTCAACAAATCTCGCATTCTTCGAACAGCTTTCACTTTGTTTGCCAAAATATCAAGTAAAGGTAACAAGTCTTCTGTTTTTAATGGGAATTGTTCCGTTAACCAAACAGATGGCCGCAAACTCCGAACGTACTCTTTCTCCTTCGTTTGCGGTGGCGGAATCACCGTTTTCACCGGGGCGAAAGACGTCGACCTTCTAGGAGGAACCGCCGCAGCGGAAGGGAAAACGTCGACACTCTTCCTCCCTACCGAAATCCACTCTCTCTCTTCTCTCACAAAGCTACTATGCCTTCTTCGATCAGGCATTGCGAAATTCGGGTTTTCGCATACCAAGAAACCGTCATCGTCTTCGTCGAGCTCTAAGGGTAACACTTGTTCACTTCCAGCGGCGTCGTTTTCGGAGCCCACCACTTTTCGAGACCGGAAGCTGAAAATCACGTTATGAAGTTCGTAAACTTTGGCTTTCCATTCACCGACGCTCTCTGTTTTCTCTTGGCGTCTCCAGTTCGTTCTTCCGACGAGTTCAGCTTTGGTTACGTCCATTCCGGGTCGGTACACACTTGTTTGGGAACAAAAACCGGCAACGTCGGATTCGTTCATCGGAGCCCCGGCATTTTCGAATGCGTCGAAGATTTTGTGATCGTCCCGGTTGAGGACTAGCAATGAACCGCAAGGGATGTTGTGGAGGCTATCGCCGTCGCCGAGGAAGAGAAAACTTTGATCGGCGCGTTGGATTTTTAAGCCGTTGAATCCAGCTAATGAAGTGTCTGCTCGAAGATTTCCGTCGCGTTTCCAGATCTTGTAGGTATCGGAAGGAGCAATTTTTCCAACGAACGGAATCACAGAGCTTTCAAAGTGGAAAGAGATTTCCATGTAGAAGTCCCGCATTCGGCGGAAGACGGCGATTACGCGAGGTAAACGGCGGCGCCACTTAGACCAAGCGGAACGGTGGTGGAGTTTCAATAAAACCAAAGCAATATCTGAGCTCCGGCGACAAAGCGCCTCCTGGAGAGGATTCCAACCCGCCGCGTTCTGGAGAGACACGTCAGCACCAGCCATAGCGAGTGTTTTGCCAGCAACGACGTCGTTTAAGCGGACAGCAAGGTGGAGAGGAGTTTCACGGAAAGGGACATCCCGGCGGTCGAGAACGGCGGAGATTTTCTCAGCTAATCGCTCTTGACTCAGTGATTCACACTCCGTGTGGATCTGAGCAGGGTCAGCTAGCTTTGGCAGAGTGGAAACTAATCGAGTCAAAGTGGCGTGATCACGCAGGACGACGGCGTAGTGAACAGGGCTATGCTTGAATTCCTCCGGTTTGATAGCTGAAAACGGCGCCGTTTCCGTTTCCATCGCCGACGATGGTCTCGACATAGTTTTTACGATCGAAAATTCTCTGGTCTTGTTTTTCTTCAGATCTTTGTTTGGATTGCGAAAGTGAAAATTGGGAAAATCAAATGGGACTGTATGTACGAATAATAGGAGGAGGAGGGCTACGGAAAAGGAAGAGGAGGGTAATTTGGTAATATCAGTAATAAATGTATGTTTTACGACCTAGGGCTGTATATTAGATCGAGTAGTCAAAGGTCAAAATATTTTCTAATTACTGAAACCGGTGCGTTCTATTTATATAACTTATACTTTCTTTAAAATAATTCAATTAAGTTGAGTTTATTAAATTTAAACAAGTTAAATTATTTAAATTTAATTATAAATATTTATAATGTTTTAATATTAATTAATTTTAACTTAAATGATTTTTATAATAATATATGATATATATATATATATGTTTATATTTTTATATAATATACACGTTGTATAAATTTGAATTTTAAAATTAATTTATTAACTATTAAATTTTTATTTTTATTTTTTAATTTATATTTTATTTAAATATTGAGTTAAGTTAAATTTATAAAATTATAAATTGAATTAAAATTATTGACATTAAATCAAATTAAAATATTGAAGTTCTCGATAGGCTGCCTACTAAAGATCGGCTTGTTCGGTTCGGCTTGGCTATTGATAATGTTTGTGGTCTGTGTGCCTCTAGTTCTGAATCTCGTGATCACCTTTTTGTTGAATGTTGTTTTGCAAAGGAAGTTTGGGATATTGTTCTAACTTCCTGTGGTGTTTGTTATACTCTGACCAACTGGGAGGATCTTTTCAATTGGCTGATAGCAAACTTGAAAGGCAAATCCCTCAGAATTCGAATCTTGAGGCTCGCTTGGACTGGTCTGCTGTATTCGGTCTGGGAAGAGCGTAATCACAGGCTCTTTAGACGCTCATCTCGCTCGGTTGATGCTCTTGTTAATAGTATAAAGTTAGCTGTTAGAATTAAGTTGAGTAGATATGGTAAGCCTAGGATTGATGATGTTAACAGGTAGTTATGTTTGAATTGGGGTTTGTTTTGAGGTAACTTGTTGATTGTAGTAGCATGTCTGTTTTTTCTTGATGGAATATAAATTACTTATCCAAAAAAAAATATTGAAGTTTTTTTTAATCAGATCCAATTTTATTGATTCCATGCAGAGTAGGATTAGGAGGGGGAATAGGGAGAAGGGAGAGGATGGTAGTATTTTAATCAGTTTTTATTAATATATGTATGTTATCGGTTTTGTTATTATTTTTTTAATAAAATTGGTAAAAATTATTTAAAATATTATTATTTATACTTAAAATATTAATATTTTTTAACATTTTCGATAAAGTATCAAATAAAAACAAAAATGGTAAAAAATAAAATATTAATAGTATTTTATCGAATATATTAACAAAACGGATAAAACGTCTAATAATTATAAACAGATAGAAATAATAATATTTTTAATATTTTTTACCAATTTTATTAAAATAATAATAAAATTAATAACATTTTTTAATTGTATATGAAGGTTATTCGCACGTGACACTTTCTTATGAAATTGAACTGTATCGGGTAGCGTGTAAAGGCAAAGGAAGAGAGGGACGAGATACACGCAATCGGGCACGGCTTTTGTTGATGCTTCAGACAGACAGGTTCAGTCTTAATACCCAACATCCCTTCTTTCTTTGTCTTTTCCACTTTTTTATTTTTTACTTATTTTATTTGTTATAAGAATTAGATTGATGTTTGATTCAATATTTTTAAAATTAATTTTTAATTCTAATATATATATATATATTAATTTCAAAAATTGATGAACCAAGTTAATTTAATTCAATTGTTTTTAATATTTCATTAAAAAAACAATGAATAGTAGGATGAAATGAAATTACTGGATTAAATGGTAAATCGAAGGTGGGTCCCATTGATGATAATCCACAAGATATAGATTGGTTAAATCTGTTTGCCTTCCATCAACCCAAATCCAACGGTTGTTTTGTATTGTGTTTTAAATGAGATCACGTGGCATAGGATTTGTATAGCCCTCTCCTGTGTTTCAGTGGGGGGAAAATCAAACGAAAACACCTTCTAATTTGGCTTTAGAATGTATAGAAGTTTGAAACAACGTCCCGTCAGCTCAATCATTTGTACAATAAAGACTTTAAAATCTTCTTCGTAATCCCTAACTCATAAATTCTCTTCAACTTATTATTGTTATTATTATTCCAACTCAAATTATAAAAACCATACTAAATAAAACTATTATTGTTGCTCTCATTTAAACTTCTTATTATACGCAAGTTAAATGGTTTTATAAATTAAGAACTTCTTTTATCTTTTGAAATTTTGAGTTCGAATATAATATCTATAAGAATCTTTAAAAATTTATTATCAAATGATTAAAAATATTTCATACTAATATTACTTCTTGTATTCACATCAAATTAATAAAAGAATTACATTACAAATTAAATAACGTAAGATAACTTAAAATTTATGTATCATATTTCAAATTAAATTAAAAAGATATTTCGATCTTCAATGCAAGATGAGTCAAATCTCCATGGATTAGTTTACAAGCTTCTTCACTTGTTTTTTTCATTATTATTCTATGTAAGGTATCCTCCGGAGGAGATGATAGCCGACGAACATCAAGTTCAGTTAAAGCCAAATCCAAGGAAATTATTGTTAGAAAAATTGCGCATTATTCCGAGAAAATATAGAAAACAATAATAAAATAAATCATTATAAAATATCAAAGGAAACAAAGGGATAGAACACGTTTACTCTTATCTTAAGATTGTTATCCGAAATAACAATGCTAGACGAAATCAATCCTGATAAAATAAACCAAAAGGTTAAATTTCTTAGAAGATAAAGATAAAAATAAATTGAAATAAAACTACTCCTTTTATTTTGATCTATCGATCGGAATTTTCAAGAGAGATTTAATACAATAGGATATCTTTTAATATTTAAATGTAAACATATAATAATATCTTTTAATTTGACATATTCAAAAGATAAAACTCCTTTTACCCTTCAAACTTAAACATATATTATTTTATTTTAAAATATATAAAAGTATATAATTATCTTTAATATTTAAAGTTAAAAATGTAACACATACTTTTTTAAATTGACATATTAAAAAGAGTAATTATCCTATTATATTCAAATTAAAAATTATCTTTTAATTTGCAATAGTTAAAATGAAAGTAAATTTAATATAAATATTAAATCTATCAATTAGATTCACTCTAGGATTGAGATCGATTTTGACTGTGAACACAACACAAACACCCACCGTACCTATCCTCAACACTCGAGTAGTGAGCACTCGCCTCACCCTCATTATTGCTACTGGAAGAAACCCTAACAAAATCTTTGTTAAACCGATGCTAGTAGCAATCAACTAAATCCCCCTAGTTTGCCACATAGTTGGCATTGCACGTGAGGGCGGTCACGACCTTTCCCATTACTCCCCTGTGCAAGATTTGCACTCATCGATAGATCTTCAACTTGAGCACCAAACCCTGCCAGTTAAGTTTCTGCATCAACAAGCATGCTACGGATGCGATCGAAGGAAAACAACTTCTTTATAGTTGTAATAACCGCTATAAAAGGTTGATACTCATGTGGCAACCATTTTAGAATGCTAGTTGTGTGCTCAACAACCGAGATGAAATTGCCACAATAGGCCAACGCATCAGTTACTTCCTTGACCCTCGTCAGGTAAGTCCTCATACTATCATTACCCTTCTTCAAAGACTATAACTTGTAATGTAAACTCATAAACCCTATAGCCGATCTGCTAGAGAAGAATTGCAAGACTTTATCCTATACATTAGCAGCTGTCTCCGCTCTAACGAACTAGGGAAGAAGATGGGGACTAACTGTTGATAACAACCAAGAAGCGAGAGTGTTATCTTGAGCAAGATATTCTTGATAGGCTTCGTTTGGCACCATCACACCATTCTCGTTAACAATAGTCACAGGCGTAGCTAACAACGAACCAGTTAACATACCTTCAAGACACTTCTAATAGTGAGTAAAGGCGCTCTGAGCCTCATCTATACAATGGTGGAGCACTGATTGGAATATGTTTTCAAGGACCTTTGAAATGATCTTGTAGATAACATTGCAAAGGCTTATAGGTCGGATATTTGATATATCTTTCGGATTAACGACTTTGGGAATTAGGACAACATGAGACCTGTTTACTTCATAAATATGAGATTGATCTTTCAGAGCATTAGAGCAAAAGGTCGAGACCTCCTTCCACGCTATATGTCAGAACTTTTGATAAAACACCGCTCCTAGACCATCGAGATCTAATGCCTTTAAAGGGTTCATAGACTTAACAGCCAATGTTATCTCCTCAAGAGTAACGGGCCTAATCAAGATATCATTCATTATAGGAGTGATGCAAGTTTTTACCTCATTAGTAGTTGACGCAGAGGGAAAGTTTCCCTAGGATGAGAAAAGATTAGTGAAATATCTCATAGCAATGTCACATAATTCTACCTCTTCTTCTCGGTAATTCCTCTGGTTGTCGTTGAGGCCCTTTATTGAATTTCTCCATCTACAAATAGAAGTAAAACTCTGGAAATAACCCGTATTACGGTCCCCATGCTTTAGCTAATCTGCTCTCGTTCTTTGCTATAAAAAAATCTCTTCCCGATCATCTTCGAGATTTAGAGCCAATTTTATGTCAATTATTTCGCTTAGAGTGTCATCAGAAACATGAGCTGCATTAAGCTGGTTAAGTATGAGTTTTAAGTTTTTTTCTTTAAGCTTCTTCTCCCTCTTGATATGACGAAACTACACCTCAAGGCCAGTGTTAACGAATTTCAACTTTTCTAGAAGGGAGCCCGTAGCCTTATTCCATATCTGACGAACCTCCTATTCACAAAAGTCCTCAGTGAGACAAACGGCTTCGAACCGAAAGTGTCAAGTCCTCTCTTTGGTGGGATCCGAGGCAATTGTGTTGAATAGAATATGACAATGGTCTGAAATTGAACGAGTCTGATGATTTAGGCTGAAATGAGAGAATAAATCCCACAATGGGCCATTTTTCACCCTTCTGTCCAACTTTTTCTCGATGTTGTTTGATTCGAAATTTTCCCTCCCCCAAGTGAACCATGATCGTTATATCCCAAGACCTCGAGAACACAGTCCATGAGAGCCAACCGAAAAGCAAACATATAACTTTCTCTTCTTAGGAGTCCGCTTGCTTCTCATGAGAAAATAAGATTTCATTAAAATCTCCTAAGACCAGCCACTGAGTAGAAGGATTAGAATTAAGCTGGCGCATCAAATTCTATGTAGCTTCTCTTTGACTTTCAATAGGATCCCCATAAATTCCAGTACAAAGCCATTTTCTTCATTCCATATCTTATCTATAATGACATCAATATGATGATGGGAGAGCGATTGGAGGGAGATAGAACAATTGTTTTTACAAGTAACACAAAGCCTTCCACTTCGCTCTACAGTCGAAACCTTAACGCCATTTGGGAAAGCCATTCTATGATTTTGTAATTTTGTCTCAATAAGGAAAACTACATAGGAGTTTGCGTCTCGAAGAGAGTTTTTGTGAAATCTAATTGCTCGGGGTTGTCCCTGTTGTGAAATTCGGGTTAATTTCCACCAATAACAGATTCACCTTGAAAACTATTATCTAGGTGACTAGTGTGAAAACGATTGTACTAAAAATCACCCCAAGGTAGATTCCCAGGAAAGAGGAGGGGTCACAATGGTCCCTCTTAAAACCCACTTTCCTTAGACAGAACTACCAAGACAAGTAATTTTAATAGGACAATAATTGACAACAACTATACCCGACAATAGCTATTAAATAGACATAAAAGAGAACACCAAAATATTTCACTAATAGAGGAAATATTACAAAGAGAGAAAGAATACAAATAGCCTTTAAAATAGAAGAAGGCTTATATTTGTGGGATGATTAACTAAGGAGGAGAAGGGCTTTATTTATAACAAAAGAATTTCCCCTCCTCCTTATACACAACCAATGTGGGACTTTTGCCAAAAACCAACAAATCTCCACCTTGGCAAATTCCACACACATCTCTAAAAAAAACAATCTTTTAATTTGTAACAATATTGACCAAATCTAAACAATGTTTAAACTTGACCGCAGTTACCACTTTTGTCAACATATCAGCAGGATTCTCAGTGGTCCGAATCTTCTGGATTATGACTCCACCTTCTTCTAGAATCTCTCGTACAAAGTGATATCGAACATCGATGTGCTTCGTCCTTGCATGGTAAACCTGGTTCTTTGCTAAATGAATAGCACTCTGACTGTCACAGTGCACTTTGATGTGCTTTTGTTCCATTCCCAATTCACCAAGCAACCCTTGAAGCCAAATTGCCTCCTTCACAGCCTCTGTAACTGCCATATACTCTGCCTCTGTAGTAGACAAAGCCACTGTTGACTGTAAGGTGGACTTCCAACTGACTGGTGCCTTTGCAAATGTAAACACATAACCAGTAGTTGATCGACGCTTGTCCAAATCACCTGCATAGTCTGAATCACAATACCCAACTACACACTGACCATCTTGTTTGTCCTGCTGAAAGACCAAACCAACATCTACGGTGTTCAGAATATACCGCAGAATCCATTTCACAGCTTGCCAATGCTCCTTTCCAGGATCATGCATATACCTGCTCACAACCCCAATTGCCTGTGAAATATCGGGTCTCGTACACACCATTGCATACATCAAGCTACCAACAGCACTTGCATACGGAACCTTTGACATGTATTCCCGTTCTGCATCATCCTTAGGTGACATGGATGCACCGAGCTTGAAATGAGGAGCAAGAGGTGTACTAACTGGTTTTGACATCTCATTTATGCCAAAACGTTTTAGTACCTTCCTCAGATATTCTTTCTGAGACAAACAAAGCCTCCCCAATTTCTTATCCCTTGATATCTCCATGCCTAGAATCTTCTTCGCTTCACCAAGATCATTCATCTCAAACTCCCTGTTCAATTGAGTCTTTAGTTTCACAATTTCTGTCTGACTCCTGGAAGCTATCAGCATATCATCAACATAAAGAAGAAGATATATAGGATCCGTCTTCTAGCTCGCGTAAATACACACAATGATCATATTTGCTTCTTGTGTACTTCTGCCCTATCATAAACTTGTCAAATCGCTTGTACCACTGCCTTGGAGATTGCTTCAATCCGTACAACGATTTTTCTAATTTGCACACCATCTCTTCTTTTTCAGCAACTTTGAATCCATCTGGCTGAGTCATGTAGATTTCCTCATCCAAGTCTCCATGTAAAAATGCAGTTTTTACATCCATCTGAACTAGTTCCAAATCCAACTGCGCTACCAAAGCCAACAAAATTCTGATGGAGGAATGTTTTACAACTGGAGAAAATACTTCATTATAATCAACTCCCTCCGTTTGAGCGTAGCCTTTAGCCACCAATCTTGCTTTGTAGCGGATGTTATTCTTGTCAGGAAATCCATCTTTCTTTGCATATACCCACTTGCACCCAATTGCCTTCTTTCCCTTGGGAAGACTAGCTAGTTTCCACGTCTGATTCTTTTGAAGGGATTGTATTTCTTCATTCATGGCAATCCTCCACTTTTTATGTTCTGAACTTTGAACTGCTTCATTAAAAGTGGCAGGAACGTCATCAATTGCAATTGGTGATGCAAAAGAGACCATATCAGCATAACGAGCAGGTTGTCTAATGGTCCTCTTTCCCTTTCTGAGTGCAATTGATTCATGTTGCTGTGGAGGTTCTTGGGTTTGAACCTCTTCTTCATCTGACTCTTCTTCTACCATAGGAGAGTCAACATCATTTTCTTTACTGGTTGGGACAAATTTGCTTCCTTCAAACTCCACCTTTTTGGGAGTTCCATCTGTCTGCTCCAATTTTTCTGAAGTCACCTTTCTCAACATGGTAGATTCATCAAAGGTAACATCCCTGCTGAAGATTATTTTCTTTGTTTCTGGACACCAAAGACGATAGCCTTTCACACCAGAGGTGATCCCCATAAAAATCGCCTTCTTTGCTCTTGGATCCAGCTTTGACTCCTTAACATGGTAGTATGCAGTGGAACCAAACACATGTAAGGAATCATAATCTGTAGTAGGTACTCCAAACCATTTCTCTAATGGTGTTTTACCACCAATAGCAGTCGATGGTAAGCGGTTGACAAGGTGACAAGCATAGACCAAAGCCTCAGCCCAAAATTCTTTGCCTAACCCAGCATTAGACAACATACACCGAACCTTCTCCACTAATGTCCGGTTCATACGCTCTGCCACTCCATTCTGTTGTGGTGTACCTCTGACAGTGAAGTGCCTAACAATACCTTCCTCTTCACAGACTTTCAGAAATGGATCATTTTTGTACTCTCCACCATTGTCTGTACGGAGACGTTTGATTTTTCTGCCTGTTTGAGTCTCCATCATCTTTTTCCATTTAAGGAAAAATCCTAGCACCTCATCCTTTGTCTTCATTGGATACACCCAAACTCTCCGGGAAAAATCATCAACAAAGGTGACATAATAGTGTGTTCCTCCCAATGAAGTTGTCTTGGAAGGCCCCCATACATCTGAATGAACATAATCCAAAATACCTTTAGTATCATGGATTGCTGTTCCAAATTTCACCCTCGTCTTCTTCCCTTTGATGCAATGCTCACAAAAAGCTAATTTGCAAGCCCGAGCACCCTTCAATAATCCTTGATCTATCAATAATTTCAAGGATTTTTCACCAACATGCCCCAAGCGCATATGCCATAACCTGGTTGCTTCTGACTCCTGTTCATCAGTAGAAGCTGCCACTGCTGCTGTCCCAACAATTGTACTACCCAGAAAGTAATACACATTGTTTCTTTTTCGGATTCCCTTCATTATCACCAGTGCACCAGAGATAATCCTCATAATCCCATCTTTTGCCCTCACTTCTAAACCTTTTGACTCTAAGGTTCCCACAGAGATGAGATTTCTCATTAAATCTGGTACATAATGGACACCTGTTAAGGTTCTGATTGATCCATCCTGATTCCTCAAGCGAATTGAACCAATCCCAAGTGTGTCAAGAGGGGAATTATTTGCTGTGTAGACAATTCCACCTTTTAGTTCTTTAAAATCAAAGAACCATTCTCTATTGGGGGTCATATGGTGGCTACAAGCTGAATCTAACAGCCATGAACTGGAACAGCTGGTTGATGGCGTAGCAGCGAATGCGAAATCTGAATCTCCATCATCATACTCGACCACATTTGATTCTGAGACAGCCTTCCCCCTTTCAGGTTTGCCTTTATTCTTTAGCCTGGGACATTCTTTCTTCCAGTGCCCTTTTTCTCGACAAAAGGCACATTCATCTTTGCTCAATCTGGACTTTGACTTCGATCTCCCTCTGCTTCCTTTATTCTGACTCTTGGAACGGCCTCTAACAACAAGAGCTTCTGCTTCGACACTTGTGTTTTCTTGTTTGTCTTTCTTTCTCAATTCATAACTATACAAGGCAGCAGTTACTTCACTGAGAGACACATCAACCTTCCCATGAAGTAGAGTAGTTTCAAGATACTCAAACTCATCAGGAAGTGATCCCATCAACATCAGAGCCAGATCTTCGTCTTCAAAAGTCACGTCCATATTCATCAGATCAGTCACCAGCTGATTAAAGCTAGTAATGTGATCATTCATAGTGGTACCTGGTACATAGTTGAAGCGGAACAGTCTCTTTTTCATGTAGAGTTTGTTCTGACCGCTTTTCTTCAAAAATTTCTCCTCCAGTGCCTTCCACAATTTACTTGCAGAAGTTTCCTTAGAAAATGCATACTTCTGCTCTCTAGAAAGACACGATCGAATAGTACCACATGCCATTCTATTGATCCTCTTCCATTCTTTCTCCTCAACATCATCTGGTTTCTCTCCTTCAATAGCAATGTCTAGACCCTGCTGAAATAGGGCATCTAGAACCTCGCTTTGCCACATGCCGAAATGACCGGTGCCATCAAAAATCTCTACTGCAAATCTAACATTTGTCACAGCATTTCTTGCCAAAATTGAAGATGAAGAAGCGTCTGTCATTTCTGCTACAAATTCTATTTAATAGCTGCCAATGCAGAATGTCAATTATCCCAAGGAAATTTTTCTGATGTGGAAGATCAGCCTAAGCCGCAACCACAGAGCATACTAAAATAAACCAAGAGCGCTGATACCAATTGTTGTGAAATTCGGGTTAATTTCCACCAATAACAGATTCACCTTGAAAACTATTATCTAGGTGACTAGTGTGAAAACGATTGTACTAAAAATCACCCCAAGGTAGATTCCCAGGAAAGAGGAGGGGTCACAATGGTCCCTCTTAAAACCCACTTTCCTTAGACAGAACTACCAAGACAAGTAATTTTAATAGGACAATAATTGACAACAACTATACCCGACAATAGCTATTAAATAGACATAAAAGAGAACACCAAAATATTTCACTAATAGAGGAAATATTACAAAGAGAGAAAGAATACAAATAGCCTTTAAAATAGAAGAAGGCTTATATTTGTGGGATGATTAACTAAGGAGGAGAAGGGCTTTATTTATAACAAAAGAATTTCCCCTCCTCCTTATACACAACCAATGTGGGACTTTTGCCAAAAACCAACAGTCCCAAACCCCAAACGTTCCAACTTAATATTTTCATTGTTCCCGGTTGGTTCTCTTAGCGAGTCCTGCCGATGTGGTGGTGTGATGGGCTTGTAGAAGGCCATGATCAGCAATAGTTGAAGCTGAATTACTCGTAACTTCCTGTGCCGTTTCATATCTAGGTCATTTTGTTATTTTGTCTTTCAAAATTGGGCCTTCCTCTTCTTCTTGGCCCATAATAACGTCGAAATTAGCGTGTGCTAGTTCAGAGGCTAAAGAGGCAAATTTTGACTTCTCAAAGTCATCTGGAGTAGAATGGAAACTAGAGGTTTTCATTAGTAGTGTTTTCCTTTTTCTTCTTTCTCACCTTGGTTTGTGATTCTGAATTGGGAATCTCCACCACCTTAATTGTAGGAGAGGATTGATCATTGACAGATACATTCTCAGAAATTTTGCTTGGAGAGATTTGAGGAAAGTTTTCCCCTCTTTTACTCGCCTCCAGGAGCCAAACGCTGGTTGGAGGAGTTGCCCTAAGTGGAGGAGCACGAATAGATAGGTCTCAGCCAAGAGGAAGATCACTACCTCCGTGAAAAGCCCTAAGGGGGCAGAAACTTTCACCATGTCCAAGCTTACCACACAAGAAACAAAATAAAGTCAACCTCTCCTATTCAAATCGGACGTAAGGAAATTTACTATTTTTCAGGAGCATCTTCTTCTTCCTTTTCAAGGCTTGATTGATATCAACTTTGACCCTGATTCTAGTGATTCTTTTGTGTCCCAACGTTATAGCCCCTGTATCATACTCTAAGAAAATTCCGATGAGGTCTCCCAAAACATGAGCCATCTTCTTTGTTATTTTGCCCATATGGATGTCATGGATTAAGACAAAAATTTGAATGGGCCAGGGAAACCACATGAGGATCCTCCCCTTCCTCCAATTTGTGAATGATCAAAAGATTGTTGTTGAAGTGTCAAGGTCCACCCGCTTCAATTCGGTCAACATCTGCTATAGTGAACAGACGAAATAAGAATCTCTTCTCACCCAAATCAGAGATTTCAATACATCCAATAGGATGCCATACGTTTTATAGAGTAGCCCTCATCCATTGAAAATTAATGATGCCTGAAGTTAAGAAAGATCCTACAAAATAGAGATCAAAGAAATCTTCTTCATTGTCCGACTCCTCCCCCACCTCTAATATCTCTTCCTCGCCTGTATTAAGATCAAGTCTTTCTAGAACTTCAGAAATAGTCGCCATTGAAGAAAACAAACAAAGTCAACTAGTGACAGAAAACATAAAAACTGTCGGAGGACAAACAAAGACGTGTCAAACGACAGCCTTTTTATATATTTTAAAATGAAAGGAAAAATTTAAAAGACAAGAAAAAATAAATTTGGTATGATGACATCCCTGTTAAAAATGAGTACCTGAATGTATGAATTGTACAACCCTCTAGAAGTGTTTTATTTTAACTTGGTAACCTAGATGGCGAAGAAGAATATCTCGATACGTTGCAATGAAAGAAAGAAAAAAAAATCATTTTAGAGAACTTTGAAGAAAAATAAATAATTCATATTTCTTTGAATCACGTATTTAATTACGTATAAGAAATGTCTATCTATAAACTACAAAAGATTTAAAAGTTAATTAAACTAATAAGATAAAAAGCAACAAAAAAATTATCTAAATCTCTTACTAAAATAAATGATAATCTAACCCTATATCATCTAAAATAAGCACTAATAAGAATTCAATTACAAACAATTAACAAAAAATATTAAAAATTAATTTTTTTGAAAAATCTTATATTTATACACAATATAATTATGTACATATTATCTTTGTTAAAATAAATGTATCTTAAATCTTCAAAATCGATTAATTTTTTTAAGATATGTTAAAATTATAATTGAACATCAATTATTTTATTAAAATAATATTGATTAGAAAATATCCCATTTCTATTCCAAAAATTATTCAAATCAATTAATTTCAACCTTGAAAAACAACTTTAAACTTATTATCTAATATGTAGTATTTTACTCCTCCAATAAAAATATATATATATAGTGCAAAGATCTTTTATATGATTTGACTATTTAAATAAATTTTGTATATATTTTTTATTTATCAAAAGTAATTTAAATTAGTAAGTGAATTTATGATAAAATAAAATATTATTTTTTATGTCTTGAATTCCAATAATTTCGCCTTTAAGTATATATGTTATCGATTAATTAAAAAATTATTATTAGATAATCACCATAAACTATTCAATTCTTTTTACCAAAAATAATACCATCCATTAATATAAAAAAATCTAATAATACCGTCCTCTTGTTTCTATAAAATGACCATATTTACCTAAAAAGATACGAATAAATTACCTAACAAGAAAAACAATATTTATCTAAATTCTAAAACAATTCTGAGTAAGTTACTAAAATTGAGATATTTTACGTAAGATGTTATCTATTTTTATTAAAAAAAAATATACTGGAATAATTCCACTTAAAACATTTTAAACAAAATATTAAATATTATTTTAATATTTTAAGGTAAACTATAAATTTAATATTCAACTATCACTTTTTTTTCGTTTTGATCATCCAATTATTTTTTCTAATACGTTTTGGTTTCAAAATCGTCCAACTATTATTAACAATGACCAAAATAAAAGTAAAATATAACATTATGTGTGATTTTGAAACAAAAAATAGTTGAATGACCAAAATAGAATAAAAGAAATAATTGAGTACTAAACATGTAGGTTATCCTACTTTAAAATTTAAAATTTAATTTTTGTATTATATTTTCGCAAAATTGACTTTCTACACTATTTTTAATTTGAATTCTTTATTTTTCTTAATCTATGTTCAATTTTACTATTAATTGTTAATTTAGCAACTGAAAAATAAAAATAAAAGTTCAATTTTTATATTTATAATATTTATTAATTTGATCCTTAATCTTTAAAAATAATTAAAAATATTATTAATTAAACAAATAATTATTCAATCATTTACGTTTATAATTTTCCAGAGTCAAATTGATAATAATTTTGTATATAAAGAAGTAAAAGTATTTTAATTTTTTTATAACCGTAAGACTGACAATTAACGTTAAAACTGAACATAAAGTAAATAAAAGATCAAGAATTTTAAATAAAAAATAAATCATCGATCCAATTTCTAAAGAATATAATATAAAAACTAAATTTTAAATTTTAAAATAATACAGGGATCCTTGGAATATTTAAACCAAAATCTAGCTGATATTTTTTGTTCCCAAAACTTCCATAAAAGCTATGGAATTAAACCTGCAGAAGCGTTACTGTAAAATTTGGAAGATTATGGGTCCATTTCCAGGTTTCCAAAACAGGGCCACTGGTTCCACCAGTAGTAGTACATCATATATCATATGGTGCTGTGTTTGGTGGAAAGATAACTGTTCACTGGAGCCAGATTTTCTCATTCATGGAGTTTATTGGACTCTCATTGGATTTCTTGGCATAATTACCCTCCCCCTTTTTTCTCTCACTTTCTTTGACGTCAAACACTCTCTAATTCAAGGGAAACGTGTACCGAAACTTTCTTATTCCCCAACTACCTCTTCTTTTTTTCCAGTCTACCTAAGTTCTTTGAATTACTGACTAGTACGTTTCCTTAAAAACCCAGTTGGAAACAAGAAAAAAGTTTGAGTTTTTTTATTATTTTTGAGTGTTTTTGTGTAATGGGGTCCCATTGATTCTTCAACCTGCATTCTCATTTCACATTGTGTGTGATTTGGTTTTGAATTCCCTTCTTCTTTTTCAATGGCTTTGAAGTATGTTCCAATTTCGTTTTGCCTTCAAAAGCCACTTCTTGAGGCACCAGATTTGGGGTCTTATCGAGGTAGGATTGTGTTGGATATGAGGTCTTCAAAATTGAAATGCTTTGCTTTGGATGATGTTTCAACACAAAGGGATTTTGTTCTTGTTGAAGATGAGAAGCCTGGGGCCAAGACATCTCTCACTGGGAAGATTGATGGAGATGGGACCACAGTCTACAGGGCCTTTCACAAGGACTTGAATCTTCTTCCTAGTAAGCTAACTATGATAATAGGTTTTAATTTTTTTCCCTAATATCTGCTTACTATGATTTTGTTGAGTTGTTCTATGAATTTTGTGTGTGTTGGTAGCTATGTTTTGTTGTATTGTTAATCGCATTTCAAGTGATATGGAAATATATTTTCGTTGAGGTTGTAAAATAAATCCTTAAATAAGTTTAGGGCAATGTTGATTACTCCTGTTTGTTGTCGTGATGTTTATAGCTATATCTAAGGTTCTACTTGAACGAGTTTGAATGATTGATAGTTGGAACATTCATTAGGATGAATGATGTGTTACTAGAATGCCATTTATATTCAATGTCATTTGTTTGAATGTTCTTCAAGGATATAACCATGGAAAGATAGATGGTGTTTGTGATTTTCTCCTGCATGGGACTAGCGTTATGGACTATTAGATCCGATGGAACTATTGGTTTAGCAGGAAAATAAATCCAAAATGAGATTCGTTGTGTGGCAGATAACACTTACTATGTCGTTGGCGATCGATGCTGATCTTTAATTATGTTCTTTTCAAGCTGAATCAGGTATCTCTTGCTTTTATGAGAAACTCGGATAACACGTGTAGGTATGACTAGGAGGAATGTTCTTTTTTGGAACTTTTGAGTATCATGAATAATGGGATGCGACTTACACGTGGACAAACTTTAGGTGTTTTAGATTTGAATGTACTTGTTCTACACGTTCAATGATTAGGAAGGGACTTAAATCAAAGCTCCGGACAATGAATGTCTTGCATTTTTCTACTATTAGGTTAGTCTCAGATGATAATATATATTCTAATTAGGTTGGATTGTTTACTGGTATGATCTGGTGATTCTCTTGAGTTGTAAATGTTTGGTTTAGATGTCCAGAAAATTATATATTAGTTTTCTATTAAGCACAAGAGAAAATACATTGATTGTTAGCTAGCTCGATAAATTAATTTCCAATTTTCTTGCATTGTTTTTTTTGTTGTAAGGTATTGTGTTTATCTTTTAATAACTCGGACCGTTACATGGTTTTTGTCAACGTAATTTCTAAGATTGAATATATAACTGTTCTGTAGAACCGCTTTCCATAAGCAATCTATCTCCATATCCTGCTAATGGTTCAACTGTGCGGATTGCTTATCAGGTCTGAAATCCATTCATTCTTTGACTGAATGCCTGATGTGTTTCTTGCTATGCTTATACCGGCCGTTAATTATTTCAGGGAAACCCAGGTGCATATGGTGAGGATGCTGCTCTTAAAGCATACCCTAATTGTGAGACTGTGCCATGCGACCAATTTGAAGCAGCATTCAATGTTCGTATGATTAGTACTTTATTGTTATTTTGTTACTGCATGAACTATGCTGAAATGTGTCCGTTATATTGTTTCATTCTTTTAACAGGCAGTTGAACTTTGGTTGGTGGATAAAGCAGTTCTCCCCATTGAGAATTCTGTTGGTGGTAGCATACACCGTAATTATGACTTACTCCTCCGACATAGGCTACACATTGTAAGGGAGGTACAGTTGGTTGTTAATCATTGCCTCTTGGCGTTGCCTGGTGCTACAATGCAGGAAGTCAAGCGTGTTTTCAGCCATCCGCAGGTTGATTGTGTTCATATCTTGATATCATTTTATTTTCTTGTTTGTTCTGGAAGTCGTTTAATCTTCCGGTATATGCTAGTAAAATATATTAGATCTCTTTGAAATTTGCTTTATCAAATATGCAAACTTCATGCTGAGGTTGGGAATTTAGATTCTTTAAGTGTTAGTTTGCCAACAATTTCCTCATAATCAGGCACTTGCTCAATGTGAGATGGCCCTTACCAACTTAGGCATTATTAGAGTTAGTGCTGATGATTCTGCCGGTGCTGCTCTGGTACGTCTTGAGATCTTCTTTTGCTAATTCAGTTTCCTCGTGCCATATTTTGTTCTTTACTTGTTTTTTTATTGTGTGTGATGCTCTACGTGTTATGATACTGGAGCAGATGGTTGCTTCAAGAGGCAAAAAAGATATGGGTGCAATAGCGAGTGCTAGAGCAGCTGCATTATATGGGCTTGACATTCTTAAAGAAAAAATACAGGTAACAATTTTCTTATCCCTCTTCAATGCCGCATAGATTCCTCGAAGAAGATGAATACTGGCTTCATAATGATTGCTGATTCTTGAATTGTAGGCTTGGAATGGACAAACATTATGCATTTACATGGCGTATGTGGTTAAGATGTTTTGTATATAAATATATTTATAATTATAACGGAAGTTGGATTGACGGGTATCCAACTTGTGTTTTGAAGCACACTTGGTTATTGTGATTTGTTCCTTAGACTATTAGTTTATATTTTCTCCTGAATTACATAGTTTTAGAAAAATCTGAGCTATCCATCACGATTTATGTAATCATATGCTTAAAGCTTGTTCAGTCAATGTCCATAAACTCTTACTATGTTCGTGGTTCATGTTAAATAACATTTCCTTTTGCGGCCCAAAAAACCTCCTTTTTTGGTTGATTTACTTCATTTCATGCATTAGGACGAGGACGATAATATTACCAGGTATTTGGTACTTGCAAGAGAACCCATAATTCCTGGAACTGACGGGGTTTATAAGGTATACATCTTCGAACTCGATGGTTTTCATTTTATTTCACTGGTTAATGCATCTCTTTTGTTGATAATCTTTGCATTTTCCAGACCAGTATAGTTTTCACTCTAGAAGAAGGTCCTGGCATGCTATTCAAAGCCTTGGCTGTGTTTTCTCTAAGGGATATTAATTTGTCAAAGGTAAACTATAACAGAGGGTTCATCTTTGTATTATCATGATCCGAGAAGATTCTGACTGATATCTAGCCTCTTGGAGCAATTTTCAGATAGAGAGTCGACCACAAAAAGGGCGTCCTCTAAGGGTAGTCGACGATTCTAACAGAGGGAGTGCCATGTAAGTGTCCTATTCATTGCGATCTACTACTGCAAATCGCATCTTAGTAATTCCAGAGCTATATTAATCTGGTTGATGCGTGGTGCCAGGTACTTCGACTATCTTTTCTACATAGACTTTGAAGCTTCTATGGCAGAACCGCGTGCCCAAAATGCATTGGAACATTTACAGGTGAGTCGTGTATCACGTCTCTGACTTGTAATGGTCACATTCTTATCTGTTAGCAATCTACATTTGTTCTTATTTTATGCAAGAACTCGATGTCATCTTGTTCAAGCTAGTGTGCATGATTCCACTGTGTAGCTTCTTCGAATACCAAAATCTCATTGGGGTGTGATGGACGTATTCTCTTTGGCAGGAATATGCCGGATTTCTCCGAGTCCTTGGTTCCTATCCGATGGATATAGTTGTGTAGATGGACATCTCTCCCAAATGGAGAGTAGGTTTTCATCATTTAATCATTTTTCTGTCAAACCAGCAAGATGGTGACGCTTCAAACCAAAGGAGATATATGTGCATATAAAGTCTTGTCTTGATCCAGCTGAAGATGAATGGATAGTTTCCCAAAAAATTGTTGAAACCTCAACTTACAGCTTCTTGGATATGAACTATTTTCTTTCCCTCATTTCTTTTTAGCCCTTTTATTGCCATAGGCTTTTTCTTTGTGAAATTTAAAACATGATAGTCAATCCAAATTCACAGTGATACAGTCCCTTTGAGGGCCTTTTTAACGTTTGGAAAACAAGTTTGGTTTCTAGGTTTCTTTGCAAGTATCATTGTTTTGCCCCTTTATTTGTTACTTTTTTCCGAACCGATTGTTTTACAGGCTTCGTCTCTGAAAATAAATGGAGATTCCATGCGTTATCGAGGCACGAGTGCATCAATAGATGAACACCATCAATCTGACGATTTTAAAGGCAAAATAAGTCTCCATAACAATGACCCCCACTGGTTGTTATGCAAAATACATGAATCCATAACAGATAGGAGTGGAAAATGGTTAGGTTTTGCGTAACATCATACGTGAACGAACATATTTTCTTGCTCATACAACTCGATAGTGGTTTATTCATATAGTATCAGTACTCTGCTTAGTGCCTACTTAAGAGAGTTCCTTCAGGAAGTTTTCATTGTCAACCAGAACCTGCAGACACAAAGCATAACCATATTTATAAATTCGTCATTGTAACGCGAAAAATCAAATGTCATATTATGTTCTTGGTTTATATACAGGTTGATGGAGGTTCTGGGTCCTTTTCTCGCTTTCAAACCGTTTTCTCTCCAATTATAATTCCTTATGAATGCTTATGAATATAGTAGAACTAAAGCTTACAGTATTCCAGCCATCAGGATCTAGGAAAGAGGTAATTTTAGTGTTGATTCCGGGGATTGGCCCTTGTTTTCGAGTGGCCTTCCCACCAAGCTCTTGTATAACATGTTTCACTACCTCACCACTTCTGTATACATCATGGGTACCCTCGAATGGGGGAAAATAGTCACCCGAAACGGACGGTGGAATTGGTATTACAAAGACTTTGTTGCAACAATGTAGCCAAGTAGAAAGCGTTAAGCACTGACCTGTGCATATCCCTTGGGAAGTCAACCCGATAACCGTCGTCTCGTGTTCTTCTGCACACCCCATCATGGCAATGGAGTACCGTTAAGTGCAAGCAACGAAAATGAGAATCTGGTAAGCTTCTTCTTCCACAAAAGCAACGACAGAGGTTCCGCCTTTTACAGGCCCAGGCTTTCGTGTAATATCGCCACCCTTTGCCGGGATGTCCTCGACCATTTTGTAGACCTAAAACACAACCGAATAAAAAGCCGCATCTGCAAGTATAGCAGAAGTGGAGAACTTACATGAGGAGTTGCTATTGCAAAATGGCCGAAACCAGTTCCAATATCATATGAAGTTACTCCATAATCTATAAACAATAATAACACTTCCAGGCAAAATCTTCCACTACTCCAAAGCAGGGATTTAAATAGCGGAACGCTAACGGCCACCGTGAAACTGATATTGCTAAGTTTAGCAGATTCACGCCGATAGCAATCCATCGCTCCCGCAAATTCACAGTTGATAACGGGACGCTATTGCCGTTTTTCAACCGTCAATGAAAAAAAAGAACTTGAAAAAGTTGGAGTCACCATTCACCAAGGTAAAGATTAAACCGTTTTTCAATCGGCAGCACAAAAACCAAATTTCAAACAATCGGTCCATTATAAAAAAAAGTTTTTTAAACTCTAAAAAGAAGAAAAAAATAGAGAGCACAACCAGATTTCAATTAATTATTTTTAATTATTATGTTTGGGTTTTCAATTCAAGAAACAAAATGTATATAATTGGGCCACCCACTCCACTCCCATTTTTCATATCTCATTTTTTTTAAATATATTTTTAAGAGATATATTAATTTATCATCTCTCTCACCTTTTAAAATTTATAATTTAATTCTTATTTTAGAAGGTAAAGTTTAGTTTTTCTTTAATTTATTTCTAAATTTTTTATCTTTAAGTTTATACTTTTATTTTAATTCTATTTAATTTTGTCGTGTTCTTTAAGTTTATTCAAATTTCATTCAAAATTTTAACCTTTATTTTTCATATTTCATTACATTTTGATTATCATGTTAAACTAGTGTAATTAAATAATAATTCAGGTTCTAAAAATCATTAAAATGACTTATTATAATTATTATGTTTTAGGATAAGTTGTGCGAAATTTAGAAAAATTCACGACCGCGACATCCGCAGTGATCGCGATGACATCCGTTATGTCTACAACCACATTAAATGTGATGCGTCCGAAAACGTGACCGCAAACGCTATTTAAATCACTGTTCCAAAGTACACACTTCATATTAACAATGGTGAAAGATGCTACGATAGATATCGCAGATCTATAAACCCAATCGAAACCAACTGTATGTATACGTAGGGGTGTTCATTTTTCGGTTTTAACCGAATTAACCGACCGAACCAAATTAGTTCGATTAATTCGGTCGGCCACCAAATTAGTTCGGTCGGGGAACGATTAATAAATTTTTTAGAATTCGGTTAACGGTTAATTCGGTTCGAAATCGGTTAATTAACCGAATTAACAAAAATAAAATTTTAAATATTAAATATATTATATATAACATGTAGGCTCAGCCCAAACCATTTAAAACCCAATTAATAATTTAAGATCCAATACTTTTAAACCTAAATCAATATTCATTAATTTAAAAATATCCATGTAAAATTTTTATTTTAAAATTATATATTATTTATGTAACCCCCTCAGACCGATGCGGATAACCCAATCCAGTCTAAAGTGTCACATTAGGGCCACCGGAGCGACCCACTGTAAAAATGGCGGAAAATTTAAAATTTTTATTAAAACATGTAACTTATAAAATGATTTATCAGTATGCAGAAATAAAACAGATTTTCAGACTCGTATATAAAAAAATATAATTACATGCCCCCTAATCACATTTACCATTCTCTGCAAGCAACGTCGGAAGAACTCCTTTATTGATATCGATAGATGTACTGGTACGATTCTTTTAACCTGCAATGTTGAGTAATAGAGTGAGCTTCGAAAAGCTCAGTAATACAGAACTACCAGATGATGCTGAAGAACGTGCATATACATATAAACATATTTTTCCTTATTGGTTCAGATATTTTCAGATCTTTATGTTGAACTAAGTTCCATTGATATCGCAGGTAGTAACAGATAGTATTAATTTCAAATGCAAATATTTCATATATCTAGGTTAAGGAGATCAGAATAGGTTTTCTAGTGTGTTTCCAAAAATCATGTAACTTTTCAGATCTTTTTAAAACATATATATATATATACCCCCATCCGTTCACATCATAAATGTGTAGGTTCCCCAGAACCATACACCCAACATCACATGCCATTTAGACCCTGAGCACAAAGCCGAGGAGTCTGCAGGTAATCTTCCTCCAACAATAAACCCCCAGACAAAACATTTCTCCGTCGGTAAACGGATATATCAGAAATCAAAACATAATTCAGATCAGATATCAGAACAGAATCCAGGTTAGGAATCAGAACAGATTTCAGATCAAATGTCAAAACAGAATTCAAATAAAAAAATTAGATAAAATATTCATATAAGTAGGGAACACACTAGAGTTTCTAGATATTATTAAGAGATACAAGATAATATTATCGGGCAGAGAAACACAAATCTTCAGTTTACCGATAGAGTGCCGGAAATTAGAATCACTATTAGAAGAGTTTGTTGACTGAAAAAATCATCAGTTATTCATAATATGCTTATCATGATCATCTTATTCGGATATTTATCGGAAGCTCTACGTAATCAGAAGGGTATTCAAAATCCTTTACATATGAGTTAATTATGTTTTCATACATGACCAGAGTGATTTGAGCTGATAAGGAATAACGAAGATTCAAGACCTTTACAATCAATGTCGATTGATCAGATTATCGAACAACTCCATATGAATAGCTCCCAGAACTAATACTTGTCAACTTGTCAAATTCATTAACCTTCCGGGGTATTTACTCTTTAATACCAAATATTCTTATCCATAGATCACCTTCTGAGTCATCACTGAACAGATCTTAAGGAGACGAACATATATTCTAATGGTCTTTATTTCATTTCCATGTTTCAGCTATATCAGGAAATATCGACGTACTTGATTTGTGGTTCATAATCCATAGGGATGATACATCACGTAAGTTCATCCGAGTTTTCAGGATTATTACAATCTCTTACCTAATTCTCAGTCCTTGAGGTTACCTAGTTCATTTAGCAGTCGAGTCTATGACAACTAATTCGAAATTTTCCAGAGTAATTTCGGACGTTTCTGAATTTCGGATACATATTGTACTTCCTTTCAGTTCAGTTCGGTCTTCGTGGTTGATTTGTCGAACAAATATAAAATTCTTAATACTGAATGCGATCTAAAGTTGTTGAGCTGAATATTTCCAAAATTATCATCGAGCCAAACTTGAGTAGATGTACACTCATTCAAGTGATATATGTGCAGTCAGGTACTGATATATCTTTAAGGTTGATCAACTTACTTTAAGTTGTGTTCCATAACTTTTAAGGGTAGTATAACACCCATATTTACTTGGATTCCTTAATTAATCCAAAACATATACTTAGTCTTGGTCATAAGGGTATTTTGGTCATTCTGGTGCTCAGTTTCATTTCATTCTATTCGGAGCTCGAGGATATCAAATCATTCCTGAGCTTGGTGATATTCTTAAGTCATTTCCATTACAGGGGTATTCTTGTCATTCTATAGATTTGATGTATTTCAATCATTTCCTTCCATCCTGTCTTATTATTTAATTCCAATTTATCATCTATTTCAATTCCTTCAAACAATTCTGATAAAATAGCACCCCGATAAATTGTTCTTCAGGTATTTACTCGTAACTCGGATATTTTCAGGTCAAGTGCCTTATCAGATTTTACAAACGGAATATCTGGAATTTTTCTGCACTCAGTCGGGATCTTAATAATCAAATCCGTACTTAATCGAGTTAAGTACGAATCCTCAAAATACTTTCTCATTCAAGGTCAACTCAGACTATTTTACCTCTCAATGGCATTTTCGTAATTTCTTAACCATATAATTTCGGTATTAGCTCTTAACAAAAATAATATAATTTGGAGATCCTCTAATTAAATGCTTTCCCGAACCTTCTCAGATCTTGAAATGATTCCTTAACAAACTTCTAGTATCTTGCATAAACCCTCTTGGGGGTTAAAAACGGTTATCCAAAATTTCCAAGTAAAACTAACATTTCTTATGCACATCAGTATTTTTATTAGATCAATATGTCTATAAAAACATCTTATCCAACTTCTATATTCAAATCTTGTCTTTTTATAACATAAGGGTATTTTCGTAATTTTCCCTACCGGAATATTCTCATAATTTCTCATCCAAGTACCTTTAACATATGACCTTTGATGAAATAAATTATAAGATACAGATCCAGGTTGATTTCTTTATTACTAAACACAGAACTTGAAATTTAGTTATAACAATTCCTTAATTCCTTATAAAAGTCCTCTGAACCATAATCAGTTACCAAATTTCTACTGTATTCGGATCGAGTGTAGAAATTAATTAACTACACAATTGAGACCAACATTATCTTATTCATGCATTTACCAATATTCACATGTTTCATAAAGTATAAAGAGGTAGTAAAGTATTATCTCGATTTTCGTGCCATACTGGTCGACCATTAAATTCCATTCGAACGTCCTCGATCTTGAAATCATCTTCCCATATTTCTTCGGATCCATATCAACAGAAATTACATAAAAAACGGAGCTTAATTCTGAAAAACGAATCGAATCGGATGATAAATTAGTGAAAAACAACTTACATGGTTCGAATTTGGCGAAATGGACTTCGAATTCAAGACGTCGAAAGCATAAAATATGACTTTTCGAAAATTTGGATCATCCCCACGTGTAGTGGCGGCGCGTAGGACCTCCTCCAGTGTCCTATAAATCACGTAAAAATTTCTAAAAATTATTTTGAGCGATTTCGAGATACTTATAAAGCTCGGTTGAAATTTTTGAACGGCGGAGAGCTTGATTTCAACAAATTGGAAACTTTGACCGCTTCACCTCCTCACGCGCCGCCACCGAAGGAGACCAAGGATGACACCGGCAGACTCGGAACAGCACAAGGAACACGATGGTGCGGGATGTGTCGTAAACGGATAACCGGATCGTCGTGAATCGATGAAAAACCAATTGAAATCGAGTTATTACCGATGATACTTCTGACTGAAATTAATGACGAACGACGACGATTCACGACAAAAGGTTTGAGGGGTTTTGTTCCTCGGTTGACAACGAACACGATGGTAGTTTCGGTTCGTCGATCGGAGGTCGGACGACGAGTAGATCGGAGTTGAAAAGAGGGTTGTTGGAGAGGGAAAACAGGAAAATTTTTCCAGAAACATATGGGAATAGGGGATTTATAATTCAGCTCATAATAAAAATGGTTAAACCATGAGTTTAGTCACTAAACTTTATGCACTTTATAAAACGGTCTGTCAACTTTGAAATCTTACAATTTAATCCATCGTTTCTTCCTAAAATACCAATTAAATCCAATACTTTATAATTTCTTAATTTTAGCCCCAAAATTGGGGTGTTACAATTCTCCCCTCCTTAAAAGAATTTCATCCACGAAATTAATTTATGACACATAATTGTAGAAATGAAACTTCCATCAACTCTTTCATATCTTCAAGTAACTTTTATAGAAATACGAATCCTTCACTAATCCTTAATATGTTGAGTATACATTCTTATTAGAACTTTTCCTTATTTCAATAAAAGAATCCAAACGAAAATGTCATTGAGTAATAAATTTAGTATTGGTCATGAGAACAGGCTCATAGAGTAGTAGCATATCCCAATTTCATTTCCGGAGTCGAGTCATAATATCTCAAATGAATAACTCTCACATGGCTCATGAGGTATTTTACAACGTTTATACAAATGTTACTTGTATTCTTTTTTGTACAAGTATAGCCTTAACGGATAAAAACTTCGGTTTACTCGTTACAGATAGGGACTCAGCCCTGGAGTTCCGGCTCAGAGAGGTACGATTGCAGTCTAGGGACATGTACTGATCAGACATATTTGACATTCGATCGGCCGGTCTATCTTGAAATATTTTGACTCAGACCATAGCTCTGATACCACTAAATGTAACCCCCTCAGACCGATGCGGATAACCCGATCCAGTCTAAAGTGTCACATTAGGACCACCAGAGCGACCCACTGTAAAAATGGCAGAAAATTTAAAAATTTTATTAAAACATGTAACTTATAAAATGATTTATCAGTATGCAGAAATAAAACAGATTTTCAGACTCGTATATAAAAAAATATAATTACATGCCCCCTAATCACATTTACCATTCTCTGCAAGCAACGCTGGAAGAACTCCTTTATTGATATCGATAGATGTACTGGTACGATTCTTTTAACCTGCAATGTTGAGTAATAGAGTGAGCTTCGAAAAGCTCAGTAATACATAACTACCAGATGATGCTGAAGAACGTGCATATACATATAAACATATTTTTCCTTATTGGTTCAGATATTTTCAGATCTTTATGTTGAACTAAGTTCCATTGGTATCGCAGGTAGTAACATATAGTATTCATTTCAGATGCAAATATTTCGGATATCTAGGTTCAGGAGATAAGAATAGGTTTTCTAGTGTGTTTCCAAAAATCATGTAACTTTTTAGATCTTTTTAAAACACATATATATATATACCCTCATCCGTTCACATCATAAATGTATAGGTTCCCCAGAACCATACACCCAACCGCACATGCCATTTAGACTCTGAGCACAAAGCCGAGGAGTCTGCATATAATCTTCCTCCAATAATAAACCCCCAGATAAAACATTTCTCCGTCGGTAAACGGATATATCAGAAATCAAAACATAATTCAGATCATATATCATAACAGAATCCAGGTTAGGAATCAGAACATATTTCATATCAGATGTCAAAACAGAATTCAAATAAAAAATCAGATAAAATATTCATATAAGTAGGGAACACACTAGAGTTTTCAGATATTATTTAGAGATACAAGATAATCTTATCAGGCAGAGAAACACAAATCTTCAGTTTACCGATAGAGTGCCGGAAATTAGAATCACTTTTAGAAGAGTTTGTTGACTGACAAAATCATCAGTTATTCATAATATGCTTATCATGATCATCTTATTCGGACATTTATCGGAAGCTCTACGTAAACAAAAGGGTATTCAAAATCCTTTACATATGAGTTAATTATGTTTTCATACATGACCAGAGTGATTTGAGCTGATAAGGAATAACGAAGATTCAGGACCTTTACAATCTATGTCGATTGATCAGATTATCGAACAACTCCAGATGAATAGCTCCCAGAACTAATACTTGTCAACTTGTCAAATTCATTAACCTTCTGGGGTATTTACTCTTTAATACCAAATATTCTTATCCATAGATCACCTTCTGAGTCATCACTGAACAGATCTTAAGGAGATGAACATATATTCTAATGGTCTTTATTTCATTTCCATGTTTCAGCTATATCAGGAAATGTCGATGTACTTGATTTGTGGTTCATAATCCATAGGGATGATACATCACGTAAGTTCATCCAACTACTTCGAAATTTTCCAGAGTAATTTCGGACGTTTCTGAATTTCGGATACATATTGTACTTCCTTTCAGTTAAGTTCGGTCTTCGTGATTGATTTGTCGAACAAATATAAAATTCTTAGTACTGAATGCGATCTAGAGTTGTTGAGTTGAATATTTCCAAAATTATCATCGAGCCAAACTTGAGTAGACGTACACTCATTCAAGTGATATATGTGCAGTCAGGTATTGACATATCATTAAGGTTGATCAACTTACTTTAAGTTGTGTTCCATAACTTTTAAGGGTAGTACAACACCCATATTTACTTGGATTCCTTAATTAATCCAAAACATATACTTAGTCTAGGTCATAAGGATATATTGGTCATTCTGGTGCTCAGTTTCATTTCATTCTTTTTAGAGCTCGAGGATATCAAATCATTCCCGAGCTTGGTGATATTCTTAAGTCATTTCCATTACAGGGGTATTCTTGTCATTCTATAGATCTGATGTATTTCAATCATTTCCTTCCATCCTGTCTTATTATTTAATTCCAATTTATCATCTATTTCAGTCACTTCAAACAATTCTGATAAAATAGCACCCCGATAAATTGTTCTTCAGGTATTTACTCGTAACTCGGATATTTTCAGGTCAAGTGCCTTATCAGATTTTACAAACAGAATATCTGGAATTTTTCTGCACTCAGTCAGGATCTTAATAATCAAATCCGTACTTAATCGAGTTATCGTAACCGTCTTTCGGTTGGGCCCCAGAATTGGGCTTCGACTTGAAATAATTGGGTTGAGAGTCGCCACCGACCACTTTAAAACGAATTTAGGTGGGTCGGACACCATCTTACCTGATATGCGTTTTTACCAGAAATGTGTCGGGTTCGGGAGTCGGTTACGGTCAAGGAAGGATTAGCACCCTTGAACCGCCCTTTCGGTACCAATTAATTTGCCGGTTGTCTTAGTTGCTTAAATTCGAAATTTAAATTAAAATTTAACAGACCCGATTCAAATTACATACAATTGATTGATTTGAAAGCGTACTCTTAGAAAAGTCAACAAACGAGTTAGAAAAAAGGTAATAAAAACTAACAAAATAGAAAACTGATGAATTGGAGAAGATAAAATAAAACGAAAAAAAGGAAGACAAAGAAAAGAATAATAATAAATTAACGATAACAAGTAAATTAAATAAAAATAAAGAAACAAAAAGAAAAATAAATAAATAAATAAAAGATATAAAAAATAAAATCCATAAAAGAAAATGAAATAAATAAAATACTAGAAAATAATGGTGAAAATAATATATACATAGTAAATAAATATATAAATGCAAGAGGGGAAAATATAAAATAAAATTAAATAAATAAAATAGATATAAGATAAACGAAATAATAATATGTATATATATAAAATAAATAAAAACATAAAAAAATTGTAAATATATAAATTAATAAAACAGATAATGAAAATTAATATATATATATATATATATATATATATATATATATATATATATATATATGTGTGTGTGTGTATAATCTTAAAAAATATATATATACTAAAGTAAAAAAGAAAATGCATAAAATGTTAAAAAATATTACATGAAAGAAAAAAATAAAAGAAAAATAACAAAACAATTAAATAAAATGAGTAAAAAGGAAAATGTGCGTATAAATAAAGTTAAATAAATAAAATAATAATAATTAAAACGTAAATGTAAGAGACCGAATCAAAAGTAAAAAAGATGATACCTTTTATTTCCTTTTCGAATTGTTTACAATGGTTTTGCCTTTGTATTTTCTGTGCTTTCCTCTGTAGTTTGTATGTAAATCGTATGTTACAAATGGGGAGGATTACATGTATTTATAGTGAACAAAACTAACTATTTTTAGAATCCTATTAACAATAGAATCCTAATGCGACTAGACTCCTTGCTCGGTTGTTGGACGTTTGTTGGTGTGGTTGTTGCTTTAAAAGATATGGTGGTGGAAGAGTCTTCATAGGAGAGGAACTATTGCTAGTTCTATCTTTTAAGAAAATGGGTGTCTACAGCTGCCCCTCTTTATCCTTTTTCGTGAAACGAAAAATAGGACAAAGTTAAAAAGAAACAAATGTTCGTTCAGTGGAGTTGAAGAATAACTCCCTGTCGAATTGAATTGCGGATGGCTCCTCCGTCACAAAGTCGAGTCCATCTTGAAATGATTTGAATCAGAATATGGCTTCTCTTTGTAGTCCACTTTGGTCTTCTTCTCGGTTTAAAGACATTGGCTAAAAATTCGACTAGAAAGTAATCTCTTGACTCCACAATGTGGTCGATATGTCCTCGAGCTTAATGAAACCGAACTCGAAAAGTCTTCGTTGATAGATAGCTTTTCTCGACTTAAGCCATTCTGATAGAAAAAAGGCTTCTTGCTACTAAGGCACGGCTAACCCAGACCTTCTTCTCGGCTTGAAAAACCTCGACTGCAGCCAGACAATAGTGTGATTGAGGTGTCATCTAGCTGAATGGAATCAAACTCGATAATTTTATTGACAGATAGCCCTTCTTACTTTGAGTTATGATGTAAATGATGTGACTTGGAGCTGAGCATAGTCGAACTCGAAGGTCTTTTAGTGACAAATAACCCTTCTAGCCTTGAGTTATGCTGTAAATGATGTGCCCTCGAAGCTGAGTGTAATCGAACTCGAGGGTTTGGTGTTTCATTTTCAAAGGTTTTTTGTGTGTGTGTTTCAAGAGAAATAATTTCGAGGGTTTTTTTGTGTTTCAAGAGAAACTGTCTCAAGAGGGACAAAATTTGTTTCAAAAGCAACTGTCTTAAGGGAGACAAAATTTGTTTCAAGGAAAAGATATTCAAAGATTTTGTTTCAAGGGAAACTGTCTCAAGAGAGAAAAAAATTGTTTCAAGGGAAACTGTCTCAAGAGAGACAAGATTTTGTTTCAAGGGAAACTGTCTCAAAACTCGTTTTAAGGGGAATTGATTTAAATATTTTGTGTTTCAAGGGAAACGTTTTCAAGGTTTATGTTTCAAGAAAAACTATCTCAAGGGAGACAAAATTTTGTTTCAAGGGAAACTATCTCAAGATAGACAAAATTAATTTCAAAGGAAATGTTTTCAATGTTTATGTTTCAAGAGAAACTGTCTCTAGGGAGACAAAATTTTGTTTCATGGGAAACTATCCCAAGTGAGATAAAATTTATTTCAAAGGAAATGTTTTCAATGTTTATGTTTCAAGGGAGACAAAATTTCGTTTCAAGGGAAACTATCTCAATCGAGATAAAATTCATTTCAAGGGAAATGTTTCAATGTTTATGTTTCAAGAGAAACTGTCTCAAGGGAGACAAAATTTAGTTCCAAAAGAAAATATCTCAAGGGAGACGAAATTAGTTTCAATGAAAACAGATTCAAATATTTTGTTTCAAGGGAAACTATCTCAAGAGAGACAAAATTTGTTGTTTCAAGGGAAACTGTCTCAAGAGAGACAAAACTTGGAAAACGTCTCAAGAGAGACAATGGTGAGCACGATTCCCTTCGTCATGAAGTTGAAACTGTGGATGACCCCTTTGTTGTGAAGTTGAGCCTTGGAATTGGATATCCTTTATCGTGAAGTTGAAATCCAAGTAAGTTGTATTGTTCCGAGTTCAATATCCTCCACCGTGAAGTTGAAATTGGCTCTGGAACTGGGAAATTGTTTGTTGACAACCAGTCGTCCCTTCTCTGTGAAGTTGAACTTATGTTATCTCAAGTCCAATATCCTTTGCTGTGAAGTTGAAATTGGCTATGAAACTGGGAAGCCCCTTCGTCGTGAAGTTGATCCTTAAAATGCCACGATATCCTCTGTCGTGGAGTTGAAATCGTGGATGTGTGGGTACGATATCCTCCTTCGTGGAGTTGACATCGCAGATGGCCCCTTCGTCGTGAAGTTGTGCCTTGACTTGGATATCCTTCATCTTGAAGTTGAAATCGTGGAGTATTGTATGTTGCGGGTGGACACGATTCTCTTCGTCGTGAAGTTGAAACCGTAGATGGCCCCTTTATTGTGAAGTTTTGCTTCGAGCTAGATATCATTCGTCGTGAAGTTGAAATCTACTCTCGAGCAAATTGTGTCGATTTGAGTCCAATATCCTTCATTGTGAAGTTGAAATTGACTCTGAATGAAATTGGAATGTTATTTGTCGACAGACAATTGCCCATTCGCTGTGAAGTTCAACCACCATCAATTTCTGAATGTGTTTTGAATCGAGTATCTTTCATCTTGAAGTTGAAACTTGACTCTAAAGCTACATAAATTATGTATGTGAAAAAAATGATGCTCTAAAATGCATGCATAATGAATTAGTTCTTGTTTTATTCATCGGATAGAATCTCATTTTTTGTCTGTTGGTTCCTGCACGTGGAGAAAAGACCTTCGGAAGATCTGATAGTTCACATCAGGATATTGAATTCCCAATGATGCCCCAATATTCGATGTTGAATCTCAAAAAATGCCCCAACATTTGATGTTAAATCTCAAAAAATGACCCAACATTTGATGTTGAATCTTCAAAGATGCCCTCATTGTTCCTGATTTATTGCTTCAGCATTGATTCTAAGCACGAGTTTTGTGTTTGAGAGCCACATGTCATTTACCAAGATCCACTCTAGAGAGATTGTCTTGTTTGAAAAAAAATGTTTTTCTTTCTCTTTTATTTCCAAAGTTCTGAAAATATCAAAAAGAGTTTCAAAAAATGTTTAATCAAAAGTTTTGAAAATATTGCCCCTTTCACGATTTTACAACTGCGACAAATCATAAAACTAGAGTTCATTGGCTATCAAAGAATTAATTACATTGTTAATCCTTCAATAAATTATAGCTATTTGACAAGTACCAAGATCAAAGCTATTTTTGGGAAATGGTTAAGTAAGGAAAGGATAAAAAGGTCTCAGGTTATTGTGTTTGGTCAAAGGTTTGACATTTTTGTTTATTTGATGCTCAAAGGTTTGATGGGGTAGCTTGCATGCTCCTCTATTGGAAGTGTTCTCCGATTCCCAGCTTTCATAGTCACGCTCGGATTGTGTGATGCCTTATCAAGGAATTTGTGCTATCGCCTCAGCTGCCCAATTTTTGTATTCGAGCTGCCTTTTCAGGTTTTCAACTCGAATCCTCATTTGGTTTCAAGAAGTCATTCGTAATTTACGTCTTGAACCCCCATTGTTATTTTTCTTTATCATACATTAATTACACTATTTTTTGCAAATAACAATTAGTCCTGATGGGCAGGATGAAATCTGAAGATAGATTCTTCAGTTTAGAAATCCATGTATGATTAGAATGGACTTTTAAGGCACGTAACGTAGGTCATGGTTCATGAAAGAAATGGATAAAAGGCCCAAACAAGTGTTTAAGGGTGATTGAACCAAGGATCAGTTCGTTCTGATGTCTTCAATCATATCTTGCTCAATTTGAATATGTTCGTATGTGTTTCTCTTGATTTTCTATGATCTTCGAGTGGAGTGATTCAGTGATTCAGAAATGATTGTGCTTGATCAATCTCATTTGATGCTCTATGATCTTCGAGGGAAGTGGTTCAGTGATTCAGAAATGATTGTGCTTGATCAATCTCATAGTTTGAATCTCGATGCGTCATTTGAATCGAGAGAATCTTTGCATATGCATCTTGTCTTTTTTTCTTCAATTTTCCTTTGTTTTTTCCCTTTTTATTTTCTCTTTGCTTTTTTCTCTTTTTATTTTCTCTTTGCTTTTTTCTCTTTTTGCTTTGATTAAATCTTTGCACTTGGCATTTGGTTCACTTTTCAGTATCTCATCTGAATCAATGTATTCAATCATGCGAGCAGAGTTTCTCCACCTTGCCCCCCAGTGTGGAGGGTGATCTTTGGTTAGGGTTGAATCAGAAGAAAAATACTATAAGCTCAAAAGGGGACACAAGGGATATATATTTTCTCCTGTTGTGAAGGGATGAAGAAAGAAAGATGTTCATCATTTCATATATGGAAGTCCTCATAGAAGAGGTATCCCTAGGGGGATAGATTTTCAGGATTATTTTTATTCACATGAAAACAGTGTAATTAATGTATGGTAGAATTATTCCGAGTGAATTCTTCTTTCTGCTTCTTGCCCCCAACATGTCTCAATGTTCATGCTCCATTCGAGATGCCCCAAGTTGTGTCATAGAAGAAGGCTCATGTTCAAATGAACAACTCAATGCCTTGGGTTTTAAAGGCATAAAAATGTCAATTTTGAGTCTAAAAAGACAATGGTGTGACTTTATTTGACTCAAAGAAAGATATGGGTGTATCAAAAGATAAAGGCAATGTTCAAAAGTTTCAGAGGGAGGTAATGTCAAAATTTGGTCTTTTTGGTAATGACCATTAGTTATTTTGGGTAAAGAATCAATGTATTTTATTTTGGGGTTTAAGACATGATAAGAAAGGTCTAATCTTGCCATATGTCAAAAATCTATAATTCTTGAAGAATTAAAAGAATTCTTAATTCATTTAATATTTGAAGAACTAAAGATTAAAATTTGTTCAATTGCTCCACCTTAGAAAGTAGCATAAATTCAATTGTTTAAAAGATTAAGAAAACATGAAAGATCAAAGACGTGTTCAAACAAAACAATCCTCTAAGTGCAAATGATATATGCAATATCCCCTTCTTTGGCTGTCCATACCCCTGAATCCATCAGGTTTTGGATCTCGCGCTTCAGCGCCTTATAGTTCTTAGAGAAATGTATGGAGCATCCTATGTGGCAACTGCAAACAGCTTCAACATCATAGCCCTTAGGATATATGGACTCTTTTCTCAGATCATCCTGGCAGGCTTAGTCGTACAACCAGCTGATCGGGCTCATTCGTTGTGATTTCAATTTTTTTTCTTTTGATGTTACAATCTTGCTTCCATGTGGTGTCATGTGGTTAAAACCACTTCATCGAATTCTCCATAAAGAAATTTCATGTTTATGAAAATGCTTAAAAAATGAAATGTAGATGCAAAATGTAAAAATGCATGAAATGTTCGAGGCATTGATCCAAAAACATGTATGTTATTATAAATAATCTTTATTGGGACAAAAGTGTTTTATCTTTTAAGAGACAATAAACATATTTAAAGGTACATCCAGACTAAATCCTCTAGACCCTGAAACAAGTTAACTAGTCTTCTGCCTTCGTCTGTCACCGGTCGAATACTCTGCCGAACCGCTCCGGCTTCTCTGGCTAAATCGTGCAAGTGACGAGTTATTTTTTGTACTTGCTCCCAGAAGTATCGAATGACTGCATCTCTGAATTTCATCCTTTGCTGAATATGTTCTATAACGAAAACATCATTGAAATTCTCTATTAAAGGGATTATCTGAAGTTCATTGAATTTGTCGACAATGGCTTCCAATTCAACTATCGTTTTGTCATCTTACTCTTGTTGTCTTTGAAGGGACTCTCGAGGCCAGTAACCTTTTTCTCGTCTTGCCCCTGCCACCTTTGTCAACCCATTTTTGAAAAGTTGACTTTTGATCTATTTGATTGTGGGCACCATGTATTCTTAATCGAATGTGACACATAGTTGTCTTCCAGATTATCCTCATTTTCTTTCTGAGTCTTTTCTGACCATAGTCGGACCTCTGCATTTTTCACCTCTTGTATTACAACCCCTTTGTCCATTAATGCATATTATCCATGTTTTAACAAACACATTTTTGGTGGATCAACACCTCTTTTAAATGATGCAAATGATGAAAACAAAATAAAAGAGAATAAAAGTAAAGTAGAGTTAGTGAGGTAAATCAAAACAATAATAAAAACAAAAAATCCTACCCCACATGCTTTAATTCCTACCCGGACATGATCTCTATCCCGCATGTTAATTCCACACAAATCATAACCGCATATTTGTCTAGTTCGCATGCTTTGAACAGAAAGTAAAGCATGAAACAAAACAACATAGGGTTTGGAATGAGATTTTGGGGTGGGCTCTACTTCTCCGTAGCCTCCCGGTTTAGGTTCTAAAAAACGGTACCCGAGTTCTCCTTGTCGGTGCCCCCTTGGGCTTACCAGACCCTTAGTCCTAAGCCCATTACAAGCTTATGTGGATTAAGTTAAACTCGAGAGGAAACATTCCCTTATGCCCATACAGAGAATAAATTCACACGAAGACATAAGGTATATGAATCCCAAAGGTTACTTGCTAGGCCCATACGGTGAATAAATTCACACGAAGGCGTCGCTTTCACCTCCACTTAAAAGGGTTCGGAGCTCGGGTATAGAGTCAGAGATGAAAACTTTTTTCAAAAATCTGGAATCATTGAAAAACCGTTAGTACAACTATTTATTTTTAAAAATAATCAAAGATAAATAATAAGAATCGAATAAATAAATTAAAATTTAAACTTGTAATTTTCGCTAAAAAAGACAACCGAAAATTAATTTTGGCCTGACTCACTTACTTGTCCTCAGCGGAGTCGCCAAACCGTCGTAACTGTCTTTCGGTTGGGCCCCAGAATTGGGCTTCGACTTGAAATAATTGGGTTGAGAGTCGCCACCGACCACTTTAAAACGAATTTAGGTGGGTCAGACACTATCTTACCTGATCTGCGTTTTTACCAGAAATGTGTCGGGCTCGGGAGTCGTTTACAGTCAAGGAATGATTAGCACCCTTGAACCGCCCTTTCGGTACCAATTAATTTGCCGGTTGTCTTAGTTGCGAAAATTCAAAATTAAAATTAAAATTTAATAGACCCGATTCAAATTACTTACAATTGATTTATTTGAAAGCGTACTCATAGAAAAGTCAACAAACGAGTTAGAAAAAAGGTAATAAAAACTAATAAAATAGAAAACTGATGAAATGGAGAAGATAAAATAAAACGAATAAAAGGAAGACAAAGAAAAGAATAATAATAAATTAACGATAACAAGTAAATTAAATAAAAATAAAGAAACGAAAAGAAAAATAAATAAATAAAATAAAAGAAATAAAAAAATAAAATCCATAAAAGCAAATGAAATAAATAAAATACTAGAAAATAATGGCGAAAATAATATATTCATAGTAAATAAATAAATAAATGCAAGAGGGGAAAAATATAAAATAAAATTAAATAAATAAAATAGATATAAGATAAAAGAAATGATAATATGTATATATATAAAATAAATAAAAACATAAAAAAATAGTATATATATATATATAAATTAATAAAACAGATAATGAAAATTAACATATATATATATGTGTAATCTAAAAATATATATATATACTAAAATAAAAAAGAAAATGCATAAAATTTAAAAAAAAATATTACATGAAAAAAATAAAAGAAAAATAACAAAACAATTAAATAAAATGAGTAACAAGGGAAATATGCGTATAAATAAAGTTAAATAAATAAAATAATAATAATTAAAACGTAAATGTAAGAGACCGAATCAAAAGTAAAAAAGATGCTACCTTTTATTTCCTTTTCGAATTGTTTACAATAGCTTTGCCTTTGTATTTTCCGTATTTTCCGTGTTTTCCTCTGTATTTTGTATGTAAATCGTCTGTTACAAATGGGGAGGATTACATGTATTTATAGTGAAAAAAACTAACTATTTTTAGAATCTTATTAACAATAGAATCCTAATGCGACTAGACACTTTGCTCGGTTGTTGCACGTTTGTTGGTGTGGTTGTTGCTTTAAAAGATATAGTGGTGGAAGAGTCCTCATAGGAGATGAACTCTTGCTAGTTCTATCTTTTAAGAGAATGGGTGTCTACACGAGTTAAGTACAAATCTTCAAAATACTTTCTCATTCAATGTCAACTCAGACTATTTTACCTCTCAAGGGCATTTTCGTAATTTCTTAACCATATAATTTCGGTATTAGCTCTTAACAAAATTAATATAATTTGGAGATCCTCTAATTAATTGCTTTCTCGAACCTTCTCTGATCTTGAAATGATTCTTTAACAGACTTCTAGTATCTTGCATAAACTCTCTTGGGGGTTAAAAACCGGTTATCCAAAATTTCCAAGTAAAACTAACATTTTTTATGCACATCAGTATTTTTATCAGATCAATATGTCTGTAAAAACCTCTTATCCAACTTCTATATTCAAATCTTGTCTTTTTATAATATATAAGGGTATTTTCGTAATTTTACCATACCGGAATATTCTCATAATTTCTCATCCAAGTACCTTTAACATATGACATTTGATGAAATAAATTATAAGATACAGATCGAGGTTGATTTCTTTATTACCAAACACAGAACTTGAAATTTAGTTCTAATAATTCCTTAATGACTTATAAAAGTCATCTGACCCATAATTAACTACACAATTGAGACCAACATTATCTTATTCATGCATTTACCAATATTCACATGTTTAATAAAGCATAAAGAGGTAGTAAAGTATTACTTCGATTTTCATGCTATACTGATCGACCATTAAATTCCATTCGAACGTCCTCGATCTTGAAATCGTCTTCCCATATTTCCTCAGATCTATATCAATAGAAATTACATAAAAAAAACGGAGCTTAATTCTGAAAAACGGATCGAATCGGATGATAAATCAGTGAAAAACAGCTTACCAGGTTCGAATTTGGTGAAACGGACTTCGGATTCGGATTCAAGATGTCGAAAGCATAAAATATGACTTTTTGAAAATTTGGACCATCCCCACACGCAGTGGCGGCGCGTGGGGGCGCGTGGGACCTCCTCCGGTGTCCTATAAATCACGTAAAATTTTCTAAAAATTATTTTGAGCGATTTCGAGATACTTGTAAAGTTCGGTTGAAATTTTTGAACGACGAAGAGCTCGATTTCAACAAATCGGAAACTTTGACCGCTTCACCTCCTCGCGCGCCATCGCTAACGGAGACCAAGGATGATACCGGCAGACTCGGAACAACACAAGGAACACGATGGTGTAGGAGGTGTCACAAACGGATGACCGGATCATCGTGAATCGACGAAAAACCAATTGAAATCGAGTTATTACCGATGATACTTCTGACTGAAATTAACGACGAACGGCGACGATTCACGAAGAAAGGTTTAAGGGGGTTTTTTCCTCGGTTGACAACGAACATGATGGCGGTTTCGGTTCGTCGATCGGAGGTCGGACGACGAGTAGATCGGAGTTGAAAGGAGGGTTGTTGGAGAGGGAAAACTGGAAAATTTTCCCATAAATATACGGGAATGGGGGATTTATAATTCAGCTCATAATAAAAATAGTTAAACCATGAGTTTAGTCACTGAATTTTATACACTTTATAAAACGGTCTGCCAACTTTGAAATCTTACAATTTAATCCATCGTTTCTTCCTAAAATACCAATTAAATCCAATACTTTATAATTTCTTAATTTTAGCCTCAAAATTGGGGTGTTACAATTTAAATTAATTGTAAATTGTATTTTTGAATTAAAAAATATTCAATTTTTATATAAATTATAAAATTATAATTTTTTTTTTGATTAATTCAAAAATTAAACTAAATTTATTTGGTTTGGTTAATATTTTCAAAAAAAAAAATTCGATTCGATTAATTGTTAAAGAAACAAAAATTCGGTTAATTCCGTTAATTGTAATTCGTTTCGGTCGGCCACCGTTTTAACCTCACCATATAGAACCTCTAATTTATTACCAAGTCAATCCAAATATACATAATAAGAAGTTACGCTTTTCATTTCGTTTTTTTCTTCCAATTTTCGAATTGAAGATGAAAGTAAACATTGAAAATGAAAGCAATATTATTATTATTATTTTTAAATAAAGTTTTTTTTTATTTCAAGTATCGCTTAAGCAATATTTCACGTTTGAATCATTATGTATGTAAAAAATTCACAATAAAAGATTCACCCATTAAAACTAAATGTATAACCCGAATTGATCTAGATTAATTAGACAAAACCCTAAATCTAAAATAAAAAAAACAGCAACCAATATTGTGAATCACAACATTACCTGCACTTGTTTAATCAAAAAAATAAAATAAAATGAAGTTTGCGATTTCTAACCTTTTTTATTTATTGATTTAAGGTACTTTCTACCGTACTAACATAAGATGAGTGGTTTAGAGGTTCATATTTCGGTTAAAATCAAATTAATCGATTGAAACAAAATTTAGATAGATTAATAATTAATATTTTTTGAGTAAAATATATAAATAGTTATTAAACTTTTTAAATACTTATATTTAGGTCTTTTAACTTTTAAAACTTGCAATACAGTCACCAAATATTTAGTTCGTTTGCAATATAGTCTCTGATGTAAAGGTCGTTTCACTGTCGTAATGATAAATTATATAAATGATCACTTAACTTTTCAGACGCTTGTATTTAGGTCCCTCAACAAGATAAACAATATTTTGATATTTGAACTCAATAAACAAAATTTCCTCAACTCCAAACCCTGTCAGCCCACAAATACGCCATCTCCTCCCTCAAATTCTCTTCCAACGGCCGCCACCGCCTCCACCAACATGACCCTCTGGACTTACTCCCTCTCCCCGGCTAAACTTTAATAATCATTTCAGTGTGAAAAGTAATCCAAACTGGAGGCAGCCAAATGGCGAATCTCTTTCCAGGTGTTCTTTTGAAGTTATTACAACATACGAAAACACTAGTTAAGGTTGCCGGTGAGCACATGTCTTCTTTAAATATTAAATTGGATTATGTTATTGGGTTAACGGGAGTTAATAATCTAGCCATAATAATATACTAAATTGATAATATAACAAGCAGAGCTTCTTCTTTTTTTGAACCGGTGATCAAAATCAAAGGGACCAAAACTACCGTATAATTACCCAAAAGCCTATTACTCTGCATGAGGATTATCTCTGCCAAAAGAAACATTCCGGATACATTTATGGTTGTTCTCTTTGACATTTTAACATCAGCATGGAATGTGGAGTTCTGTTGTTGAAGATGAAAGGCATCATGAGTACGCATTCACCTTATTTTGGAGACAAGGATCATTGGATTGTGATGCATGTGGCAGTGAGGGCAAATATATTTGTTATATACGCCAGATAAAGATACGGACACAGAATTTTATGTTAGGGGAACGAATTTGAACTTACAATAGAAAATAGTCCATCCCTGGCTAGACATGTTGTGTTATCGTCCATAAAGAGCAAAGGGGGAAGTAGTAGAAAACGTGATGGTGCATGCTATCTATCTCATGTTTGTTCTATTATTGTTCATAATCAGGAATTAATGCCATTTTTGCCTTTACAAAACTTGTGCTGAGTTGCCAGGAATCAAGCCTCATCGGTTCCATCGATCGAATCCAAAGGCATCGAACAATGTGACTTGTGCTTTAGATCTTGTAGCGGTTTCTTCTACGAAATCGGAGTATGTAAGGTGTGCAAAAGTTGCTGATATGATATCATTGAATGTCAAGGACACCAACACTTGCTCTTTGCATTGGACTGACAATTTAGCTCCTCAATTGCTCATTACTTTCCAGAATCTTTGTATCGTTGGCACCTAAACATCTCTACTAGTTTCGAAATCGAAACAGTACATACCTCAAGTGAATCATGACCGGAAATTGCATTAAGAAGAATCCCCGTGTCAGCAACACATGAACCGAAACATCCGATAACATCAAGGGATGATGCTAACGTCGAATCTCAAAATCCCTACATAAGTTGGCTTACGCTGCAAAATTTATGTTGGCTGCCTCACACTTGCACCATTGTCACTCCAATGCCTAGCTGGTACAGATGCAACCGAGCTGCCTGAAAAGCACCCTGACATCCGAGAAAGGTCTCTCGGATTTGCTGTAACCTATTTCAACTATTAATATCCAGCATCAACTGAAGAAAAGCAGTTATTTATGGCACGAAACAATAAATTATTTTGTTTCTTTTTATTATTATTTGGTAGTTAATACTAACAAGAACGTGGTCCATAAGATGAGAGCGGTGGTAAACTGGACAGAAGTGAGCAGTGCAGCTGAAAGGTTAAGGTGGTTTTTGTTTTTACTGTGTAAGCTCTTCAAATCACTTATGTCTGCATCGCGTAGACCACGCGCATACATTAGCCTTCGTAGACTATTTATTTTTTAGAAGACAGAAGCTCTTCAAACGTTTGCTCAAGCTCTTATTGATGCAGACATGGTTTTATGTCTTCAAATGTCTTCAAACCTCTTCAAGAACAATTATAAAATATAGTTATTTATTAAAATAATTTTAAATAATTTAATAAGGTTATTTATTTTAAAATAATTTATTTTAAAATAAATTATTATAAAATATGGATTGATTTATTTTAAAATATGGATTGATTTATTTTAAATAATTTATTAGTATAGATTGATTTATTTTAAAATATGGATTGATTTATTTTAAATAATTTATTAGTATGGATTGATTTATTTTAAAATATGGATTGATTTATTATTGTAGTTGTATGGATTGATTTATTTTAAATAATTTATTAGTATGAATTGATTTATTTTAAAATATGGATTGATTTATTATTGTATGTATGGATTTTTTTAAATAATTATTAGTATGGATTGATTTATTTTAAAATATGGATTGATTTATTTTAAATAATTATTAGTATGGATTGATTTATTTTAAAATATGGATTGATTTATTTTAAATAATTTTATAGTAGATTGATTTTTTTAAAATATATTGATTTATTTAATAATTTATTAGTATGGATTGATTTATTTTAAAATATGGATTGCTTTATTTTAAATAATTTATTAGTATGGATTGATTTATTTTAAATAATTTATTTGTATGGATTAATTTATTTTAAAATATGGATTGATTTATTATTGTAGTTGTATGAATTGATTTATTTTAAATAATTTATTAGTATGAATTGATTTATTTTAAAATATGGATTGATTTATTTTAAATAATTTATTATTGTAGTTGTATGGATTATTTAAATTTCAGTATTGTAAAACTAAAATTATTTAAATCTCAGTATTGCAAAACTCTTTTAAGTTTTAAAAATCAGTTTATTTATATTTCAGTTCATTTTAGAAGTCTGCAGACGTTAAAAAACAAATAGTCTTCTTCTTGCAGGCTGCAGACTTTTGGTCCACCTCTTTTGCTGCAGATGTCTGCAGATGTGGTCCGCAGACTGCAGACCTTTTACCTCTGCAAAAACAAACACCACCTAAAACTCGTCACTTTCCACACCACCTGAATAGCGTTCTGTATTTCGATATTCATTCATGTTGTGATCAATTGGTGAAACAATGTATGATCATTTAGCATTGAATTCATACATTGTCTTTCGTGGCAAACGTAAAAAAAAAAAAATTGATTTTGGTCTTGCAAGAAATGCACATTCCTCTGCTCCCCATTTCTAGGGATGCAAATGAACGAGCTTAAATCTTTGTTTATTTTTAAAGATGTTCATATTTGGTTCAAGTTTATTTAAATTTTTAATAACATGTTCATTTATTTATTTTTTAAGGTGTTCGTGTTCATTCATTTAACATTCATGAACATGTTCATTTATATATGTTTGTAAATATATTCGTTTAGTGTTCGTGAATATTTTTATTTCATATGTTTGGTTTTATGTTAACAAACATGCCAATTTGAAAGCTAAAAAATGTAAAACCACGTCAATGGTGCTTAAACTCCTTAATTTTCATAGTTTAAACTCTAAATTTTTCCATGTCTTTAATGTAATCCATATATTCAATAATATTTAAAATGTAAAAAAATAAAAAGTAAATAAGTTTCTAAATAAGTTTGTCCATGAACATAAACGAACAAATCGATAAACGAGCTAATTCTCTCACTAATTTAATGAACATAAAAATTTTGTTCGCACTCATTTATTTAACTTAGCAAATAAACATAAACGAATGTTATACAAATGATTCACAAATATTTCACCGAACGCTTTGTTCATTTACACTCCTATCCATTCCCCAAAACAATGTTTGGTCTGTTTTCCAACCGGATGAAGCATTGTTGGATGATGTTATGCTTAATGATTTGCTGTCCCCTCTTGACAAGTCTATGTCCACGTTTCTCCAAAATGGGATAAAATGTTGAGCAAGAAATGTGTAGAACATGTGAATGAATCCCAATCACAACTCAAACTTGTAACTAAATTCGGACAAAGACCACATGAAACTAGGCGACTCCAAGCTTTGCACGTGATCCAAGATTGATTTAATCAAACTTTACTCTCTAGTATCTGTTTATAAGTTTTCATGACTCTACAATCGACTAGGTTAGGTCCATTACGAGAACATCTCTCGAAACTCGATCCCAAAAGCCCTTCAACTCTCTAAAATTACCATTAAGGACCTTTTCTATACTACATCGACCACAACCACATTGTAAGTATCAACGTTAAAAACCAGATTCCCCTAAATTCATACAAGTTTAGTTTCAACCCCTTATGACATCAAGACACACACTTGTCCACAATTCTGGCAAATTCCATCAACAAGGAATATCCCCCCCCCCCCCACAATTTGAAACCGTCACCTTTGAGTTGCCATCCTTTCAAACCCCCTTTGTCAGCAATTTCATTAGAAACCGACAGACAAAAAGTTGGTTTCGCCCAGTGTTGGGCAATTCCCCATAGCAAAGAAAAATGGCCATCGCAGTGTGACGTTTTAGGCATTCGACGTGGCCACTGCATGAGCACCACAAGCCAGCTGGGAACAAAAATGAATGCTTGCGTATACACAACCCCTCACTCGATTGGTTAGTGTGAACATTGGCTTCTTCTTACATAGAATGAAACTGTCCATGCTTTAGTGCTTGAAGAAAGAAACTAAAATAGGCATGATCATTACAAAAAAATTAACGTTTAATTTAACCGTCACTTTGATTCTTATCGTTTTTTTTATATATTTGACTTAGCATTTTATTTTAGGACAAAAACACTCCTTTATAAATAAAATCTTTAATCAGCAAACTGTAAACGCTTTAAAATAATTTTTGTTTTGGTCCTAAAATGAAATATTTGGACCAAAATACTTCAAAAAAGAAAAAAGATTACTAAAGATTAAATTGACTATTTAGTAAAGTAGTAAAGACATTTTTACCCTAAAATGAGATGTTGAGTTAAAACATTCCAAAAATAAAAGAATATGACCAAAATAACTATTTAATCAAAAGTTGAAAGTATTTTTGGCATTATATAATTAGTTTTACATATTTTTAAATCTTTGGATGAGTGAAAATTAACAACTAAGATTAATTATATGAAAAGAGAAATAAGAAGATAATATTAATCGTCTATTTACACTCATCTAACTATTTAAAAAACATAAAATTAAAATTTTATAATTTATGTAAGCGAATCCTAATTCATTTATATATATATATACTATTAGTTGGTTTAGTCGGATAACAAGATATGTTTGTTTAAAGTTTGAATTTTCTTTTGTAAATGGAGTACAGGAGTTTAAGGATCTTATAATAGACCTTACTCGTATATATAAATTTGAATTAATTGACCGGTGAATCGAATACTATTTTATAAATTTGAGTTTAGGAGTTTGAGGATCATATGTTTTGTTTTCTAGTCAAAGCTGTTTGTGTTTAGCTTTTTCCTAATTTTCTTTCTTTTTGCAATTCCTTATTGCAGAATCTCCTACAAAAATAGTTGAGGCTTGAGATTAATTGTAAGAACCTGGACGATGAATGAATTCAACATTCGCATTTATATTCCTCAACAGAAAATTGAAAGAAAGAACAATGGACGTCAGCAAATATATGCCCCCCCGAAGAATAACTTTGATTTGAAATTCCTAAATTATGATTCAGATTTTAAATGTTCTACTTGCTTTTCAAATTATCAAATATTATATCAATCAAGTCTAACCCTAACACTGCGATTACTTTATAAGTACCCAATAGTTTTGGACTTAATTAAGTTTCGATCCTCCAATTTTTTGATGTAATTCCTTTTCAAGTCCTTAATAGTTTTGAATTCAGTTAATTGAAGCTTTACCCTCTAATTTTCTAATTTAATTTCTTCCTAGGTTTTTTTTAACTGTCGGAATTAGTCAAGTGTCGACTTTTTTATTTAAATACTTATTACGTCTGTGAATTTTAAAATTAAATAAATTAAAACCTAGCCTCCATATTGTTTGATTTATACACTGCTTATATCCCTATCAAGTTCGGAGTTCAACAATTTTGATTTCTTGATTACGTCCCTGAATGTTAGCTCAGACAATGTGTAATATATTTTTAAAATATCCATATCAAATTTTAGGTATGTGTGTATCTATCATAAGAACAGTTTAGATTTAACTATTTAACTATGTATATGCACTTGGTGATATGGTACTAATACTTTTATGACTCAAGTAGAAGGTTTTGAAGTTTAAGAACTCATTTAGAACTGAGATATAGTTTGAAGACGTAGTGAAATTAACCCAATTTTTTTTATCATATTTGTGATTGATTTTGATTCTGGTATTTTTCACCCGATTAATCAAGTTATTCCCCTTATTTTAATTGAAGAAACTGAGTTCTGAAATTCCGTGTCCAAATTTTCCTTTTTTCCAATCGAACCTCCTATAGACTAAAAACGGCCCTTAAAAGAGCCTAAGAAAAGCTGCAGAACAAGACAAATTCCCTGCAACACAAGTCTTCCCATGTATTTATTCTCTTTTCTGTTTCAACTTTCACTAAACACCCCCCCTCTTTCTTCTTCTTCTTCTTCTTCTCTCTTTCAATTTCATTCTCTAATCATCTTTAGGAAACAAAAATGAATGAAATTGCTGATGTTGATAGTTGGCTGCTCAAAGGGTGTCCCAAATTCTTCTTCATCTTCTTCCCTCGACGACACCGGCTGTGTTTATTCACAGTTACCATCGGCGGCAACCGTGAGAGTCATCAGGCGACACAATAAGGACGATCATCTGCCAGAAATTATCCTGAAACCGCCGCTCGTGAGGCCTTACGTTAGATCCAAAATGCCTCGTTTGAGATGGACGCCTGATCTTCACCAGTGCTTCGTGCATGCAGTTGAACGCTTGGGTGGAGAAGACAGTAAGCAAGCTATCTTCCTCAATCATACCTTGTTTAACCCTCTTTTTTTCTTCTCAAATTACTAATATATATGTATATATATAGGAGCAACCCCAAAGATGGTTTTACAGATAATGGATGTGAAAGGACTAACAATCTCTCACGTTAAGAGTCATCTTCAGGTTTCTATATACATAATATATGTTGAAAGAATTCTGAGTTTTGTTTGTTTTCGAATTCTGGCTTGTATTTTGAGAGTCTTTATTTGGTTTGATATATATGAACAGATGTATAGGAGCACCAAGCATGAACAGATGGTGCAAGGTATATACATACGAGATTAGTGCATGACAGAAATAAAATCATATATACATACAGTTTTCACGTATGTCTCGTATATATGTATGTTTGGTTGTGTGATATTGCAGAAGAGGGTGTTGCAGCAAGGAGGAACGAGGAGGTATCGGATCCGATGAACATGAACTACCAACAAAATCATCAGTTTAAGGATCATGGGGGACTCTTTAATCGCAATTCGTTCCCAAGTATCTGCCTCGGAATCCAAGGGATGCCTTCGAGCACCGTATTTCGGCCGCTACAATGGTAGAATTATATATATCGTCAGTGTATCAAATATTTAAATATAAAAATGTACCGAGATTTTGTTTATGTCTGCAGGAATGGAAACATAGGGAGTAACCAGTTATCCTACAGGGAATTTGAGCACACATCAAATTCATATATAATATTCAAGGATTTACTCAAAAGTTGCACGATCCAGGTGTTGGAAATAAAACGCTCACACAAACAACTTTTATTGAAACTCAAACAAATATTACAAGAGTACTCTCACTCAAAAACAAGAACTACAACTCACTCTTATAAGACTTTGCTTCTTCACTCACTTAGAAGCTCTTAATTTTTCTTGATGCTTAAAACTAAAATGGGAAGGGGTATTTATACTACTCAAGAACAATCCTACACCACACAAATAAACTAATTTAAACCATTACAAATTCAACAAATATCTAACTCTCACCTAACTAAATTGATGTAAGCAATGACATCATTAATTAAATGATGTAAGCAATGACATCTTTAATTAAATGATGTAAGTAATGACATCAATTTAGTTTGGGTTTGGGTTTAGGCTCCCATAATGGATCAAGTTTATGATCCAACACCCTCCCTTAAACTTGATCTCGTGACCCCTAGTAGGTTCCTTAATCTTAAGAAGTCTTCGCTGGTCAGTGGCTTGGTAAAAATATCAGCAACTTGATCTTGTGACTTCACATATTCAACTTCCACATCTTTTCTTGCAACACACTCCCTTATATAGTGGTAGCGAATATCAATGTGCTTGCTTCGATCATGGAATACTGGATTCTTCGTTAAGGCAATGGCTGACTTGTTGTCGACACAAACCTTGGTAGGCTCTTCTTGTATCAAACCAATCTCCTTCAATAGATTTCTAAGCCAAATTGCATGACAAACACATGAGGTAGCAGCAACATATTCCGCTTCACAAGTAGATAATGTGACAATCGGTTGTTTCTTTGACATCCATGTGAATGCAATATCTCCCATGAAAAATACGAATCCAGTAGTGCTCCTTCGATTATCTATGTCTCCACCCCAATCACTGTCGCTATATCCAACAAGCTTGTAATCATTAGAAACTGAATAGAACAAGCCAAAGTCAATTGTACCTTTCAGATAGCGAAGAATTCTCTTTGCGGCTTTAAAATGGGTGGTTGTTGGGGATTCCATGTAGCGACTAACCAATCCAACTGCGTGAAGAATATCGGGTCTCGTGCAAGTTAGATAGCGTAGACTTCCTACCAAACTTTTGAAGAATGTTGGATCTACACTTTCGCCTTCTTCATGTTTGGTCATCTTGATCCCGTATTCTGCCGGTGTGCTTATTGGCTTACAGTTCTCCATCTTGAACTTCTTCAGTATCTCCTTTGCATAGCTTTCCTGTGAAATGAAAATTCCATCATTTTGTTGCTTAACTTCAATGCCAAGGTAGTACGCCATGAGCCCCATGTCTGTCATCTCGAATTCTTTCATCATCACATCCTTGAATTCATTAAACATGCTTGGGTTGCTTCCAGTGAAGATCAAATCGTCCACGTAGAGGCACACGATCAAAATATCTTCATCTTTGATCTTGATATATAGAGCATGCTCGTAGGGACATTTGTTGAAGCCATTCTCTTGGAAGTACTTGTCGATTCGGCTATTCCATGCCCTTGGTGCTTGTTTTAGCCCGTAAAGAGCCTTCTTCAACTTCAACACCTTGTCTTCATGCCCTTTGACTTCATAGCCTGATGGTTGCTGAATGTAAAGTTCCTCTTCAAGAACTCCATTTAGGAAGGCGGACTTTACATCCATCTGTTGTATCTTCCACTTGTTTTGAGCTGCCAAAGAAATGATTAGTCTGATAGTCTCCAATCGAGCAACAGGAGCAAATACCTCATCATAGTCAATTCCAGCCTTTTGACTATAGCCTTTAGCAACTAGCCTCGCCTTGTGCCTTTCAATCTCTCCTTTGGCGTTTTGCTTTGTTTTGTACACCCATTTGACACCTATCGCCTTATGTTCCTTGGGAAGTGAGGTAAGTTCCCATGTGTCATTCTTCTCGATGGCCTTGATTTCTTCGTCCATCGCATCTCTCCATTTCTTTTCTTGTACCGCTTCTTGAAAGCTCACTGGTTCACAATCGGCAAACAGACAAAATAATGTAAGATTATCTTGTCGTTCATTACCTCATAGAGATCTCTAAGGCTTCTTGTGCGTTGCACAACTCTTTCACTTTGACTCCCACTTGACGATGATGAAGGTGATGAGTCTCCTTGAGTGGTTGATGTTGGTGAAGTGGGTGGAGTTGCAAGCTCTTGTTGAGATTCATCTAGTTGCTCCCTCATTGTCTGCTCATCTTCTTCAAACTGAGGAAAGAAATTGAAGTCATCTGTATGGGAGTTAAAATCCCATTCTCCTTCTTCGTTGAAGACCACATCTCGACTAATCACAAACTTCTTATTGTCTGGATTGTACAACTTGTAGCCCTTCGAATTAGCATCATAGCCGATGAAGATAAAACTCTCGCTTTTATCATCAAGCTTCGTTCTTCTCTCGTCTGGTACGTGAACATGGGCTATACTTCCAAAGGTTCTCAAGTGGGAAATGCCAGGCTTTCTTCCACTCCATGCCTCTTGCGGTGTCTTTCCCCATACACTTCTTGTTGGAGATCGATTTGACAAGTAGACTGCACACGATACTGCTTCCGCCCAAAATTCTTTGGGTAGTTTCTTGCTTTTGAGCATGCTTCGTGCCATGTCGAGGATTGTTCTATTCTTTCTTTCTGCCACACCATTTTGCTGGGGGATCTAGGAACTGTCATTGGTCGACGAATTCCATTTGCTTCACAGAACTCTTGAAACTCCCTGGAAGTAAATTCTCCACCTCGATCGGATCTCATGGCTTTGATCTTTCTACCGCTTTCTCTCTCCACTGCTGCTTTGAACTTCTTGAATACTTCAAAAACTTCTGACTTCTGTTTCAAGAAATATACCCAGGTTTTTCTTGAAAAATCATCAATGAGAGAAAAATAGTTATTGTTACCGAGAGAACTTGGCTTGATCGGTCCACACACATCGGTATGGATGAGCTCAAGTGGCTTCTTAGCTCTTGTCTCTGACTCCTTTGGAAAGCTTTTCCTGAATTGTTTCCCGACTAGACACCCTTCACAGAGTTGGTCAGGATGGTTGATGTGAGGTAGTCCTTTCACCATCTCCTTCTTAGATAATAGCTCTAGACCTCCAAAATTGAGATGCCCAAATCGAAGATGCCAAAGCCATGATGCATCTTTGTAGCAAGCTTTCAGGCACTTTGCAACATCATTTTGTATGTTGATCAAGAACATTCTATTCTTTGACATCGGCACTTTAGCAATGAAGTTATTCTTATCATCTTTTATAGAAAGATTATAATTATTCATATGAATATCATAACCTTTCTCTACCAGTTGCCCTAAACTTAAAATGTTACTTTTCATATTGGGCACATAGTAGACATTTGAAATAAATTGATGTCTCCCATCTTTCAAACGGATAAGAATGTTACCTCTCCCTTTCACTGCTATTGTGGAATCATCTCCAAACGAAACATTTCCACTTACTGACTCGTCTAGCTCCACAAACATGTCTTTCCTTCCACACATGTGATTGCTTGCACCACTGTCAAGATACCAGGAATTTGCTTGGCCACCATCAGTTTCCTTTCGTGCTAGAAGAAGAGTTTCTTTGCCATCTGTCTTTTCCTCCACGTAATTGGCCTTCTCCTCAATTTTGTTGTTGGGAGCTCTACATTCTGAAGCATAATGCCCAAATTTTTGACAATTATAACATCGAATTTGAGATTTGTCATACTTTGAGTTTGGATTAATTCTTCCACGGCCTCGTGTTGAGCTTTCTCCTTTCTCATAGTTGTTGTTGGAATTGTTATTGTTGTAATTCCAGCCTCGTCCACGACCTCGACTTCCACCTCGTCCATGGCCTCTACCTCTGCCTTGGCCACGTTGGTTTCTATCATTGCGTTGGCTCTCATGCATATCCTTGAGTTGCAGCTTGAGGAGTTGCTCAGTAAACTCATGCTTCTTTTTATGCTTCTCTTCGTATGCTTGCAATGATCCTTGGAGCTGTTCGATCTTCATTTCTTCCAAGTCTTTAGTTTCTTCAATCGTCACGACGATGTGCTCAAATTTGGGATCCAACGAACGGAGTATCTTCTCTATTATCCTCACATCGTCTAACTTTTCACCATTTCTTTTTAATTGATTAGAAACAGCTACTACTCTTGAGAAATAACTGAAATAGACTCAGATGCTTTCATGTTTAAGGATTCGAATTCACCTCTTAATGTTTGGAGACGAACCTTCTTCACTTGCTCGGATCCTTTGTAAGAGGTTTGCAGCTTCTCCCACGCTTCCTTGCTAGAGCTTGCACTTGAAATCTTTTCAAAACCATCATCATCTAATGCTTGATAGATGAGGTAGAGAGCCTTCTTGTCTCTCTTTCTTGAATCCTTCAAAGTTGTCTTTTGATCTGGTGTAAGAGTAGCAAAAACATCATCATCCGCAGGCTCATTATAGCCTTTCTCTATGATATCCCCACACATCTTGTGATCCAAGAAGTGCCTTCATTTTGATACTCCAATTGTCGTAGTTGTTGTTGTTGAGTGTCGGAACTTGGAATGGTGCCATACCATTGCCATATCTCTCAATAATGAGATTTTGTAAAATCCGATTGCACGGATGAATCCGGAACGATGAAAAAAAAACTTTGGAGGGACTTGGACACCTCGGTCAAGGGCTCCAACTCGGCTGAATCGGCTCAACTCGGTGAGTCAACTCGATTTTCTGGCAGCAGTCTTCCGGCGGTGCGTGGCGGTGCGTCAGAACTCAGATTGAGAAAATTCTGGCAGCGGCGTATTCCTCTCGTCGAGACCTTCGATCTTTCCAACTCTCTCTGATGCCACTTTGTTGGAAATAAAACGCTCACACAAACAACTTTTATTGAAACTCAAACAAATATTACAAGAGTACTCTCACTCAAAAACAAGAACTACAACTCACTCTTATAAGACTTTGCTTCTTCACTCACTTAGAAGCTCTTAATTTTTCTTGATGCTTAAAACTAAAATGGGAAGGGGTATTTATACTACTCAAGAACAATCCTACACCACACAAATAAACTAATTTAAACCATTACAAATTCAACAAATATCTAACTCTCACCTAACTAAATTGATGTAAGCAATGACATCATTAATTAAATGATGTAAGCAATGACATCTTTAATTAAATGATGTAAGTAATGACATCAATTTAGTTTGGGTTTGGGTTTAGGCTCCCATAATGGATCAAGTTTATGATCCAACACCAGGTACTGATCTCTCTTTGTTTCTGTTCTTTTTTGTTGATTGAACACCAAGAAATTAGTGTTTTTTTTCTTCTTTCGATTCGATAGGAGAACAATGAACATCCGAACTTGGAGCCGCTACACGGTGCTGCGAATCGGAAGTGCAATCATCAGTCAGCTGCGGAGAGAACGGCGTCGGATTGTTCGATTAACTCGAAAGTTTCGGAGACGATGTTAAGGCATAGCAAAGCTGAGACCTTAGGTGTGAATGATGTTTCTCTAGAACTCACTCTTGCTTGAAAGCTATGTACATAAAAAGGAGATAACCAGTAGGGAATATGAGAAAGCTGCTTCATTTGTTTTTACACTGTTTTGTTGGGTAAATATCTACATATTCTAACTTTTTAGAGTCGATATATATATTGGAATATGAAATGGCGGATATGATATGCTTGGAACACTCTGGATTGCTTTAGACAAGACTTAACAGTGTAGCTACCTCCCCCAATCATGACGAAGGTGACCAAAGGCTAAATGCATAGGCCAGGCTTGATTCACGTGTGACAATTGCATTGTGGCTCGACCTCGACGACACTGCACCAACACTTTGTTTTCTGTTATTCTCTGTTGGGTTATGTTGATGATAATTGAAATTTCAAAGTCATCATTGATTGAATTGAATTGATAGACAAAAGGTAAATAACATGTATTGAATCGAATGATGATTGATTAGACTAAGATCCTAGCGCCTTGGATTCCTTGCTTAGGGTTCTGGGATTGGTTGGGAGTTGAGATGACAATTTTATTTCGATTCAATCCAACCCCAGTTCGGTTAATTTCTTAGTTTCAAAATTTTAGGTTTCGATTGAGTTAGGTTCTTTTAGCGTGATCAGGTTGGGTTTCAACTCGCAGTAAAAAAAAAAATTCAATTTCACCTGACCACATTTAATTTTATAATTATATTTTATATATTCATAGATAATTATAATAATATTTTTTTATTTTAAATTAAATAATTATTTTATTTAATAAAATTAATTTTTTTAATTAAGTCGGTCAAATACGAATTTTAACCTAGAATATCATATCAAATTCTGTATTAAGTAAGGTCTTCCTAAACTCAAATCAAATTCAGGTGGACTTAAAATTTGAACATATTTATTAAATCTCTTTTTAATCTTTTACGTATGAACAAGTAGTTTAATTAAAAAATTTATCCAAATAACTTTCTACCAATATTAATCATTAATTTTAGGGTAAACTATACATTTAGTACTCAAATTATTATTTTTCCATTTTAGTATCTAAACTTTCATTTGTTTCAAAATCATACTTATTTTTTTTGTTTCGTTTTGGTACCTCATAGTTAAAAACTCAACACAACTGTTACAACATGACACTTTTATGTTAAAGTTATATCATTCGTCACTCAACTCGATGCCACATGCAGCAGTTCTATTAAGGTTTTAACGATGAAGTACCAGAACGGGACAAAAAATAATAGTTTAGGAACTAAATGTGTAGTTTACCCTTATTTTACTAGTGTAAAATGATTGTTAACGAGTCGAGTGGAGCTCGAATATTGCTGAGCTCGACTTCCTTAAAAAACTCATGAGCCTAATTTTTTTTTCAAATTTAACTCGAACTCGAAAAAGCTTTAAATGAAAAAAAAAATCTTAAACTTAACTTGATTGAAACCTCAAACTCGAACTCGAACCTCAACCTTAAATACATAAAAACCTTATATTACATATTTTTAAAAAAAATCAGCACAAAATGTTCACATTTTTAATAATTTATTGTTTTTAAAAAAATCTTAATATATTCATATTTTTGAGTTGCTTGTGAGCTTCTCGACTCGAGTATCAAGTAGCTCATTTCGACTAATTAAAAATTTAAGCGAGTCTATTCAAATTGAGTATTTATCAAATTTTAATCAAATCAATTTTGAATAGCTCACTATTTGTCTAGTATCTTAATCATAATTGTCAACATGGATGGTGACTGGACAGTTTTTTACACACTGGAGGTAGGGCTTATTGGTATAAAAAGCCTTTAACTAAATTTTAGGGTAAAAACACAACTGGTCCCTAACTAAAGATGTTACTTTGTTTAATCTTCAAATTATAAAAAGTTATAAAATGATCTCTCAATTATAGGGCATTTTTTTGTTGAGACATTCGACTATTAAAAATTACAAAATTGTCACTCAGCTATTCATATGTTCCAAACTCATCATTTTCCGTTAAAAATTGATAATCTTCTAAGTTGAACGTTAACGTGTTGACTGGGATGTAATTGTCTTTTAAGATTTTGGGATCGAATTTTAATCCTAGGCAACAAGTTAATGTCCAGCTCTGACAACAGTAAAGTTTTAACGAAAAAAGATGATTTTGGAACATATGCATTGTCGAATGATCATTTTATAACTTTTAATAATCAAGCACTTAACAAAATAATGTCTTATAATTGATTGACCATTTGTGTATTTTACTCTAAATTTTAAGTTAAAGGGTTTAATTAGATGTAAAAGAGTGTGAGGAATAATTAATTTTGGGACTTTCTATATCAATAAGTCATTAACCATTGTTGATATTTCCGGAGATTTTGAAGGATTAAAAGTATTCTTTTTCTTCAAAATCTAAAGAAATCTCTAAAACTTGAAAAAAAAAGTCTTATTAGTTTCAAAGATCCAATTAAAATGAAATAAAAACATTTTTGTCAAATTCAAGTTGGATTACTCAATCCAAAATCAAGTTTACGTGACCCTTGAATCCAAGGCTAATTTGCAACATTAAAAACAAAACTATAAGAAAATTATGAATGCTATGAGTGATCATAATTGCATTTTCCAAATAATAATTAAGATAATAGAGTCTAAAATACAAATTGTTAATATATATAAATTAAAAAACGGTATAAATCTGTTGTAACTAAAAATATTATAAATTTTAAGTTGAATCCAATAAAATTTTAAATTTTTAAAAAAAATTAAGTTAGATCATCGTACAACAAGACAGACCCATGAAACATGAACTTGAATGATACGCTATCAGCAGTTGGGGCATATATTCCATAAATAAAAATAACGAAAACGTATTTGATACCTAAGTCTTTTAAATAAAATTGAACAAATAGTTATTAAATAATTAAATTAAATTAAATTATAATTATTGAAAATTTATTACATAAATTCATCATATGAATTATGCAAATATAGAACAATGAAGTTGATAAGAAATTTTTAACACAAAAATTATTTTAATTTATAATAAGAATATAATGTTAACGCGTCATAACATCAATTAAATTTTAAAATAATAAAATATTATTGTAACCAAGAGCACACAAAATTGTCATCAAAATAAAAATATGGTTAATAGTAATTGAGGCTCTCAAACTTTTTGGGGTAAATTAGTGTATTCCATACACGCTTTTTGCACTTAATGTGACCCTTAAACTAAGAAGAAAAAAAAGATCAATCTCACCCTTTGAACAATGGAAGTTTACCGTCATTATGCTTACATGATAATTTATAAAACTTACATGACAATCTATAATATTTTGATGTGATAGTTCACGATATTATTGTGATAGTACATGATGGACGATTATGTGATAGATGAGTTTATTTGTTTTTTTTATTAAGTTTGAGGGCATAATTGATATTTTTTTAATTTGAGGACTTATTTAATTTAAAAAAAAAATTAAAAAATAATTAATTTTAAAATATAAAAATTTAATAAAATATTCAATACATTAAATATAAAAATACTATAAAATTAAAGTATTAAAAAATCAATTTATGAAAACAATTTTCTATTTTTTTTAAAAATAATTTTAATGAAAACAATAAAGACATATTTTTTATGTTTTCATATTTTCACTTGTTTTTGTTTTCATTTTTTAGAAATCATTTTCTAATTTCACAACTAAACATGTTTTTTATTTTCTAAGAAATTAAAAATAAAATAACCTATATTTTCTAGAATCAAATGGATCCTTAAGTTTGATGTTTTCTCTTATTATGTTAAAAACAATATTTTTAATTTCGAAACGATTTATTAAAAAATAAATTTAATTTTTAATTATGTAACATCTCAATCTATGGGTTAGTGACTAAATTGTAAAAATTTCAGAACTTGGTGACTAAAGTAGAAGAATGGAATAGTTCAATGATTCATTTAAAAATATTACCTAAAAAAAAGTAAGTAATTATTAGATGAAGTGAAGGGGAAAATGGTCTTTTGTAAGGGAAATAATTAAATTAAAGAAATGTTATATATTAACCACGTGGAAGGGAAGAGAAATCTACAAGCTTCTAGAGTTCTCCTTCTCTTCTTCTTCCTTCATGCGTGGGAACCCAAAACAAAGGTGAGTTTCTGGTTAGTTAGTTTCTTGTTAAATTTAACATTGGTTTATGATTATTAGATGATAACTAAGCTTAAGTTATCTTAAAATCAAAAGATGATGGAATTAGAAGAGATTAAAGATTGTGAGTTTTTGAATGAAATCTTGGAATAAAGTTCATATCTAGAATTGGAAGTTAAATTTGACTTGTCATCAATCTAGTTAAGACAAACAAAGTGTTAAAAGTGGAATTTAATCATGTTGCAAAGTTGGTATAATTCTTGAATTTCATGAGGAATATAGGATTTTTGAGGTTTAAGATGAAATAAATGAGTATATATTGGTTTAAGTATGTGTACTGGAGTTAAGAATATAAAAGGGGATGAAAGATGAAGGATTTAAGCCAAAATGGATAAGTTTTCGGGTTCAAGAAGTGAATTCTGGGCAGAGTGCTTCGATACACATTCATTGTGTACCGATGCATCATGAGTAAATCCCAGAAATTGTTCAAGATGTATCGATGCACATGAAGTGTATCGATGCACTCCTTTAAAATAAAAACATCGAATGCCATCAGTGTATCGATGCACAAGTAGTGCATCGATGCACCCCTTAAATACAAACATCGAATGGAATTTATGCACCGATGCATAGATAGTGCACCGATGCACCCGTCAAAGGATGCATTGATACATGGCGTAGTGCATCGATGCATACCTTCATTAAAAGATAAAAATAGCTTTCTTTTTAGCCTAAGGAGTGATAGTTTAGAATATATCAATTAGTATATTAATATGTATCAATGTATTACTATGTAGATTTAGAACGTAATCTCATTCCGGAATAATTGAAGGATTAGAATCGAGTCAAAGCAAGGCTAAGGTGAGTACATATTATAAGTATGGTACAATGGAATAAGACTTGTGATAAATGTAATTCCTATATTGATTTTCATAGCACAATAGTTATGAACATGCATACATGATAATTATTATGATACATGCATAAAGTATGTATGTTCATATGATTTGATAAATGATATATGTAAATAGATTCAAATGCACATGTGACATGGTAAGTGATATGAGTTATGTGATCACAAGAGAAATGACATGAATACATGAACATATGAAACATAAGAATAATGTCCATGGTATACGATATGAGAGCTATAGGTATAGTTGGCATGCCAAGAGTCGAGGGTTCTATGTGGTACTTCGGGACATATATGTATCCTTTGAAACATTTACAGGGTCTTTTGAGACAGATTTGATCCACTGGAATATGTATATGGTTCTTAAGGAGTGGTCATTTGGGACAAATATAGTACATAGGTCATTCGGGACAAATTTCATAGCCCCTAGTGGGACCCATACGAGCTGTGGTGACAGCATAGTGCACAACCTCAATGTACTTGAATACCTTGAGTTATAAAAAATGTACATGGGCCTATAAAAGGTTATCAAAGGTAATTGCATTGTTATAGTTATATGTTACCATATTATTATTGTTTACATTGAATTGTATATGACATGATTGAATGGATAGATTGCATGTTCATATTCATACGGAATGCATTATTATTATATTTATATGTCTCACTAAGTCTATGACTTAGCATGTAAGTGATTTACACGTAGGTACCAAGAATCAAGAAGAGCGGAAATAGGGTGGTAAGAACAGCAGCACTGCTAGAAGATCAGATCAGAAGTAACGGATAAAGTATGTCTTTTGTCGTGTATAGTGTTGGCATGTAAGAAAAGTGTTTGTTATGAATGCTCTGATCGATTTAGTATTTTGTGGTTTCTTTTATGTAAATTAAGGTATTTGGTTTTAATGAAAGTTTAAAATTTCTCTGTTTTCTTTAAGTGTCAAAGTTTGAAAAGTCAATGTGACACCTCAGACTCATATTCGGGTCGGATACGGGTTAGGGGTGTTACAATTAAGTGTGATTAAAAAAATATCGTTTTGATTAATTTGATGTTTCCTTTTAAAATAAAAAAACGGTTTGAGGAGTCACCACTAATATTCGATTAGGGTGTGATTGGGCACCCAAAACGGTTGTCATTTTAATAAATTTAATTTTAATTTTATCAAAACGACATTTTTAGGTCTACGTTCCAAAAAAATTGAGTTCGGGAGTCAATTACGCATGGGGAAGGGTTAGCACCCCACACACCCTAAATCGGTACGTAGTCGATCAATTAGTTTTCTTTGCAATGAAATTTACAAGTTCGAATTTAATTTAATTTATGATCCCTTTAAACAACACCTTTGAATTTTAGGACGAAAAACGATAATATTTAATTATTTCCTATCGAGAATAAAATACATCTCATGCCTTAAAGCAGTCAATTCTCACTCCAATCGAATAAAGAAATATTATTATCATTCTAAAATTCATTATTAATTCGAAGGTATGGTGGTGGTGGTGATAATGAAGATGATGATGTGGTGATAATGAAGATGATGATTATTGCTCATATAGAAGTTGGCGAAGTTTTGGCTGCTTCTTTGGACAAGGTGGAAAATATTATGGTGTTAGTGATGGAGAAGGAGGAGGAGGAGGAGGTTCCTTAGGTAATGGTGTTGGACACGGGAAAGGGTATGGTGCAGGAAGAGATAATGCCATTGGTGGGGTAGGAGGTGGAGGTGGTGGAGGTAGTGCTAGTGTTGCTGCCGGTGGCTCCTCAGGTAATGGTGTTGGACATGAAAAAGGGTATGGTGCAGGAGGAGGCAATGCCATTGGAGGGGTGGGAGGTGGAGGTGGAGGTGGTAGTGCTAATGCTGCTGCCGGTGGATCCTCAGGTAATGGTGTTGGACATGGGGAAGGGTATGGTGCTGGGCAAGAGAAGGCAATGGCATTGGTGGGGTAGGAGGAGGTGGAGGTAGCGGAGGTAGTGCTAGTGTTGATGGTGATGGTGTTGGGTTTGGTCATGGAAAAGGATTTGGAGCGGGAGGTGGTGTGGGGGGTATTGGTGGTGGCGGTGGTGGTGGAGGAGGTTATGATCATGGTAGTGGATACGGTGCCGGTATTGGAGTTGATATTGGAGGAGGAGGTGGAGGTGGAAATGGTTATGGTTGTTATGGTGAAGGGTTTGGTCATGGTAGTGGATACGGTGCCGGTATTGGAGTTGATATTGGAGGAGGAGGTGGAGGTGGAAATGGTTATGGTTGTTATGGTGAAGGGTTTGGTCATGGTAGTGGATATGGTGCCAATATTGGAGTTGGGACTGGAGGAGGTGGTGGTGGCGGTGGCGGCGCTGGTACAGGTTCTAATGGGGGATATGGCCATGGTAATGGCTATGGTGCAGGTGGTGGCATTGTTATAACTGGCAGGGGAGGAGGAGGAGGTGGTGGTGGTGGAGGTGAAGGATATGGACATGGAGAAGGCATGGGTGTAGGCGGTTCAAATGGCAAGAATGGCATGAATATGGGATTCGGAATGGGCATTGGACTTGGTTTTGGCATGGGTACCACTGTAGCTAAACCCTCATCTAATGACAATGCTAAACCCTAAACTGTTGTGGCTAGTATACATCTACAATGTTCCCTTCTTCTTATGCCAATTCCATATGTTTATCTACTCTTTCATCTTCTTACTACTTTTGCAATAATAAAATACACAATACATTCAGAAATTCAAATATATAATGTTATTATAAACACAAGATTATACAGGCAATTCTGCAGAAACAATGTGTTGTTTATGTTCCTACATATACAAAGGAACCGATGCTCCGACGTATGATCCTCAGAAAATCGGATCTCCTCATCGTTGAATAATTTGTTACGCTCTTGGCCACTGTGGACTAACCACCTGCAACAGCCACTAAAACCAGATAATCAAAATCTAACAGTACAATCATTGGCAAGCAACATAGATTGATCAACCATGAATCCTTTTAAGCCCCTATGGAGCTCAAAGTGCATAGTCATCTAATCCTCCTCTGCAACAACTCACTCACCTCGAGTGTGCTAAAAACTAACCGCATTCGGCTAGCAACAACCGACGGCTCCTCTGCACGTCCAATCACCGCCATTTGCTTAAGCTGGAGTGTTTTCACCGGAAGCCTTTGGCAAAACAAGAATCCATGTTTCACTCTTTATTGTTAAAAACATATAAACACAGCAGATTCTAGGATAATCAAAGAAAAGGTTAAAGACCAATATCTGATAGGGTTAAAACTTAAAAGTATATCTCACCACGCCATTCCTCTTATAAAATATGCATTTGCTATGAGAGCGCAAAAGCCTTTCCACTGATGCAGGACATCATCGGAAACCGGCGGTGTAGACGAACATCGGACTATAGTTGGTTGTGGTGTGCACAATATAGTGATGAATATAATGCTCAGCCATAAAATACACTCATTAACCTGGATAGTCAGAAAGAAAGTTTTACTTCAGCAAAAATATGGGTCGGATTAGTTCTTTTTAATATATTTGGAGGGCAATTAGAGGATTATATTGCAATCCAATATCTAAAAGTGTCGTACACCACGATACTTGTGAAAAACGAAGAGCCGAAGCAAAATGAATGTAGCACATCTAAGTTATAGCATATTGCTGGTATACTAAAGGATCTCTAGAACAAACGTAAAAGTCACCTCCTCTGCACAAATCCTGGATTTCAGACTGGTCCTTCCACCATAACTATGCATTAATACGATTTCGATGTCGGATTCCTTCATGGCGATAAGTTCTTTCCCCAATCCTTCATCAGTGCAGCCCAATGCATATGCATTGACCCCGGCACTAATGAACTCCTGAGATACAACATCAATCCAACAGTATCAAATGAAGGAAGGCCAACATATATGGTCAACTCATTCGGATAAAAAACAGATCAAGCAAGCAAGCAAATCATTGAATATACTTTTAGGTTGTCACCTCCTCCACGTTCGATGGCATTCCTGTATAGCCTAAACAAGCTGATCGCTATATTCCGCGACGACCGATACTCATCATCGGATGAAGCAGAACCATGTGATTGACACTAGAGTTAAAATCATAGTTCAAACATATAAAGTGTAAACACTCCATTTTATTTCTACAAAAACAAAGTAAAAATGAAAGAGTTTAAGCTCAATCATCCTAACCAGCCATCTCTTCGGGGCAACCCGATGCGATACAAGATAGGTTGAAAGCTTACTGGAATCTTTCCATGAAGGCAACGAGTTATGAATATGAAGTAAATTGTTACAGTGAATCCCCGGTAAGATATGGTGAATTGCAGGTTTTGAAACACAAGGCAGTTTACTAAGAAGGATGGAGCTGCCCAGAAATGTCTGGGTTTGGTTGATTTTTCCCGGAGGATTTACCACTAACATCATGGAACCATCCTACGATTATACAACCTTCAAAATAAGAAACGAATAAGAAGTAACAAAAATGATTGCAGAATAAGAGAAAATTCCATTACTTTGAGAAACTCCCATCAATGAATTTGGTGATTAAACTCGAAAACTATCGCTTTTTTTATTCATGAACATCAAACATAGTGGAATTACTATTTCTTTTATCTTTGAAAAGTTAAATTTGAAACCAAAGAGAGAATACAGATGATCAAGAACAAAATTTATTTACAAAAATTTCAGTATATTACCTTGGAGGGTTTTTACGAAATCGTTTTCCAGATAAGGGTTGATATGAGAAGATTTGAAATGTAGAAGGAAGAATCTTTGTGATGAACTGATGGTTAACGCCACTAGTTATTTGAATGGCTCCCAGATATTCGGTTGTTTGAAGGAAATTAATTTCTCTTCTTATATTTTAGGCCTAATTAAGGTTTTAGTCCCTATACTATAATATAATTTATGATTTAATCTTTATTATTTTTGTTATTACTTTTTTCAACTGTAATTTAACCCATTGAGTGGTGTAGTAGTAAAATGTAATGTTGTTCTCCTTAAAAAATTCAAGTTCAAATAGTTACATCTATAAAATGTATGTATATTGTCAATAACTAAGAAAAATTCTAAATATATAATACCATGATATCAAGTGGAAAAAAATAATCAATCTATCATATTCGATTAATAGTAAAACTATAGAGGGACTAAAACCACAGTTAGACCTTTATTTATTTTGATTTTATGTGTACAATTTGGTGTCCTCAATTCCAATATTTAATTGCTTAGAGAAGTAAATCCGATACACTGAAGTCCATTTGTTTCAAGCAACCACATAGAGCGACGCTTCTTGGAATCGTCATCCAAATTCCAAATGGCGATTTTATCCCCGGAATTCTCTTATTGATGCAAAGAAATCACTATCATTATTCGAGAAATTGGAATTGCAAACAATAAACAACAGGTTAATAGAAAAACCAGACATAGGTATTTGATTGCAGATGTTAAAGTTTAATGAAAAAAGAAAACCAAATCAGAAGCAGGAAACAGCTGAGATAATCCCAGGGACTGTAAGTGTAAATTTTGATCTTAGGATGATGGCTTGTAATATTTTGTTGGTACAAAAGGCATTTTTGTGACAACTCCATCATAAGCCTTTCCTCTTACCAGGATCTTAGCTTTGGTTCCCGCCTTGTGTAATCCGGATTTCACATATCCCATTGCTATGTTCTTCTTCAGGCACGGACTGAATCCTCCGCTCGTGATCTCCCCGATGTTGTTCCCTTTCTCATCTTGGATCTCACTGTGGGATCGTGGAGGTGGTCCGGTGGAGACGAAGCCGACTCGCCTGATCGACGGACCCTCCGCTAGTTGTTTCAGGATTACCTCAGCCCCTAAGAATCCGCCTTCAGCTCTTCTCCTCTTCCCTATGGCCCATGTTAGTCCGGCCTCGACCGGTGTTATATGTTGTTCCATGTCGTTGCCATATAAACAAAGTCCGGCTTCCAGTCGGAGACTGTCTCGAGCTCCGAGTCCTGTTAACCTTACCTTCCCTTCAGATTTCTCCAAGATAGCTTTAGCAAGATCCAAAGCATTTTCTGAAGGAACCGAGATTTCGAATCCATCCTCACCGGTGTACCTGAAATGTAGATTGAAGAAGACAACTTTATATAGTACACTCCATATGATAACATCAACTAGCCAACCAAAACACTGCTCTTTGAATAACAAGACGAAACAAAATCGAGTATTACCCTGTCCGAGTGAGATAACATGTTGCACCATTGATATCCAATATTCTGAATTCCCCGAAATATAGCTTACTCAGATCATCCTTTGTCAGATGTTGAAGAACTGGGGCAGCAAGAGGTCCCTGTAATACAAAAAAAAAAAAAAGCAAATGTTTCAACATTGTTCAAATGCTACAGTTTCATTAACCAGCTAATCCATGCTACTGACCAACAATCATCGCCACATTTGCACGGACTACTACAACTCGAGAAAGCAAGAAAAGTATGTATGTTTGACTCGATAATCACCAGCAAATTGCTTGAAGCAAAACGATTGGAGACGTAAAATCCGAAGGGTCTAGTGATTAACCTGGAGAGCTAGAAGAGATCTCTCATCATGGATGTGCCACGAGACATCCCAGCCTTTGGCCTTGAATGCCTTCATATGCTCTTCAATGTGAGCCAGATCCTTATCCCTGCAGCCTGCATTCACAACCAGGTATATATGATCATCCTTCACTTTGGTAATCACGGAATCGTCGATCGCCCCTCCCTTCTCATTAGTAAAGACAGTTAGAGTTCCGGTTCCGGGGGAAAGGCCAGCTACATCAGCAATAACGAGCTTTTCAAGGAATGGAACAGAGTCCTTTCCCTTAAGGCTCAGCCCACACATATGGGAGACATCAAAGAGTCCACCATTCAGCCTGCAATTCACGGTTGAGTCCATGATCGAGTCCTTGTACTGAATTGGCATGCTCCATCCGGCAAATGGAACCATCTTCCCGCCATTATCAACATGGAAATCATAAAGAACAGTCTTTTTCAGATCAGCCTCCGAAGCAAAGTAGCGACGTGACACAACCTTCTTGTCTGCCTGAGCAAGACGACGAGTAATTGATTGCCCGAGTTGCCAAAGACTTCCCCTCATCTTGTAAAGCCGAAATATCTGATGAAAGAGTACATTTTCAGAAACAAGACAATAGTGTAACACTAAGAACAGCATTTACTTGGGCAATACTAAACAGAATCCTTATCGGAATCGAAACATTTGAATTGAAAGGGGAAAACTGAATTAACAACATTGAGCCTATATGGGGTTCAAAAAACACAATCTAATGAGTCGATGCCACAAATCCAACAAGAAATTACAAACTAAAACATCAGATGGATTTCTTGATAGATTATAACCCAATAGACGATCTAATATCACTAAATCAGCATCTGAAGCATCCAATAGAGACATTCAAAAAAATAATCCGACTATGTACGATGAGAACCCCGACATTTACCACAGTTTTTGAGATGCAAATGATCGAAACAGAAAAAAAAGGTATTTAACAAAATCAAGCAAAGAAACCCAATGCTACCAATCATCAAGATCTCAGTGAAAAGGAGTGAAAAAAGCTTACAAAGAGCCCTTATTTGCGTTCTTCAAAAGGAGAGCAATTTCAGATAGCACAAAAAGAGCATTCCTCTGCCAGCTCTGGGCCAAAAGATTAACGAAAAAAAGGCTAGTCTTTTATATGCGTGAAAGAAAATATATATAAAAATATATTTGGGTATTACAAAAAAGAAAAATTAAAAAAAAAACGAGGAAATGGTTGGTGGCAATGAGGTAGGTGGAGGATACCAAATCCTCAGCGAGTGGTGCTTAAAGGGATTTTAGAGCTATTTCACCACTTCCCAAATCCTTGTTTTGTTCTGTTCATGTCTTAACTTCATCTAACGGCTGCCATTACAATGAATCTAATGTATGTTTCTGATTTGGTTCGAGGTTAACAAAGGTGTATGATCCTCTTATGAGCCAGTTACTAAGAACATAAATGATACTATTCTTATAGAAAGTTATTGGAATCGGATTTAGTTAAAATTCAATTGATTTTAATAAGTCGAAACAATTTTAAATTTGAATCAACTTAATAATCTTAAATTTACAAACTTTCGAGTCAAGTTGAATTTTAAATTTTTTAAAATAGAGTCGAGTTTAACTATACTAGAATTCGTCTCAGCTCGGTTAACAAGGTCTAATCTAAACTGCTCTGTAATGGAAGCGAGTACAGGGGATTAGATTCTCAGATAGGTGTCCCATGTTGTTGAGAGGTCACTGAGTTGGTGAGATCTGGGTTGTATCGACCACGAAAGTTTCTTTTTTTTCCTGTTAGTAATGCCCAAGCTATCTTTTTATAACCATAAGACACATTTCTCCATCGACTAATTCCCATTCGTATACTAGAAAATTTTATTACGAAACATCCTTTCAACTCAATTTCATCCAAAATAGTTAATATTTGAAGTGTTACTGTAAATTTTGATGAAAATGCAAGTATAGGAAGCCCCGGAAATCTCAGTTGTTATTTAGGATCTGTTTGTTTCACTGAAAACGTTTTTTTGAAAAATATTTTCTATAAAATGAATTACGTTTTTTGAAAAATGTTTTCTGAAAAATATTTTATAGAAAACGTTTTACGATGTTTGAAATAAATTATTTAAAAAAATTTCACTAGTTGATGAATTTTTTAAAAATTATTTATTACAAATATTAAAATACAATAAATAATATTATTTATCATAAAACTTAATATTATTATTTTAAAAATATTAAAATAATTTATTTATTATTAAAATATTATTTTATAATTTTATTAATAAAAATATTAATATTGATATATTTTATTAAAATAAAAATATTATAAACTATATTAATTATTTATTAAAGTAATAGTGTTATATTATATTTTAAAAATATTAATTAATATATTTTAAATATCTTTATTAAAATATTATTATATTATTATATTAATATTAAATATATAAATAATATTATTCATTATTAATAATTTAATAATATTATTTCTATGAAATTAATAAATAATATAAATTTTATTAATAATTTATTATATATTATTAAAATAAAAATATAATATCTTACATTATTATAATATAATTAATTGTTTTATTATAATATTAAAAAAATATTATATTATTAAAAATATTAATAAATATATTTTAAATATTTTAATAATTAATATTTTGATTAAAATGATATTAAAATATTTTATTAATATTAATTTCATAAAATAAAATTATTTTCGGTATTTATTCTTTGAAATGAAAAGTTCGGAAAATGACTTACGAAAAATCAGACTGTAAGTCATTTTACTGAAAATATAAAGAGAATTCTGTTGACCAGGAAAATGTTTTACGTTGATCAACTAGTTTTCCTCCAACTAAACACTGAAAAATAAAGAATATTTTCCAAAAAAAATTTTACGTTAAACAAACGGACCGTTCTACACCAAGAAAATGTTTTTGCCATATCCAGGCTTAATCAACGGAAATGTATGCCATATCCTGGCTATTTAATAGACTGTTGCTTGTTTGGTCTCCTCATATATCCAGCAGCAGTCTACGTGGATCCTCCGCGACGTCTTTAATGCGACGCAAGAAGTATACTGCTTCCCTTCCATCAACCAGTCGATGGCCGTATGTCAGCTTGATGTACATCATAAGCCTCGGAACAACTTCGCCACAACCATTGGACGGCTAACTATGGAGTGCATTCCCAGAATGGCCGACTGATAAAGTCGGAAAGAACAAACTGTTAGTAAAAACGAGAACTTGGAAGAAACATGTCGGATCTGGCATGTATGATTGTGAATACAATGCCATGTACCTGCAGTAAAACTTTGCGAACTGGCTGCAAAGCATCTCAACTGAGGAGGGTTTATAATTGGAGTACTTAAGAGGCTTCCATAAACACCGCCATTGGATATCGTGAATGAGCCTCCTGCCATCTCATCAATTGATAACGACCCATCATTTGCCTTCTTAACAAGGTCGTTTATCCCTTTCTCGATTTCAGCAAAGTTCATTCTGTCAGCATATCGGATAACTGGAACTACTAGCAGGGGCAGACCCAGGGGTTGCCAGGGGTAGCCCGGACAACCCCTCAAATTGTAAAGAACATTGATCAAATGATATTATTTTAGTATTTTTATATATATATATTTTGTGATTTTTAGGTAGAATTCTTATATTTCAGATAAATTCTTATAGAAAAAAAAATTTATACAACAAAATTGTCTACTTAGTGTTAATTTTTTCTAATTTTTTTTAATTAATACAAGTGTCACCTTTAATATTGTGCAACCCCTAAAAAAATTTATAAGAATTTTTTTGTGCAACCCCTGAATTTTTATCCTGGGTCCGCCCTGACTACAAGACCCTGGAGAGGCATGTCAAACAAAGCAGCCCCATTTCAGATACCGATGGAGAATTAGAAAGCAAAGCACAGTTGAGGGCTTTTGTACATTTTAAACAAAAAAGGTAGTGCAGAGTGCAGGCAGAGAATATCGAAAGCAACGATAAGTTCTTTTTTGTATCCTTCATGCTCGTTTTATGGTCCATGTAAAGTATAAATAACATGATCATGCAAATCCGAGAAAATTGGATGTCAGAATGTTGCTGCAGAAAGAAATCCCAACCACATTACTCAATCACTTTATATAGACTGATGGAAATTGCGACAGACCTTTGGGGTACCAACAGCATCACTGACATCGATATAATCTCTATATATTATGTCATCTGCATCAATTACAGCATTGACAATTGGTTGATTCTGAAGATCGCTAACAGCAGCCTGGGAGGAGATAAGACTACTCGAATGAAGATTGTATAATGTACACAGACACAAACTCTCATAAGCATTCTTTTGGTTAATGTTACCTTCACAAATCGTTATATTCCGAACGGAGCTTCATCAAACCGGTCCTGGTATCGTGTACTGAAGTAGAGAGCAAATGAGCAAAAACTAAATCAGTATCAGGTTAGAATAACATGAAACTTATGAAAGTTGAATATCCCAATAAAAGATGTGTATCCATTTCAAAATCCTACCAAAAGATTAATCTAATCCAAACAGCATAAATTTTATCTCTTGTGGAACCATAAGGACCAAAAGAACAAAGAGTGGTAATTCACATCCAACAACGGTAGGATAAGAAGGGATGGCAGTTACATATCAACTTCATTGAATGTCGTCAACATGGCGAAAGTGTTTTGAGAGTCCTTCAACCGTGTTGCAACACGCTTTCTAAGTCTAGTCATAGGGACCTGAAATCACATATTTCAGTAACAGCCAAAAATAAAAGAAGAATGATATGTCGAATTATATGTCCTATTATACTTACTCTCCTCTGCCTCTCTTTAGGAGGAAGTTGAGGTTCCTTAGCTGAAGGCTTGGAAGGAAGCAGAGCAGATGCTTTAGGCTTCTCTGTTTCTATTTTCATTGTTTTCGCAGGAGAAGGCTCGGAAACCGCCTGGTTAGACTTTCCTTCTGATGGAGCAACATGAGTTACGTCACCGGTTTTGAAATGACAGCTATCTTCGTACCTGGCTCCACAGTGTCGCTTACTTTGGCCACCAACTGGAAACCGATAAACATTAGTTTAAGATCAAATCAAGTATTAACTTTTCCTAAAACAGACCAGCATGTAAACTATCAGATATTTACCTGTTCAATTACACCAGCTTCCCGACTACTCACATCAATTGTCACCTATTTGTATCATATAAGGGGGGAAAGTCTTACTTATTCAGAATAAGAAGAAAAATATTATCTGACGGACAAAACTAAAGATGTGGATGCTTAGAAGGAAGTCACCTAACTAATAAGTACCTTATCGGTTTCTATTTGTGCAATTGGCTCATCTACTTCTACACGGTCACCAGGTTCTGCTCCCAAATCACAAAACATAAGACGTATTAGTGTTTTCACATCACATGCTTCTATAATAATCTCATGATGAGAAGTACATGCACAACATACGCTTCCAAAAGTTAGATGGAGAGCCATCGGTGATGGATTCCCCCATGAACGGAACAGCATCAACAAGTTCACCTTCACAGCCAAGCAGGAGCATTTGAGTTTAGGATCAGAATAAAAACTGATATAGAAGATATAGAATTTTGATTCCTTAATTTCTCATCACTAAAGTGGCGTTTGGTTCGCTGGAATATTTCTTAGGGAATTGAAATTTGTGAAGGAATTGAAATCTGTCAGGAATTGAAATCCAATTCCATATTATGTTTAGTTGACAGGAAATTGAATTGGAATTCAATTTCATATTCTGTTTGGTTTGCAGACATGCTAGATGAATTTGATTTCAGTAATGTAAAATGACATGATTGCCCTTCTTGTTTTTTTGCTTAATTTTAGTTTGTTTTATAAATTACATGTAACAATATATTATAAAATTTAAAAAATATTAAATTTTAATTTTATTGATTGATTGATTATTCATTTCAATAAATTATAAAAATCATGCTAATAAACATCATAAGTTAAAATCATCCAAATTACAGAACCTCCATCCGACCCGACCTGAGAACAAGGAAACCTCCATCCAAGACCCGACCCAACTCGACCAAAATAAAGTTTCACCCGATCCGACCTGAATATATGAATTAGAAACCAGACCAGACCCGAAATAATAAAAAAAATATTTTTATTCAATAAAAACGTGTCTTAATTGAAAAAAAATTATATATAGAGGGGTATTATTGTAATTATTCCTAAATATATAAGGTAAACTTATATATATTTTTGGGTTGGGTCGGGTATTTTTCATCCTAAACCCGAACCCGAATATCACACTTAAAAAAATGACCGACCCGACCAAAATAAAGTTTCACCCGACCCGACCCGAATATATGAATTAGAAACCCGACCCGAAATAATAAAAAAATTTATTCAATAAAAACAGTGACTTAATTGAAAAAAATTATATATAGAGGGGTATTATTGTAATTATTCTTAAATATATAAGGTAAAATTATATATTTTTCGGGTTGAGTCAGGTCGGATATTTTTCACCCTAAACCCGAATCTGACTCGACCCGAACCCGATTTTTTTTAAAAAAATCTGACCCGATCGGGTCAGGTCGGAACCCGTCGAGTCCGAATTGAGTGGCCATCCCTAATCCTAATCAAAATATATTAATAAATTACCAAAAGATTGATGAGAGTAGTATGGTCAAATTTCACATTCCCTCCAACAAGGGAATTGAATTCCATCATAGAATTGATGGAATTCACTTTCCCTCTGGAAAATTGAAGTCATGAGAGATTCTAATTCCCTTTCAAAACTTGAACCAAACATGGGGTAGAATTGGATTCCAATTTCCCCTAATTCTAAGGATTCCTGCAAACCAAACACCACCAAAAGTTTTGAAACATTTACAAATAAAGAAAAGAAGATATATAAGAAACTTACGGTGCATCGAGAATGAAGGAGATGAGTTGAGGGAGAAGGCGAAGTGGTTGTGGTTGTGGTTGGGGTTAGGATTTTAGGAGAGCCCATCTTTCGCCATGGAAGAGCAGTGGTAGTGAGAAGTTGCTTCAAAATTGCCATTAGAGAGAAAGTACTCGTACAATTTTCTTACAATATTACTAGATTATAGTTAATAAGTTATCTCAATCGGTATTGATTTGTTATTGATTTTTGAAATATTAAGTTCCAGCATTGTATATATATAGGTTACATGCCAAATTTGTCTAAGATTTTTTATATCATATTTCTTTTATTTTTTTTAAAAACTATATTTCCTTACTTTTGCTCTAAAACTTTTATTTTTTGTTTATTTAAAACAGAGAAACGAAAAATTTAAGGAAATATTTTATCTTTCATAAAAATTATAAAAAAAATGCTGTTTTTAAAAAATTATTTAGAGATTTAAATAAATCTATTGTAATTATGATAGTCATTTTTAAGTATTGACAATTTTGATAAAATTATATTTTAATAAAACTATATGTTTAATTATTTTTTTAAAAAATCATAAAACTATAAACAATTCATAGAAATCCTAAACTTAATCCAATAAATATATTTTATACATTTTTATTTTTTTAAAAAGAAAACTTACAATTTCGAAGAAGATTTAATTTTTTTAAAAATCAGATTTGATTTTTTTGATTTTTTTTTGTTGTTGAAAAAACCATCACAATATTTCTAATTGATTGATAGTGATTATCAGAAATGGACTGATAGAGTACTTGAAGTGCAGTCGTATTCTTGAAAATTTTATATAATTTAAATATTTTCTTTCAGAAGTTAAATTATCTATTTTAGCTTATAAATTTATCTAATATTTTAGATAAAAAAAAACAAAAGAACCTCGTGAAAGCTATAAAAAGAATATCTAATTTATTAATTTAATTTGAATCCTACAAAGATCTATTATGAAACGATCTTTCTACTTTATTTTTTTCTATTTGTCATACTAGAATTCAAACTCCTTAACTTTACTTAAAAAAATTAATTCATCATCCTATTACACTAACTAGTAGTTAATATTTGCCTCGAGACAAAAAAAATAGATTATATCATCAAAATTTAATTAAATTATTTTTAGCAAATCAATTTTAAATTATTTATATAATAATTAAATTTGCTTTACTTTTTTTTAAATATAATTTATCTATTTATATTAATATTTAATAATGAAATCAATATCAAATAATTTTTTTTGATTAAATCAATTTTGATAATTTGAGTGCTCATTGTAAATGTTGTGAAGATCAATTTAAAATTTAAAATGCGTGGTGCAATCAAATAACATAACACTAACAAGTAAGTTTAAAAAATTTGATTATATGACAATTTTAGTAAGACAAACTATTTAGATTTCGGAAGAATCAAGCTCCATTTGCTTTTTGAAAATATTTTCTATATCATTATATTTTAGAAACTAAAAAATATATTTAATAAATAAAAATAAAATTTTATTTTCAATAATAAAAATGTGATAACACAATTGACTGTCTATTTTTTGTAATAAAAATATGGTAAATAAAATATTTCTTTTACGTTTATATGAAATCAATCTAATGACACACAGATATAATAATTAAAAATTATTGAGAAAAATATAGTGTTTACATGATTCAAACCCACTTAAATTAAAAACTTTTATTTTCAATTTTACAAAATATTTTTAATGAAAATAATTTTTAGTTTTGAAAAAATATTTTTAAGACTAATTTTTAATTTTTTAAACAGCATTTTTTTTAAATCAAACTAACTTTAGTACCGGAAACTTGAGAGAGTTCTTTTTAAATCAAACATTAGTACCGGAAATATGAGAGAGCGTAGTATATTTTCGCAAAATATCTTGATTTCGTATATTTAAAGTTCAAAATCTACTTGAATTCAAGTTTGAACAAACCTCAAGTTTTGATTTTAATTGAGTTAAGAAAAAAAAATTCAAGTTTAAGCTAATTTTCAATTTTCAATTTAAATTTTCAATCTTTAATTTTGAGTTAGCTTAAAAACTTTAAGCAGAAAGTTAACTTAAATTTATCACTTTCGTCTCTATCATATTTTCGTATCAATTTAACGCTCAAAATTACTCAATTGTATCATTCTATATCCTAACCCTTACTTAAAACCTTAAATTATAAACCCTAATCCCCAACTCTATAACTTATAAATCATTAACTCAACTTAGAGTTTATAAATCATAAATCCTACCTTAGGATTTATAATTTAAAGTTTTAAATGAGGGATAGAGTATTAAATAATACAATTAAACAACTTTAAAGACTTGATACAAAAATACAATAGAGTGATAAATTAAATCTACTAGAAGGGCAACGATAACCCTTAACTTATAATTTTAAACCCGTGAGCTTTCGAATCGAACTTCAACTTTTGATTTCGAATTTAAATCAAACTTCATAATTTTAAACTTACAAAGTTTCAAGTTGAGTCAGATTCAATAATACTCAAACTCCACTCGACTCATTTACAACTTTACTCCAAATTATCTGATCTCACGCCGAAAGCATCAATGGTTGTAATAGGCAGGGTAGATAAACATAACGCCGACTGAGAAAGGAGTGAGGGCATTAATCCCACACCAAAAAGGAGAGAATGCGCTGAAATTTAAAAGTAATGGCATTGCACAATCTATAAAATGTCTTTCGGTAAGATGATAATAGTAAAAAATTACCAAAATGGCTAATCAAAACGCTTCAAACTCAACTACAAGAACAGTAACATATATAATTGGTTCTTACAGGCTTTAAAATCCATAGATATAGAGCTAATTATAGGGTCCAAAAACCTCAAAAGGTATAAAGTTTCAAAACTCAAAGGGAAAAATAAACAAGAATGAAGCACGACAAACAAACTACAAAGTTTGACTTGCTATCTCTAGACATTTGAGCTTTCCTACTATAGCAGTTTTTCAATCAATACCTCTAAGCTTGAGCACCGAGTTCAAGGAGCAGAGTGTGGTTAACTGCATTGGAAGATGGCCCAACAAATTGAATAGGACCTGATACCCAAATACATTGAGGAAAAAGTTAAAGACAGACAAATTATACAAATATACACGAAAAGAATGTCAAGTATATAAAATTCAACACCAACCAGGACTAATGTAGCAGTTTTTAAGGGCCCATTCCTCCCGCATGGAAGCAAATTTCTTGTACGGTGCACCTGCATATTCGTCATAACAAACACCTTGTGGCCTCATGATCTTGAATAGTGTAAACAAAACAACACTGGCAAAATAAGAAATCTGCATATCTTACCATCCAATTCTACCATTGCCTTCTTGATAACAGGCTTGAATTTACCTGCAAATCATTTCAATGTCAATCTTGTGTTCAAATTTGAGAAGAAATTAACCGAAAGATGCGTGCACATGAAGGCAAGATAATTTCTGAAGACCGTTGTTTAGTTTAAGAAGAGAAAGGTCACAAAATTGGCATCACTATAATATGGTGTATGCTTTTGTTCCGAATTACATTTTACTTGCTAAAAGCCTCTCTATACTAAAATTATACTAAAATCTAAAGTGCATTCTAATAGTGTTCTTCCATTTTTTGTAGGTTTATTTTACTCGTCAAGTGTATTCTAAAATTAACAGAGCAAAATGTAAACCTACAAAACAAAACTAAATGTACAATATGAGGTCATGTAAATCCTAAAAAGTGTTCTTCACCAGGATAAATTAACAAAGGAAATAAGAAATGGAAGTTCTAAGTTGATTGAAGTGATAGGCTGAAGAGTAACCCTACCATGTCTCCTCTCCACGTCCATCATTGATGTAAGAGCAGTCCCTCCAACAGTCCATTCTTCAACAGGGGCACACAAGTTTCCAACCTGATAACATTACAAAATGAAAAAAAATACAACAATTTAAACATTAAATTTAAATGGCCAATTGAATATAAATATCAACGCATAAGCAAAAGGGTTGGATGGTGGCAAGAAGGCAGCGGAAGGGATGAAAACAAACCGATGATATCAATCCAGTTTTTCCACTGTGGAGGAGAGCTCCAGCACCATATCCCAATGCATAGCAGTATGAGGCATCAAAGTTAGTTGGCAAACCGCATCTTCCTTCATAACTGAAAATTATAAAATCAGATAAGAAACACACTTTATGGATCAAGTCACTCAGCACTAAGGTTTAAACCTACAAAAAAATGACATTTCAGGACAGATAGCGATTAGTACCCAAAGAAATGTGACTGTCCTTTAAAATCAGCTTTATAGGAACCTTCCTGCTTCCTCTTCTCTAATTCTGTTTCAACCATTTGAATGAGCATTTTCTCTGTTTCTATTTTGGCAACCTAATGTATAAAAAGAACAGATATTAAATTGTGAATTTGGAAACCATGAAATAGTTCCGCAAACAAAGATAAGCAGAGGAACATCATTACAAGGTAAATACCTGAACATTTCCATGTGGATCCCTTTCAAGCATCAATTGTTCTTGAATAGCTTGAGGTAAGAAATCAAAAAGCTTTAGAGACTGATCGGTAAGTTTCTTTTTCCATAGGCCATCTACATCAACAATGTCATGTGCCAGAATTTCATTTAGTTCAGCAATAAGCTGCTGGACCTGAAAGCACACGGAAGCATGCATATCAATCAAGTAGTACACATGCAGATGTTTGCATATAGCAAAGCATTACATTTCCCAACTATAAATCATTATGAGAATGAAATAAATAATCTGATAAAAAAAAAAAGATCAGCTGATGATGAGCAATACCTCAGGAATGAAGTCAATGAGACCTTCAGGAATGAGAATCACACCATAGTTGTACCCAAGTTCAGCACGTTTGCAAATGACATCAACCATGTAGTCTGTTACATTTTTAAGCGTCAACTTCTTGGCAGCAACCTGCAACAAATATACATTGATCAACTATGAATCTGTACAGAAAGCTTTTTATCCAAGTATCTTCAGGACCTGTTACTTGGACTTGGTGGTGATAATGGAAATGTGTGTGCATCAGACATAGGTATGCTGAATTTTTTAATTTTTTATTGTTTTGGAGAATCATACCCTCAAACCCATATCCAAGATGTAGCCAATAAGGGTAACATACCCCATACAAAATTTTACCAACCATTTATCTTCAATTAATCATTAAAAAACCTAAAACTCAAAAAAAAAAATAGAAAACTTATTTGATAACGTACAAAGACAATGTCCTAAAACAGTTGAACTGTAGACCTTCAAATTTATTGGTCACACAAACAACAAAAACTGTCAAAGAGATAAGAATAGTTTATAAAATACCTCTTCTCCAATAATAGTAATGTTAGGATGAGTTTGCAAGGCACACTCCAAAGTAATGTGTGAAGCTGCACGCCCCATGAGCCGCACAACTACACAGACAGGGGAATTGAACAGTGTAATAAACATATATAATCATAGTATAGCAAGAGTCAGCGAAGCCATGTTTATCCTAAACTATCTTGAAAAGTACACGTACACAAGTGTTTTACTTGTATGAACGAACAAAACAACCCAAAAAGTAGTCAATCACACATGCGATATGTATGAACATTTTAAACAGGTTCATGTAATTTGAAAGCTTTAAGCACTTACAGTGGTAATATTTTCCAGTTGATCGTGCATCAATCATTACATTCCCAATCATTTCAGCATATATCTATAAGAAGATAAGCAACCATGAGTGCATATCTAACCAGTGGAATATACAGCAAAAGGGTCTCCAAGAACAACTTGCAAAAATGATATAAAGAAACTATAATTACAATTATAAAATGTGAATGCAAATATAGCCTTACCTTGCAAGCAGTATCGAACCCAAAACTTGTGGGAACCTCTTTGCATTTCAAATCACCATCGATGGTTTTTGGGCATCCAATCACTCGAGTTTTCAAATTTTTACCCCTAATGGACAAGTTGTAGAAACTATATATAAGCATATTATATCATTATACGTCAACAATTAAAATTTTCTCTAACTGTACCTGAAGTTTTCTGCAAGGAGGCAAGCATTTGTGTTTGAGTCATCCCCACCAATAACAACAAGCCCATCCAAATCAAGCTTCGATGTTGTTTCTTCAGCTTGCTTAAACTGAAAATGGTACCCACATAAGTCGGCCACTATCAGTAAAACTAAATAACTAGAAGTAAATACAGACAAAATGTTACCTGCTCAGGAGTTTCAATCTTATCTCTCCCACTGCGTATCATATCAAAGCCGCCCTGGTTAGAATAAATAAAGAAACACAATTGTTAGGACTTAGGAACTCTGCTTTAAGGGTCAGCACAAATGTTGTAATGGATAGATGCAAAGCTAAAATCAATCAGCGTGAGACAAATGAAAACATAGATATGCTAATATTGGACATAAAAACCTGTAATGTAGGTGGCATGGCAATATGTCATGCCATGATCACATAGTTAAGCTGAAGCTATGTTACTATATACTCGCACCAATAATTTACAAGATAATATAGAAATTCCAAAACAATCAAAATCCCCAACAGCAGCAGTTACTAACAGACACTGGATATTTAAGTATGCACTGCTTAAGGCGTCATTTGGTTTCTTTCGCTAGTTGCTTTTGCTTCTTAACATTTAAATTTCTACAAAAACCAGCAAATGATACCTGATTTCTGTAAGGGTAAATATAATCTGCACTCAATTCTATGTATTTGCACTTCATGATCCCGGCAGGACCTCCCCTAAAACCATACAAAATGCTACCTTTCGCGCGATCCTGCAAGTAATCTATCATTCCAAATAAAGAAATAAATCATTTTACTTCCATTAGCACATGTATCAAACTCCTAAAGCAACTTGCAATGTTATTGAAACAATGTAACTGAGGAAAAAAAAAGACTAACCGAAGATTCCAGAAATCACATTGTGACCTCCAGGTGCCTGTCCTCCAGATAAAACGACACCGATCTTCAACTTCTGATCAGATCCAACACTGTCAACTCCGTTTGGCACTAGCATCGCCGAGGGTTGCCCAAACAAATTCGGAAACAGCTTTGCGATCTCATCTGCCAAATATTTCAATTTTAAAAAGAGCGGTATTCCAGTTCAGTGAACTGAACCAAAGACAACTTTTTACTTGCATGATTATGCAGATATATATAAAGAAGATGGATCGAAAATGAAAAACGTGAATAAAGAAATAACGAGAGAAGATGGAATAACCAGGGTTGCCGGCGGCGGAGCTAGGGGGACCATCAACAATTTTGAAGGGGTTTCTAAGAACATAAGGGAGAGGAAGAGCGTGATCGATACGATTCGTTTGAACCTCACTGTAAACGGCGGCAAAACGTCCGGAGATCGGCGATGATTTTAAGGCGGCGACATCGCCGTTAGTGTCCAAAGACGGAGACATCTCTTTTTTAGCTTGAGGAGTGTATAATTTGGTGGTTATACCTAACTGCTTTTCAGTGGCGAGTGAATCTATCAGATTTGTCCTGGGTCATTTTAAAGTCAAAGAAAAGGGTGATAACGTCATTTTAGGTTAGTATATACAGCGCTTGGGAGACTCCGCCTCTGGAAAATGTATTTGTTTGCCCATTGAAATCTGTGGTATTTTTGGAATTTGCTCACGAAACGACATTGGATCACGTAGTTTTAAGGTCCAGTAACGAATGAAGTTGGAGCAGAAGGGAAGCTGAGTCAGGATAAGCACGACGATGTTGGACTACCCATGGTTTTTAAGATATATGAAAAAAAAATATTATTAAATATTTATCAAAATTATATGATAAGTATTTATATATTAAATTGTATAATATATTTAATTAAAGTTATTATACATAAATCTATAATATAAGAAAAAATAATTGAGTTGGTGTAGGAATTGTTATTATTTCTTGAGGTCTCAAGTTTTAACATACTAGATGTATGAGCTTTCAATGTCAAATGATTGAGATTATATTTAAACATATATTGTCTTATATCTATCACAAATTAATAAAAAGAAATAAGTTGGTGTAAAATTTTAATTTTATATCTCATGAAATTAGTTAAAACCTTATTAAAATCACAAATAAAACAAAATAAAAGGTGTTTAATTTTAAAAATATTATTATTTAAAAAATATAAAAGAAAAATTAACATGTCATATATATATATATATATTAAACTATTAATTAATGATGATAGTTTATTAATCTCTTGAAAGATTAAAATATTCATTGTTAGTGTACTAAAATATGTATCTCTAATAAAATCAATTACTAAAAAGATAATGGTTAGTTTGAAATTTACTTCTATATCTTAAAATTTAACTTGTTCTTATCAATTAGTAATTTTTTGAACAATTATCAATTAGTAACTGAACTAACGAAATTAGGTATTAGATTATTTTATGTCAAAGATTCAAAGGTATTAGATTATTTAAATAATATTGGAGATATAAATTTAATATTTTAAATAAAAGAAACTGAATTTAATGAAATAATAGAATCAAATATAGATGATTATAAAAAATAATTTATTCTTTAAAATAATACAAATTAATTAAACATTAAGTGTCATGTATTTTATATATACAACCTTACTATAAATATAGGAATTATCAAATTTGGTGGATGGGAGGATTTTATCATTACCTAACCCTAGCCCTTATTTTGATTTGGTGGAATGGCATATTGACATATTACATTATTAGATGTATGGGTAAACTACACATTTAGTATTTAAACTATTAGTTTTAGTTTGTTTTAGTATCTAAACTTTTATTTTTTTTAAATCATACTTAACGTTTAGTTTTCAATTCATTTTTGTACCCGTTGTTAAAAATTTAATGCCTTTAGTACCTAAACTATCAGTTTGATCCGTTTTAGTACCTAAACTTTCAATTTTTTTCAAAATTTAACGTTAAATTTTAAACATGGAACTAAAATGAAACAAAGATTATATTTTAGGTATGATTTTGAAGAAAAAAAATTAAAACTTTAGGTACTAAAATGATCAAAATTGATAATTTAAGTACTAAACATGTAATTTACCCTAGATGTATTTATTTGTATTAGGAAAAAATTTCTACCAGTCCGTAGCATTGTAAATTATAAATTTAATCTATGTATTTAATTATTTTTAATTATTAGATGTTGATCGAAGGTGATCGACTATGACGATGATGAGTGAAGACCGATAACATGAGATTTTGGTTGAATTCAAGGATCATATTGATATTTTAGTTAAAATTTAGGTGGTAAATGATATTTTAACTAAAATTTAGAGTCAAACTAGTATTTTATCTAAAGTTTATGGGTCAAATTATTGTGTTGGAAATCGGGGCAAAGAAAACAACAAACATTCAAAAAATTACCTCGACCAATCCTAGGATCTCATGCATATCATACTAGCTGCAGTAAAATAAAGTCGTGAGATTACCTTAATCTCTTATTTGAAAATCCTATGAAGTTGTGTTTGATTCTCTTTAGATTTTTAAAATGTTGCATTTCTGAAAGACGATCACTCTATACAAGTATCCACATGTGAACGAATGAAGAATGGTTATATAATGCTAGTTCAAATGTATTTTTCTCAAAAATGTTTTTTTTTGTTATGGACAGTTGTGAAAGATTAACCTGTAACCCTAATCATATATCACGTGTATATATATATATATGATTTAGTTAGGATTAATTAATCCTTCATTTTTTAAAAATCATATTTAATTTAAAATTATTTTAAATTAAATGATAAAATAAATATTATTTTTCTAAAATATTTTTAAATAAATAATAGAAGATTTCTTATTTGATAAGAAAATCAAATTCATCCAAATACTAATATTATTTAACTACATTATTTATTTAATATTATTTCTAAATCAAAAAAGAAATAATAATAAACACAATATTCTATCAAAATAATATGAATTTAACTTATTTAAATTCAAATAATAAATAATATATTATAATATAATTTAAAATAATCTCATTATCTTAAATTATCATTTATAATAATAACCACGACAATTCTTATTCATTCTAAGTGTGCGACCCTATATGTTCAGTTAACTTTAGCAGTAGATAAAATCACATTTGATCATAAAAGTCATTAGTGACCTCTAGCAAGATATTACAACTACCCAAGTTAAATGAAAAGCTCATGATCTAAGACAATCTTAATACAACTTATGTCATAATCCTTTTATCTCATGATATCTTGATATAATATAAGATATGAAAAATGTCAACTTTATATCGCTCTATCTTCAATTTCTAAATATCTAATTGAACTGATTAAATAAATGATATTAATCTCTATCAACTCATTTAAGCACGGCCATGCATTTTTCTGTCTCACCCATCGAGGGGCATTAAGATATCCCTTTTTTGATAAGAGAGATAAATTTCATCTTAACCACTTACATCTCACTAAATGTTCCTTGTCATGTTCAAGCACAACCTTTATAATTATCCGATTAAAGACAATGTTTAACTATGCTAAAACGTAATAATCATCATATTGAGAACTGTAGTAATTCCAAGTCTAAGGATTTGATGACATAATTTTTCTGAAATTAATATAAATTTTTAATTCGTGTATTAATCTCAAAACGAGTCGATTCAATATCCGTTCTCAACAAATACATATAAATTTGGTTTGAATATCATTCACATAATCAAGTGGTGCATTAATGTTCACATCGTGCTTAATTCTTGAATGAAAGTATGCGAATGTACTTGAAGCTTTAAACGACTTAAAACGAATATTTCATGGTCAAGAGTGTTGTCTTGTGGTTATAAATGGTTTGGGTCTCAATAATAAGAGTATGAGACTTGAGAGGTTTTCTAAAATCATTTAACCATTTTTCATGCATGGTATCAAAATCGAGGAAGATGTGTTAAAATCAACATCTCAACCCATTTTGGGTATAAAATTAGAAGTGGGGTTTCGATGCCAACTATTGATATAATTTATCATAACATAAATATGAAATATTTATTGTATTAATCCAATATATAAATAATCTAAATAAGAGTATTATATAAAATATACAACGGATACATGAATTATAAAAAAAAAAAGACTTGTATGAATTGTCTACAGAAATTTTATCAATGGAGACAAAAGTTTGAATTTTTATAACAAAGATTCTAATCAATGTTTGGTGATTATGATGACCTAATTAACAAATAAAGCTCAAATCTCACCGGAAACAGGACATTGTACGGCTCATTTGAGCTTAACATCATTATACACCGATGAACCATTAATAAATAATAAAAATATAAATCTGATTTAATACCTAAAATGACCGCTCGAGTTTAGCAAAATTCTCATTTTAAATTTTTTATTATTTCTTGGATTAGTATGACCCTTTAGCTTTTATTTTCGTCTTTTGACATTTTTATTTGAAAATTGATGATGTGATTTAAATTTTATTGTGTAAAAAAGTAAAAATACTAAAATTCTAAAAAAATCATAATTTTTTTCTTAAAATCAGAATTTATTAAAAGATCTAAAAATTGTTTTTTTTACATCTTTCTATTTGTAGAATTTGTATATTTTCTAAAGCTTTTATATTTTTAAAATATTTAAGCATAGTTGTAATTGTTTTGAAAATTATTAATTCAAAAAATATGATCTTTTAGTAATTTTCTAGATATTTTTAAAATTTTATGATTCTATTTAAATTTTAAAAATTTAAAATAAAAAGAAATTAAAGCATAAAAAATCTAAAAAAAAAATTAAAATCCAGAATTTAGTAAAAGAATAAAAAAAATTGTTATAATTTTTATATTTTAGAAATTTCATTTACACTTTTTTATATTTTTAAAAAATTAAATATAATTAAATTATTAAAAAATGAACTCAAACAATATAAATACTAAATTTATATTTTTTTGGGTAAAGAAAGTATGATTAAGGAACATCATACACATGAAGAGTTCTGTGTGACTCATTAAAACCCTCTCCAATCTAAGTGGAGGAAAGAGTACACACCCAACTCCCAAAAAACAAAACCAAACTTAGAACACAACCAAACATAACATCATCATTACTTAATAACGGTAAAACCCCTGCCTGAGGATGCTCAAGATAATGAACCCCAAAATCATCCGCGACGACCAACTTAGTCAAATGATCCGCCGCACAATTACTCTAGCGAGAAATGTACTGAAAACGAACACACCAATTCCTCTGCAGAATAGCATGGATACGGACAAGAATAGATAGCGTACCACCCCCGATACGATTCGGCTGGAGAAGATGAAGAGCCTGCTGACAATCCAACTCAACTTCAACCTAACGAGAACCTCTCTCCCATGCACATGATAGACCAACTAACACTCTTCATAATTCCGCTTCCACAACCGTACAAATGCCTATATATTTGTAGAAACCCACAATCCACCGCCCTTGGCAATCCCGAAAAACCCCACCACAAGTTGTAGCGCCTTCACCTGGATGTCGTCCCTCATCCGAGTTCAATTTAATCCAACCAGTCAAAGTTCGCTTCCATTAAATCACGTTCTCACCGGAATGCGTGTGAGGAGCCATCGACAGCTGACCATGCACCACTTCCTGTCGAGCCAGAGTACATAGCAGGTGCAGTCGCTTGCTCCTTTCCATAATAACGCCATTATCGTCGAGCTTGTTATTAAACATCCTGTCGTTCCTATCAAGCCATATATACCAAAGAAGTGCACCAAATAAAATGTCCCAAGTTGGTGAGACATCTGCGAGATTCACAAGCAACCAGGTATTTAATTCTGAAGATACGAACTCATCTAACTTATCCGCACGTACAAAGAATGTAACCGTGAACAACTGCGAAATACCGCGAAATACGTGATACACATCTTCAATGGCCAGATTACACACAGGGCAGTGTTCGTCGGTGGAAAAATGTCGATACGCTGAGAATTCGTCATAAGCTTCCTCGAACAAGCAAGCCATAAAAAGACTTTGATTTTCTACACTCCACGAAAGCTATTAATCACTCTCCATAATCGATCATCGCATTCAACAACAGGCCCAGATAGGACTCTATATGTTGTCTTAACCGAGAAATGCATGTCTGAACTCACCTGCCACCCTATGTAGTCACCGAAAGCCAAGGCTAATGGTCCCCTTGTAGCAGCAATGCGAATAAGGATATGCAGGGGGAGGACATGTATGAAAATAGCCCACCTTCACGTACCATCACCAGCCCCCATATCTGCCACTGTACCATGTCAAACGAGGTGAGCTTCTTGAACAGAGAAATACACGATCAACGGATCTGCCCCGCCAGTCACTGATCCCGCCAAAATTCAATGGAACGCCCGTCACCAACACAATGGACGATATTATCACGCACATCACCCCAAACCATACATATGCATTTCCAAATCCGGGACCAATTTTGACCACTCAACTCCTCCAGAATCAAATCCAAACACTAATACTTCGACCGTAAGAAATGAACCCATAACGCTTCCTTATCCGCATGTAGATTAAAAGCAAGCTTCATAAGGAACAATTCATTTTGAACATATAGATGCTTAAAGCAAGTCCCCCTTGGAACGTTGGCCTACACACCTCATCCCAAGGGAAAGGTTCTTGGTTGCCCAACCAGATAGATTATTTTGTATCATCCTAATCAAATACCCATACGGAGCAGAAGTAACACGGGTGTGTAATAAAACAACCCCCCAAATAACGTCCCAAATCATTAACCATCATGAAACCAAACATCACACTAAGACGGTGATGAACCTAATTGGGATATTCTTAGACAATAAAATTGTCGTTTTAGCGGAACTAACTTTATGTACAAAGGCCTCACAAAAATGGTTTAGGACCCGTCGGATTAAATCACACTAGTTCTCCGACGCTTCAGCAAGCAAAAGGATATCATCCGCAAAGAAAATATGTAAAATACCTGGGCTACGCTTGGATGTTCGAAACGGCTTCATGTAGACACTCATTTTCACTCGGAGTTATTGTGTTTTTATTATAGTTTGTAAAAATGTTTTTGATAAAATATAATATATAATCTTCAGAAAATGATTTTCGAAAATTCATATATTATATAGTTTTTGAAAATATTTTTAAAATATATATAATATATAGTTTTGAAAACATTTTGAAATCATTTATATATTATATAGTTTTTAAAACATTTTGAAAACATATATAGTATATAGTTTTAAAAAACATTTTTTGTGAAATTATATAATATGTAGTTTTAAAAACATTTTTTTGAAAACTTATATAATATTTTTAAAACGTTCTGAAAACTATGTAATATATAGTTTTAGAAATTTTTTTTAAGTATAATATATAGTTTTCTAAAACATATTTTTGAAATATATATATTATATAGTTTATATCATATTATTTATTTTATTTTATTTTATTAACTTAATTTAATTTCATATATTTTTTTTCAGGTCCAAAAACGGGTCTAGAAACGGGTCCAAATCCAATCAGACGGGCCTGATCCAGCCCAGAGGTTAAATTAGGGTTCCAGCATATGTCACAGCGCCACATAACAGGGGACCGTTGGATCAACAAATAGATCAACGGCCAACATAGCAAGGGAATTAGGGTTTGTTTAACCCACAAAGAGCTATCAGCCGCGGTCGATCTTGGACCGTTGGATCTGACCCAATCCAACGGTCAAGATCAAATCAAGGTTACCAGAAGCCTGAACGCCACCACACACCGGTCACCGAGATTTCCGGCCGAGGGGATCGGGACTGACCCATCCCGAAATCCCCGGCCAACCAACCACGATCTCGAGATCGTCGGGACTCCCAACGGCCGGTGGGGGTTATAAAAACCCACGACCAACACAGTACAGAGGAGGGCGAACGGTGGAGGAACACACAGAACCCACGACAATACTCACGGGGGGCATCTTAACCACGAGAGTAAACAGAAGACCATCAACCACGATCTACACAGGAAACAACCACCAAAGCCTCAACAAGGCACAACCACAACATCATCGAGAGGTAAAACCACCACGACAGTACCATCAACGGTACCAAGATCGACCAACACAGATCAAAAACCAGAGAACACAACCAAGAGCCAAAGCACCATCATCAAACCAAATCATCAAAACCACGAAACCATCGAAACAAAAACAGTACAAAAAATACAAAAACAAAGCAAGAGATCAAAGAACACTCAAGTTTTTGAAGGATATCGTCACAGCCGAAGGCTTTCGTCTGTGGTTGCATCGGGAAGGTGAGGAGCTTTCGTCGGCGAAGGTGAAAAGCCAAGTACATTTGTGTAGATCTACTCCGATCTAGGGCCTAGTTCGTTGTTTGGTGGTTAGATCCGGGCTCCGGGGGTGGAGAGGAATATTTGTGTAGACGGCGGCGGCAGGTGATCAGCTTCCCATCGGTGGGATGGCCCTAGAGAGAAGCCAGAGTTCTCTCTTTTAAGAGAGATGGAGCGAAGTTTGCAAATGGGGTGAGTGGCCGTTTTCGGCCTAAAATACCCCTTATATAATGCGCGTAAAACGGCGTCGTTTTGCTCAGGGACTTTCTGCGTAATTTCGTTCATGGGTAAACTATGTATCCGCTCCCTGGAACCTGTAATGCTTACGTTATAGTCACTGATATTAGCTTTTATTATTTTTAATTCTGACTTCAAATTTCAGGCGTATTTTATTTCAGTCACTAACAATTCCTTTTTTTCTATTTTTTGGGCCAACGTTTTTCATTTATTTAACATTTTTTTAATTTTTCTTTTCCGTTTTCTTTTAATTATTTAAAATTTATTTATTATCTTTTGTCTAACATTTCGATTGTTTTTTAGAAACTTCAGTCAATCAAAAGTAAGCTTTTCAAATCGAATAATTTTAATTTTAATTTAAGTTTTTAATTTTCGCAATTAAAGACAACCGAAAAATTAATTGGTACCGAAAGGGCGGTTCAAGGGTGCTAATCCTTCCTTGACCGTAACCGACTCCCGAACCCGACACGTTTCTGGTACAACGCAGATCAGGTAAGATGGTGTCCGACCTACCTAAATTCGTTTTAAAGTGGTCGGTGGCGACTCCAATCCACATTTTCAAGTTGAAACCCAATTCCGGGCCCAACCGAAAGACGGTTCCGACAGTTTGGCGACTCCGCTGGGGACAAGGTAAGTGAGTCAGGCCAGAAATAATTTTTTCGGTGGTCTTTTTGTGCGAAAATGGTAAGTTTAAATTTTAATTTATTTATTCGATTCTAATTATTTATCTTTGATTATTTTTCAAATAAATAATTGTACTGACGTTTTGTAATGATTTCAGATTTTTCAAAATTGTCATCTTTAGCTCTATACCCGAGCTCCGAACCCTTTTAAGTAGGGGCGAAAGCGACGCCTTCGTGGGAATTTATTCTCCGTATGGGCCTAGCAAGTAACCTTCGGGATTCATATACCTTATGTCTTCGTGTGAATTTATTCTCCGTATAGGCATAAGGGAATGTATCCTCTCGAGTTTAACTTAGTCCACATAAGCTTGTGATGGGCTTAGGACTAAGGGTCTGGCAAGCCCAAGGGGGCACCAGCAAGGAGAACTCGAGTACCTTTTTAGAACCTAAACCGATAGAGTACAAAGAATTAGAGACCACCCCGAAACCTCAATTCAAACCCTAGGTTGTTTTGATTATTTCCTGCTTTATTTTCTGTTCAAAGCATGCGAACTAGACAAATATGCGGTTAGGATTTGTTTGAAATTAGCATGCGGGATAGAAATCATGTATGTATAGGAATATTAAGCATGTTCGGGTAGATTATCATGTGGGGTAGGATTTTTTATTTTTTTTATTTTGATTTACCTCACTAACCCCTTTTATTTTTTTTATTCTATTTCATTTTGTTTTCATCATTCGCATCATTTAAAACGTGGTGTTGATCCACCAAAAATGTGTTTGTTAAACATGAATAATCTGCATTAATGGACAAAGGGATTATAATACAAAGACATAAAAAGCTCAGAAGCCCAGCCGTGGTCAAAGAATACTCGGAGGCAAAAGGTGCAGGGGCAAGACGAGGAAAATGTTACTGACCCGGAGAGTCCTTTCGAAAACTGTGAGATCAAGATGGCGAAACCCTAGCTAAGCTGGAGATCATTATTGATAAATTCTAGAAACAAGTCGATAAACTTTGGGTGGAGGGCTCCGATGGCACTTTCGTTTGGAACAAGCTCGACATAGAGTGAAAGTCGGCGATGCAGTCCTTCGAGACCTTTTGGGGGCAAGCAGCTCGTTATTTGCACATTTTAGCCAAAGGAGCCGGAACGGTTTGACAGGGTATTCAACCGATGACAGACGAAGGCAGAAGACTAGTCAACCTATTAGAAGCTGTTCGGGGTCTATGCCTTCAAAATATTTTTGTCTCTTAAGACGTAATACTTTTGCACCAATAAGGATTATTTATAATAACAGGTACATTTTTTTGGATCAATGCCTCGAACATTTCATGCATCATGCATTCAGACATATTGTGCATTTTGTTATTTTTCTTTACATTCGTATTATTTTTCCTTTTTTTTACATTCACATGTCTCATCAAAAATGAGAACATTTTGATCCTATGATATATAAGGAGCTTTAACAACAGTTGTTTGACGCACACGTGGTGTCACCATATCCAGAGAAATCCATGTAACCCCGTACCCCAGGGAGTATGATGAGAACGCTCATTGCGAAAATCATAGCGGAGTCCCAGGGCGCACTATCGAGAATTACTCCACAATCAAGAGAATCATACATAAAATACGTAACAAGAATCGGATCGACTTCAACAACTTGGGGGCATCCAAGTGAGGAAGACTATTTCATCATTTGAGACATTTTGTTTGAATTTGTTTTTCATTTTTTTTTCTTCCTCAAGTTTTTGTAAGGACTTTTAAATAAATTTATGTTACTTTAAATATGTTAAACAATGAATCACATTTGCAAACTTGCAATTCTTTGAATATCATCTGAATTAAGAAACTCTGAAATGGTTCAAAGTTACATATCTTTTAACATGATTTAAAACAAGGAATTTGACTTTACCCAGAATATACACTCAAACACCGTACCCTGCTATTGTAATTAGCCAATATAACATTTTCCTTTCATAAGGTGCGGACAACATGGGGCATCCTTTTGCATATGACATTATTATACTTTTTATTTAAGACGTTCAGTGATGATAATGATCTTCACAGATGGAATAGTCGAGTAAGTGAATCTAGTTTAGGTCAGTTGCTTGAAAATTGAACTCTAAAGATGAAATTTTTTACTTTCAACAAACACCTAGACTATAACAGGTTCTTCTTGACAATCTTAAGAAATTAAAACCGTAAAGCTGAGCTATTCCACTAAGGCAATTGGTTATAGAGGAAACTTGAAAGCCCTGGTCTTATGAGTAGATTACGTTCAAACCATGACATTCCTCGGACACTTGGCAATTCGGTGTTTGCTCCACTGCTCTTGTCAGGCTGAAGACTCTGTGATGAAATGAACCCTTCAGTGAACTTGATAAAACTGATTATAATGTTAAGTGATCCCTCTAAAGCAATTGGTTAAACTCCCCGGCTTTATGGATCCAGCTTGCCAGATAACGACAAATTAAATCAAATTTATCTGAGCAAGAAATTTTCGGTAATGTTGGACTAAGGGAGTTAAGGAACACCTGTTATAGTCGACTACACACGAGCACTCAAGAATTTCATTTTTAGACCGATATTTTTTCGCACTGCCTTTGTTGGAGGAGCCTACAAAGCTTGAACAAATGAAAGATTTCAGAGGGCCGAAATAAAATGTCTAGTAATTGGCCATTCTAGTTGCGTCATTATGTCCGCACCCAAATGAAATGCCAAAGCATATTTCGATATTTAAAAAAATGACATTTTGGGTTACCAAAACCTTAGAAAAGAGGCCAACCTAAAGCCAACTCATCCATTTGAACATTTGTCAAAGATTTGTAACTCTGAAAGCATTAAAAGAACTCTTGATTCCTTTGATATTTTTTGAACTCACATTTACAATTTGATTCAATTGCGAACAATATTTTACAACATTTTTATCATGTCTCTCCTAAAACAAGAAAAAGGAAAAAACATTTTCAAGCAGAACAGTCTCAGATATGAAAGGTATGTAAAGCCAAAGCTCGGGAAGCAAATGGGGCACGATCCATTCCAAGGACTTGATTGACAGATAAAGCACGAGACTCCATCCAGAAGATAACACATAATTCATCCATATTGCATGCATCTTAAACATACTTAGGTGCATCACATTCATCATTTTAGCATACACGTTTTTGCAGCTTTTAGAGTCAAGTTTTGACTTCAGGATAAAGGATACTTGATTCTCAAGTGCCTTCAAAGAAGGATGGTGGTAGATTAACTCGGCAGTAAGAAGCTACACCTCAACCGACAATTTCAGAGCCAATTTTAACTTCACAACGGAGGATATTGGACTCCAGACAACGCAAGTTCAACTTCACGACGAAGGGACCGCTGGTTGTCAACCGACAATTTCCCAATTTCAACTTCACAACGGAGGATATTGGACTCCAGACAACGCAAGTTCAACTTCACGACGAAGGGACCGCTGGTTGTCAATCGACAATTTCCCAATTTCAACTTCACAACGAAGGATATTGGACTCCAGACAACGCAAGTTCAACTTCACGACGAAGGGACCGCTGGTTGTCAACAAACAACTTCTCAATTTTAGAGCCAAATTCAACAAGGATATTGGACTCCAGACAATGCAAGTTCAACTTCAAGACGAAGGGACCGCTGGTTGTCAATAAACAATTTCCCAATTTCAGAGCCAATTTCAACTTCACAGCGAAGGATATTGGACTCCAGACAATGCATGTTCAACTTCACGACGAAGGGACCGCTGGTTGTCAATAAACAACTTCCCAATTTCAGAGTCAATTTCAACTTCACAGCGAAGGATATTGGACTCCAGACAATGCATGTTCAACTTCACGACGAAGGGACCGCTGGTTGTCAACAAACAATTTCCCAATTTCAGAGTCAATTTCAACTTCATAGCGAAGGATATTGGACTCCAGACAACGCAAGTTCAACATCACGACGAAGGGACCGCTGGTTGTCAACAAACAACTTCTCAATTTCAGAGCCAATTTCAACTTTACAACGAAGGATATTGGACTCCAGACAACGCAAGTTCAACTTCACGACGAAGGGACCGCTGGTTGTCAACAAACAACTTCTCAATTTCAGAGCCAATTTCAACTTCACAACGAAGGATATTGGACTCCAGACAACGCAAGTTCAACTTCACGACGAAGGGGCCGCTGGTTGTCAACAAACAACTTCTCAATTTCTGACCCAATTTCAACTTCACAACGAAGGATATTGGACTCCAGACAACGCAAGTTCAACTTCCCGACGAAGGGACCGCTGGTTGTCAATAAACAATTTCCCAATTTCAGAGTCAATTTCAACTTCATAGCGAAGGATATTGGACTCAAGACAACGCAAGTTCAACTTCACGACGAAGGGACCGCTGGTTGTCAATAAACAACTTTCAACTTCACGACGGAGGATATTGGACTCGGAACAATGCTACTTACTTGGATTTCAACTTCACGACGAAGGATATCCAACTCGAGAGGGTTGTCTGCCAACAAAAGACCTTTGAGTTCGACTACGCTCAGCTCAACGGCACATCATTTGCAGCATAACTTAAGTCAAGAAGGGTTATCTGCCAACGACCCCCGAGTTCGATTACACTAAGCTCTGAGGGCACATCATTTACAGCATAACTTAAGTCGAGAAGGGTTATTTGCCAAAGACCCTTGAGTTCGATTGCACTCAACTTCGAGGGCACATCATTTGCAGCATAGCTCAAGGCAAGAAGGGTTATATGTCAATAAAATTACCGAGTTCGATTCCATTCAGCTCGATGACACCTCAATCACACTACTGTCCGGTTGTAATCGGGATTTTCAAGTCAAGGAAAAGACCTGGGTTAGCCGTGCCTTAGTGACAAGAAGCCATTTTCCGGCAGCATAGCTTAAGTCGAGAAAAGCTATCTGTCAACAAAGACCTTTCGAGTTCGATTTCGTTCAGCTCAAGGGCCTATCAACCACATGATGGAGTCAATGAACTACTTTCCAGTCGAATTTCCAACCAGAGTCTTTAAACCGAGGAAAAGACCGAGGCGGACTACAATGAGAAGCCACATCCCGATTCAAATCCCGAACTGCGGCTTCAATTCTATATCATTTCGAGATGGACTCGACTTCGCGACGGAGGAGCCATCCGCAACCCAATTCGACAGGGAGTTATTCCTAATTCAAATCAATTTTCAGCTCCACCGAGCGAAAATTTGTGTCATTTTATCTTTGTCCTATTTTTCGTTCCACGAAAAAGGACAAAGAGGGGCAGCTGTAGACACTCATTTTCACTCGGAGTTATTGTGTTTTTATTATAGTTTGTAAAAATGTTTTTGACAAAATATAATATATAATCTTCAGAAAATGATTTTCGAAAATTCATATATTATATAGTTTTTGAAAATTTTTTTAAAATATATATAATATATAGTTTTGAAAACATTTTGAAATCATTTATATATTATATAGTTTTTAAAACATTTTGAAAACATATATAGTATATAGTTTTAAAAAACATTTTTTGTGAAATTATATAATATGTAGTTTTAAAAATATTTTTTTGAAAACTTATATAATATTTTTAAAACGTTCTAAAAACTATGTAATATATAGTTTTAGAAATTTTTTTAAGTATAATATATAGTTTTCTAAAACATATTTTTGAAATATATATATTATATAGTTTATATCATATTATTTATTTTATTTTATTTTATTTTATTAATTTAATTTAATTTCATATATTTTTTTTCAGGTCCAAAAACGGGTCCAGAAACGGGTCCAAATCCAGTCAGACGGGCCTGATCCAGCCCAGAGGTCAAATTAGGGTTCCAGCATATGTCACAACGCCACACAACAGGGGACCGTTGGATCAACAAAGAGATCAACGGCCAATATAGCAAGGGAATTAGGGTTTGTTTAACCCACAAAGAGCTATCAGCCGCGGTCGATCTTGGACCGTTGGATCTGACCCAATCCAACGGTCAAGATCAAATCAAGGTTACCAGAAGCCTGAACGCCACCACACACGGGTCACCGAGATTTCCGGCCGAGGGGATCGGGACTGACCCATCCCGATATCCCCGGCCAACCAACCACGATCCCGAGATCGTCGGGACTCCCAACGGCCGGTGGGGGTTATAAAAACCCACGACCAACACAGTACAGAGGAGGGCGAACGGTGGAGGAACACACAGAACCCACGACAGTACTCACGGGGGGGCATCTTAACCACGAGAGTAAACAAAAGACCATCAACCACGATCTACACAGGAAACAACCACCAAAGCCTCAACAAGGCACAACCACAACATCATCGAGAGGTAAAACCACCACGACAGTACCATCAACGGTACCAAGATCGACCAACACAGATCAAAAACCAGAGAACACAACCAAGAGCCAAAGCACCATCATCAAACCGAATCATCGAAACCACGAAACCATCGAAACAAAAACAGTACAAAACATACAAAAACCAAGCAAGAGATCAAAGAACACTCAAGTTTTTGAAGGATATCGTCACAGCCGAAGGCTTTCATCTGTGGTTGCATCGGGAAGGCGAGGAGCTTTCGTCGGCGAAGGTGAAAAGCCAAGTACATTTGTGTAGATCTACTCCGATCTAGGGCCTAGTTCGTTGTTTGGTGGTTAGATCCGGGCTCCGGGGGTGGAGAGGAATATTTGTGTAGACGGCGGCGGCAGGTGATCAGCTTCCCATCGGTGGGATGGCCCTAGAGAGAAGCCAGAGTTCTCTCTTTTAAGAGAGATGGAGCAAAGTTTGCAAATGGGGTGAGTGGCCGTTTTCGGCCTAAAATACCCCTTATATAATGCGCGTAAAACAGCGTCGTTTTGCTCAGGGACTTTCTGCGTAATTTCGTTCATGGGTAAACTATGTATCCGCTCCCTGGAACCTGTAATGCTTACGTTATAGTCACTGATATTAGCTTTTATTATTTTTAATTCTGACTTCAAATTTCAGGCGTATTTTATTTCAGTCACTAACAATTCTTTTTTTTCTATTTTTTGGGCCAACGTTTTTCATTTATTTAACATTTTTTTAATTTTTCTTTTCCGTTTTCTTTTAATTATTTAAAATTTATTTATTATCTTTTGTCTAACATTTCGATTGTTTTTTAGAAACTTCAGTCAATCAAAAGTAAGCTTTTCAAATCGAATAATTTTAATTTTAATTTAAGTTTTTAATTTTCGCAATTAAAGACAACCGAAAAATTAATTGGTACCGAAAGGGCGGTTCAAGGGTGCTAATCCTTCCTTGACCGTAACCGACTCCCGAACCCGACACGTTTCTGGTACAACGCAGATCAGGTAAGATGGTGTCCGACCTACCTAAATTCGTTTTAAAGTGGTCGATGGCGACTCCAATCCACATTTTCAAGTCGAAACCCAATTCCGGGCCCAACCGAAAGACGGTTCCGATACTTCCAATCACCACTCTTTGTAACACTAGTGATTATTTACGTGAGTCGCTCCATACAGAGAACAAATAAGTAAGGCGATACAGGGTCACCTTGCCTTATACCACGTGAAGGGGTAAAGGGTTCTGACTGCGCATCATTCCATAAAATCTAAGTAGATACCGTGGACACACATTGCATGAATAAACTACGCAGGTGTACAGGAATGTCGATATCAACTAGTGTGTCCTCAATGAAACTTCATTCTAGCCGATCATAAACCTTTTGGAAGTTAATTTTAATTTCCATCCACCCTCTTTGTCCAGATTTCTTCCGAATAGAATATATGATATCCTGGGTTATGACAATATTATCAGTAATCGAATGACTCGAAACAAAGCTAGTCTGATTAGCTGAAACCCATTCAAGAAAGAACGGTTTAAGGCGATTCACAATTAATTTTGTAATTATCTTGTACATCACATTGCAGAAACTAATAGACCAAAATTGACTAACCCATTCAGGACTAGCAACTTTTTGCAGGAGCACAAGGAGTGTTTTGTTCAAATCTCTCAGGATTATGCCAGTCTGAAAAACCTGATGTATGCACTTGAATACTGAATTCCTGACAATATTCCAAATTTTCTGATAAAATCATGCTTGTAGACCATCAAGCCCAGGGTCTTTAAAGCTCTCCATATCAAACAAAGCAGTTTTCACTTCCTCTATTGTTACCGGCACAATTAAGGAATCATAACTCACTGGATTTAAAACCTTGAATTGACCTCGAAGCATACACCAAGTTTCCTGGGAACTGGCTGTGGTGAAAAGACTCCGATTATAAGTACGAACTAGAGAAACCAATTCTTTGGGATCAGTACACCAACTCCCATCATCTCTCATAAGCGCATCAATTCGGTTAGCCCTCCGTCGAGCCATTATCGTCGCATGAAAATACTTCATATTCCTATCACCATGAAGAGCCCATTAAGCGCAAGCTTTCTGACGCCATAAACTCTCTTCTTGTTCCAGTACAGTGAGGCTTTCAGCTTGCAATTCAGTTTTTAAGTGGACCAAGAAAACTTTATAAGTTTGATGAAGGGCCTTATCAATCCCCGAAGAAACACAAGAGTCCTTTTCTTCTTTTTACAAATGTGCCCAAGAACTCCCTGCAACAGAAGTGTGATGACCATCTTTATCTAACTGAACAGTAAATATCGCACACACTCAGTCAACCTATGTCGTGATTGCAGTCTTGTGTCCACAGGCTTGCGAATCTGGACACCCTTAAGATTAAGCTCCCACGCTTTACTACCAATTACAGGGACTTTACCTTCCCGTTTGGAGCCCGAGATACTAGCTTCAAACCCTGGTTCCACAATAGAAATAGCTGCATGCTGACCTCGCCCCGTTATGACCTTATGATTAACCACTTCAACATCTTTCTCCGCATCCACTTGTTGAAATTCCAAAGTCCAAATTGGCTGCAGATTTCCACCGAAAGTGCAAATAATTAAATGCACCGAAAAATGAGTTATTTTTTTTGTTGATTTTTTGACAATGGTAAAAGCTTAATTTTAGTCATTATACTTTAGGGTATTTACAAGATTAGTTTTTAAGCTTCAACTATAAATACTCTAGCTCATTTACCTTCAAAATCATCCTAAATCATTCTAGCTTTCTCCCAATACTAGAGAATTTAGAGAGTTTCTTGAGAGTTGTTTTATCCTTTTTATCAAGAGAGAATTATCATTATTTTCTCCTTAGTAGATTGAGAGAAGTTGTAATTCCTATTTTCTAATGGTGAAATTCTTCTACCGTTGCCCATGGTTTTCACCCTATATTATTTAGGGGTTTTCCACGTAAATTTTGTGTCTCTTTTATCTTTATTTTTATTTTCTCAAATTATCAGTTGCGATTTTGCTCTCTCCGATAGCCGTCTTCCGCAACACCAATGGCACCATATCCATCGCTTTCACGCTTGGGGAATCCCCAGCTTGTTTAGATTTTTGCCTAGAATTCGAGGTAATATACATTGCATTCTTAACGAAGGGTTTGGGTTGAACCCCTTTATTACTATTCTCTTTCTCCTGTATCACCCGTTTCCCACTCAGAGGCTTTTGAGGTAACATGGTATTATCTGTCGTTTGTGTCATCTCCACTATTCCTAAAGCCTAGTCAACCACATCCAGTAATAAATGAGCTCGAAGCCTTTCCTAACGGGTCCTCGACAACTTTATTACTCTTGGATTGCACATTACGTCTACGTCAATTTGAAACATGCATCCAAGATCTATATAGTTCGTCATTCTTACCACTAGTCTCCTTCTGCACTTTCATCGTAACCTCCTCAAAAGAAATAGTATTTGATTGGCCACAAGTATCCTTCGAATGGCCATACACTCTGCACACGAAACAAACCTGGCTGAGACCTTCATATTCAAGCTTTTGCACAAAATCATCAATACCTATATATGGTCGTAAGGGTTTATTCAGATCCACCATAACCGTCAAATGAGTGAACTTTCCACGTTCACTCGGCTGAGTATTATAGTCGACCTTGACCACCTTTCCTATAATATGTGCAATCTGTTGAAAGAGAGCTTTACAATAGTACCAATAGGGAAGACCCGGAAGTCGCACCCAAACAATTAGTTTCGAAGGATGTTTTTCTGACGTAGAAAAGCCTCGACTCCAAGGTTGAACCCAAATAATCAAATCTTAAAATACATATTTTAACCCAAAGTACTGTTCATTGCTCAATCCAAAAGTCCAAGCCCCAAGCACCTCCCTCGTTGTCATTGACACCCATATGCTTCATCATCTTCTTCTATTTTGTCATTTTTCCTTCTCATGTAAACTTGAAATGGAAACCCTTCTCTCAGGGGACCTGGCTATTTATTAGGCCACTCTTAAAAAACAGTTCTTTTAATAACTCAATAGAGATTCTCTTCGTTGTTTCTTTCAAGTAATAATCTCTGGGCTTTCTTTACATTTGCAATGTACGTGTTAACAAGAAGATGAATCAACTCGATGTGTTATTTTGCAGGTAGAGAGGGAAGCAACAAGCCAGAACAATGGACGTTGTAGATAGGAAAAGGGGGAGGAGTTTTAAAGAACGGATGGAATTTAAAGTCATGAGTTGTTGCGGGTCCAACTGGGGATCCCGGTCAACGACCATAAGCCTTAGGGATGAAGATGAAGTAAAATACCAGAACAAGAGCCAGTTCGTAATCTGGATCCAGGTTGCATCATCCCTGCACTGTTTTCTTCAGGCATGAACCTAACGGCAGCTCTAGCAGCCGAGCGTCATTTCTGGGCATCGCGTGAACAACTAGGGACTCCAACAAGTAATGTGGGGTTTAGTAGATTATCGGCGACGCCCTTGAGTGTGTCGTTGATGAGGCTGATGTTGGGAAATAAAACAAGTAACGAGTAATTTTCTTATAACCAGACTAGTGAGAATGCGAAATAAAAGCGAAAAAATAATACCCAAAATTGATAACGGAGTTCAGCCAATTATGCATATATCTCCGGACTGTTGCAGATCTTTTACTAAGAGAGAAAATTTACAGGTGTTTACAAAACACTCACTACTCACAAGAAAGCTCTCTAGTATTGGGAGAAAGAAATGATTTTAGGATTTTGGGATGATTTTGAAGCTAAATGAGCTAGGGCATTTATAGTTGAAGCTTAGGGACTAATCTTGTAAATACCCTAAAAATTGCAATGACTAAAGTTGTAATTACCTTAAAAAATCAACACATCCCTACCAGCCACAATAATTGACTTTTTTCAACAATCTTCCACTTGAAGACTGATTTTAATCTATCTTCACACCTTGATCAATGTAACAATATTTATGGTCTTGTTACTCTAGCATGCCAACTAAAGTTGAACACAACTTCAGTTTGTCCGTGGTCACCGTCTTTGTCAACATGTCTGTCAGATTTTGAGTTCCACTAATCTTTTCAAGTTTCAAAATCTCATATTCTAGAAGAGACTGGATAAAATGATATCGCAGTTGTATGTGCTTCGTCATGGAATGAAAAGACGGATTCTTTGCTAGATGAATAACACTTTGACTATCGCAGTACAAGACATTGTTTTCTTGTTTCTTGCCTAACTCTTTCAAGAAACTTTGAAGCCATACCATCTCCTTACTGGCTTCCATAACAACGACATATTCTGCTTCAGTTGTGGAGAGAGCAACTATCTTCTGTAGTTGAGAAACTCAACTCACTACAGTACCTCCTAGAGTATAGACATACCCTGTAGTGCTCCTTCTGATGTCAACATTTCCGACTAAGTCAGCATCTACATAGCCTGCTAATATCGTATCTTCACATTTGAAACAAAGTGATTTGTTTTTAGTACCCCGCAGATATATGAGGATCTATTTGATTGCTTCCCAGTATATCTTGCCCGAATTATTCATGTACCTGCTAATAGCTCCCACTACATGAGCAATATTTGGTCTAGTACAAACCATGACATACATTAGACTTCCAATTGCTAAGGCATACGACACCTTCACCATGTGTGCATATTCTTCCCCCTTCTTTGGTGATTGTTCTTTGGAGAGTCTAAAATAAACACCTAAAGGTGTACTTACTGGTTTAACATCTTGCATGTTGAACCTAGAGAGTACTTTGTTGATGTACTCCGCCTGTGATAACATCAAAGTCCTTGACTTTGTGTCTCTCTTAATCCTCATCCCAAGAATCTGCTTTGCAGCGCCCAGATCCTTCATAGAAAAATGTTTCGACAATTTTTGCTTCAAGTTTATAATATCTTGCATGTCTGAGCCTGCAACGAGCATGTCATCAACGTACAACAATAAAATAATAAAGTTGTTGTCGAACTTCTTGATGTAGCAACAATGATCCGCTTGGCATCTGGTAAAACCACTGCTACTCATGAAACTATCGAACTTCTTGTACCACTGTCTAGGAGCTTGTTTTAAACCATACATGCTCTTCTTCAACCTACATACCAAGTTTTTCTTGTCTGCCTCTATGAAGCCTTCTGGCTGCCTCATATAGATTTATTCCTCCAAATCACCATGAAGAAAAGTTGTCTTTACATCTAACTGCTCAAGATGTAAATTCTCTGCAGCTACAATTTTCAACACCAGTCTGATTGTAGACAGTTTTACAACTAGAGAGAAAATTTCATTGTAGTTAATATCTTCTTTTTGCTAAAAACCTTTGACAACCAGTCTTGCTTTGTAGCGTTTGCTCCCATCATGCTCTTCTTTGATCCTGTAAATCCACTTGTTGTGGAACGCTTTCTTGCCTAGTGGTAATTCAGCTAATTTCCATGTTTGATTTGACATAAGCGAGTCCATCTCATCTTTCATGGAAGACTCTCACTTGACTGAATCCTCTACTTGCATTGTTTCATCATAGCACTCTGGTTCACCATTGTCAGTCAGCAACAAGTAGTGCAAGAAGAAGAATATCGCTGGGTTGGTTTAGGAATTCTAGAGGAGCGTCTCAGTTTTGGTTTGCCTGGTTCTTCTTGAACTGCTTCAGGATTGATCTGAACATCATTTTCAGAAATCTCCTTGAACTCAGCAAATTCCTTTGTTTCAGCTTCGGTATTAGAGCTACTTGATTCTACAATTAGTCTGCCTTTGTACATCACATTCTCATTGAAAATAACATCTCTGCTTCTGATGATCTTTCGATTTTCGTAGTCCCAAAATCGGTAACCAAACTCATCACCACCATAACCAACAAAGACATATTTGTTGGACTTGGCATCAAGTTTACTTCTTTTAGCAGAGTTTATGTGTACATAAAAAATACAACCAAACACTCTTAAGTGTGAAAGGTTTATTTCTTTCTTGCTCCAAACTTCCTCTGGTATTCTTCCATCCAAAGGAACTGAGAGCCCACGGTTGATCAGGTAAGTTACAGTGTTGATAGCTTCAGCCCATAGAAATCTGGGCAATCCGTCATGTAACCTCATACTTCTGGCACGTTCATTCAGATTTCTGTTCATGTGCTCTGCTACGTCATTCTGTTGCGGTGTCATGGTAACTGTTGTCTCCATCTTGATCCCATTGTTTGCGCAAAAATCTCTGAATCTATTGTTTATGTACTTTCCTCCATTGTCAGACCTCAACCGCTTGACTTTTAAACCAGTCTCATTTTCCACCAGGTCCTTATATTTTCTGAAGGTATCAAAGACTTCGGATTTATTCTTCAGAAAATAAACTCACACCTTCCTTGTAGAATCATCGATGAAGGTGACATAATATAGTGAGCCTGCAAGGGATGGAACTGGAGATGGTCCTCATACATCATTATGAACCAACTCTAACTTTTCTGCCTTGGGTGTCTTGCCAATCTTTGCAAAGCTGACTTTATTTTGTTTGCCAAAGATGCAATCCTCACATAGTTCGACATTTACATTCTTTAGATTCGATAACTTCCCTTTTGACAAAAGTGTCTTCATCCCTTTCTCGCTCATATGGCCAAGCCTTTGGTGCCATAGGTTTGATTTTCCATCAGCATCTGTAGCAACTATGATATTCTCTAAATTTGAGGTTACGTAGAGAGTATCGGTCTTCTTACCATGAGCAATGACGAGTGCTCCTTTGGTAATCTTCCATTCACAGCCTGAAAAGGTTGTGTTATATCATTCTCCATCAAGCTGTCCTACATAAATCAAATTTCTTTTGAGGCCATGAATATGTCTTACTCCTTTCAGCGTCCAGGTGGTCTGGTTTGGCAACTTTAATCGGATGTATCTTTTTCCGACGATCTTCAAGTTTTCATCATCAGCTAGATGAACCTTTCCAAAATCACCACTAACATAGTTCTCCATGATTTCTCGGCATGGAGTGGAGTGGAAAGATTCCCCTGAATCCAAGATCCATGATTTAATCGAACTATTGACGCTTAGAATCAAGGCATCACATGTCTCCTCTGTCATGTTGGCAGATTCCTGTGCGTCGGTATCTTTCTTCGGTGCTCGACAATCTCTTTTAAAGTGATCATTCTTGCCATAATTATAACATGTATAATATTTCTTTCTCGTTCTTGATTTTCCCCTTCTGGATTTGGATCTGCCACGATTTGAATTTCTTTCTGAAATTCTCCCTCTAGACTCTGTGTGCAAGGCTGAAGAGGTTTATGCTTCACCCGATTCTCTCCGTTGAATTTCTTCGCTCAATACCAGATCCCGAACATCGTCGAATTTTAATTTACTGTTTCCTGACGAGCCGCTGACTGTTGTAACAGTAGCATTCCAACTGTCTGATAGAGATGATAAGAGAATTAAAGCTCGAACTTCATCATCGAACTCAATTTTCACGAAACTCAACTGGGTTGTGATAGTGTTGAGTTCATTTAGGTGTTGAGCCACTGATGCCCTTCCGCCATCCGCAAATTGAATAATCATCTCATCAAGTGAACTTTGTTTAAGGTCGATGGCTTCTCATACATACTGGAGAGAGCCGCCATAAGACCCGTCGTGGTCTTGTCCTTTTCTATGTTGAAAGCAACATTGTGGGATAACGTCAGTCGGATAACTCCGAGGGCTTGTCTGTCGAGAAGAACCTAGTCTTTATTCTTCATGCCCTCTGGTTGCTTTCCTAAGAGAGGTTGATATAGATTTTTCTGGTACAAAAAATCTTCAATCTGCATCTTTCAAAAGCTAAAGTCCGTACAATCGAACTTCTCAATTTTCACCTTCCCTTTGTCTACAACAATCGCTCCCACTCGAATCTGGCTTCGTTTGGATCGTTTCTGACAATTCTTGCGAACCACCGTGTATTAGAACACCTCCGTCGACAAGCTCGTATCGCAGATAATTTTTTTACTATTCACGAAATTCACTATTCATATGAATAGTAATAAATAGTAACCTCGCAAAAAAATTGATAAAATTCACAACCAAAAGCTCTGATGCCAGTTGTTGGAAAATAAAACAAGTAACGAGTAATTTTCCTATAACCAGATTAGTGAGAATGCGAAATAAAAGCGGAAAAATAATACCCGAAATTGATAACGGAGTTCAACCAATTATGCCTACGTCTCCAGACTGCTGCAGATCTTTTACTAAAAGAGAAAATTTACAGGTGTTTGCAAAACACTCACTACTCACAAGAAAGCTCTCTAGTATTGGGAGAAAGAAATGATTTTGGGATTTTGGGATGATTTTGAAGCTAAATGAGCTAGGGTATTTATAGTTGAAGCTTAGGGATTAATCCTGTAAATACCCTAAAAATTGTAATGACTAAAGTTGCAATTACCTCAAAAAAAATCAACACATTTATTGTACCAAATTCGGTGGAATTCGGTGCCCCTAACAGCCACAACAATTGACTTTTTTCAACAACTGATAGAAGAGGCAGACGGCGGCGACGTGGACAAGGATGAGAAAGGGAGAAGCTTGGAAATGGGGAATGATTCGATGTGCTGCGTGTACATGGGGAGGAAGAAATGTCCAACGTTTATACCATGTGGACACACTTTCTGCAGGGTTTGCTCGAGGGAAATGTGGCTCAATCGAGGGTCTTGTCCCCTCTGCAACCGTTCAATCCTCGAGATTCTTGACATTTTTTGAACATGAAATGGACCTCCTCTCTTCTTGATGATCATTATGATGATGGTGATGGGCAATGATTGATCAATACTGAACATCATCAACATGATGGTGGTGGTGCCTCAAGATCATAAGATGTTGGAGAACGGGGACGAGAAAGAAAGATAGTTTATTGGTCAAATTTCATAAAAGGTCCTTGAATTATGTCGTTTTTGTGATTTTATTTATTTATTTACCATTATTTTATCATTCGTAATCCTTTATCCTTTCAAACATGATTTGAAGTGATTTTTTAAGACAAAGTCCATACACTACACTGTTAATCTTTGTGATCAAACAATAGGTTTCTGCCTTTCTCGCGTATTTTTTTTAAGAATAAGTCCACCTTAATATCTTTTATATAGTTGAACAATCATTATATACTATATGATATTCTACATTATTGTCTTTCTTTTTTAAATGTACAATTTTTTTATTTAACTATAACAAATACCAAGACATATATGTTTTAAAAAATTAAGACATGTGAAATTGTTTAACATAATTAGAAAAAAGATTTCAAGACGAAAGATGTGAATTAAAAAAGTCAAATAACCAAATTTTAAAAGGGACTAAATACAAAAATATCATTGTAGGGATGTATTATAATATTTGACAAAATTACGCTTCCTATTATCTATTATTTGAATAATGTTTATTATCACAAAAATACAGTAGTTACCTATTTGATTTATTTTATTAAGCTGATGTGATTATAAAGTAATATATGTTATAAATATTCTCAACCATTTGATAATAAACTTTCAATTACCCTTCTGTAGTCGTTAGTATTCGAATTTGTCACCTCTATAAACAACAATAATTCTTTTAACTACCAAAATAAGTTATTTTGTGCTTACCTATTTAATTTTAATTTTAAGTAAAAGGGTTAAGGTTTTATTAACCTATCTCCACCAACATGTATATGCATATATACATTTTGTTCTTATATTAGCGGATATGTAGGTCGACCAACAGTGACTCCTTCCTCGGAGGATGTAAATAGCAATAAACCTTGAAATTAATTTTTTTTAATTAAGTATCTATTTATTTTGTTTATTTATCAACCCGCTATCAGCTACACGATGGGCAAACATCCTGTTAACGATCAATGGATAATAGATTCGGACATTTGATTTCGACATGTTCATCAAGCAGGCAGAATGAATGCCTCTGAATCTGTTTCAATGGGCTTAATCCACGAGGCCTAATTTAAATCATATATATTGGTTTTTTTCCGATATGACAGTCCAAAAAAATTGTAAAATAAGGTTGTTAGACTTTTAATTTAGGATCTACTCTACTTTTTACTGGATAAGAAAACTAGTCACCCGAGATAATGAGTTCTTGTAAATAATATTATTATATTCTATGTGTATTATTTAATTAATTTATAAGAAATTCATTACTTTGAGGAGACTAGTTTTATTAAAATAATATTTTTTTAATTATTTACTTAAATTGAAAATTAGAAAAAAAAATTAGAACTCTTCATGTTGAGGTGACGAGTTCTATTAAAATAATATTATTTTTTTAAAATATATATGTTTAGAAATATTTGAAATTTAGTTGTTGGTAGTCGTTAGAAATATTTGAAAAGTAGTCGTTGGAACTCATAGAGTTATATGAGAACCAAATCATGCATTTATGGGAAGAATATTTCAAAAAAATTCTGAAATATCATTTCCTAAAGAGTATTGTGGGAATATATATGGAAAGTAAAAATTAAAAATGGTTATTGATATTGATAATTTATCCAAAACAAGTACAACCGACAACATAGGAATACAATTGCGAAAGTTTTATCGGCCTGATCTATATTTTGGAAGATGTGGACAGTGCTTCATGTTATGACCTTCACCTCTGCAGTGGCCACAAAGCCTTTGCAGACCTTGCTCTCGTTGTGGATCATCAATATCAGTATGAATTTGAATAGATTCAGGACAACCCCTTAACTTCCTTCGTAATTACGAATTGGGCAATCATTCTTCAAAAATAGTTGGTGGCCAATATACAACGTTTGGGAGATACTTAAAGTCGTAACTGTATATGTTGCATATAGTATGCAAGCTATAACAATCATCAGCATATGAGTATGAGTCTACATTCACATGCTTACATAGCAATCGCGTGAGCGCCTGAGTATCTGAAGGCTTGAAATTGACCACAATCACAATATCGTCTATTCTTTATATCAGTGTAGGTGGTAGAATTCTAACCCATATGTGCAGGTCCGACCCAATACATGTTCCAGATGGGCCTTAGCCTAGGGCATCATGTTTGAGGAGGACATCAGTTTTCTAGTGCTTATAGTGTATATATATATATATATGGCCCAAAAAAATTAGCCCGTGGGGATGAGTACCGTGGGGAACTGATATCCCGATGGGTAGTTGGTTAAGTTGCAAGTGTCATTAGACTTTCCATGTCAGGGGACAATGCATTATTTTATAAAGATGTGGCAGTGTGTAAATGAGTTAAAAATGGCAGTGGCAGCAGCAGAGCCACTGAAAGTTGGATTATACGGTACAAGTATAGGGGCATAATATTATTATTATATCGCCCAGAGCATTAAAACTCATTGGACCGGCCCTGCTTATGTGGTCGAACAAGTGCTTGGACAATGTAATCAGAATCGAGTCTGGCAAAATTATGAACATAAATTGATGTTGCATGTGTTTAATTTTTGTTCATTGCTTTCTCCAGATCTGGAGCCCAATTTCTGCCTTCGTTTATCATTGCCTATACTTGGGCACCTTTGTCTGCCAATACTTTACACATTCTAAAGTAAGTCTCCCGAACAATATTTGCCACAGGAAGATGTCTAATCCCTTTAAGCACTGAATTGATACATTTGACAAGATTGGTTGTCATATGATTGTAACGTCGACCTGGTCATCATATGCCTTTGACCATCTTTCCCAAGGTATTTCAGCTGCAAAGTTATAAATCTCTTTTCAATATTTCCTCAAATTTTCAAGCATTGCACGAAAGTTCGGTTGTAGTAAAGCTTATCCTGAAAAAAGTTAGATTTAAGTATAATAATAAATGAAGGAAAAAAAGGAATAAGTTACACATGTTGATAATCTCTTTCTTGATCTTCTTATTTTTAAACCTCATCATAGCATTTGAAGCAATATGATATATGTAATACGCTGGAAATGCATGGGGAGGTGACCACCTACTTCCCGATCTTGCAATCGTAACCTACAACCCAAGTGAATGGTCTGAGATCATATTGTTTAAGGTGTGTGTAAGGTTAGTCCTATTTACATTGTTTTTATCTCCATAATATAATGTTTAATAATTTAATCTAATGTTTATAGTTCGTTGTTCTTTTAAATAAAATATATTACAATCTGCTTAACTTTTCAATCATATATCAGTATTACCATTCAAATTTCTCACATTAAGAAGATAAAAACAACAACTGAACATGACCACTCAAATCATATAATCTAAACATTACGACTTTTTAAAAAAATATAATATTAAAAAAGAAAACAACCACGTGACGAGTTCCAATCTTTTTTAAATTTTCAATTTAAGTAAATAACTGAAAAAAATAATAATATTATTTTAATAGAACTCGTCTCCTCAAAGTGATGAGTTTCCTATAAATTAATTAAATAATACACATAAAATATAATAATAATAATAGAAAATATTGTAATCCTAAATCAAAAGTCTGACAACCTTATTTTATATAAAAAAAATCGGGCTGCCATATTCGGGGGAAAAAACCTCCTTCTCACATCAATTTTGTTATAATATAATTAATTGATTTATAAATTATATGAAATTTTATGTAAAAATCAATTATGGGATATTCATTGTTAAAAGATAGCAAAAAAAACCTAAAATTTTCGACAATTGAACCAGTAGATTAGTCCACCAAGTCTATGATTTGCGTCCACGAAAGGACTTGGACAGAAACAAAGAGAATCAATAAGGATGGACATGAGTTAATTAAGTTTTTGATAATTTGATTTGAATATTAAATCTATTTTACTTGTCATCTAATCTAATTCAAAACTGGGAAAATTTTATTTAATTTAAATTCGATTTGATCTTTAAAATAAAAACAGGCACTCGACCTATATATATATTCTTATTTTTCTTCAGTAAAATAAAAAATATAATTAAAAATGATATAATATAAAAATGATATAATATATTCTTATTTTAGTTTGAATTTTTGGGTGTTTGATAAAAAAAGGAATGGGTTTGGGTTTTGATGTTTGTGAAGATCAAATGAGTGTTTTTAGGATGAATACAGATGAACAATAATTTAAATTTTGGGTGTTTGATCGAAAAAATAATAAACGATTTGAGTTTTGGTGTTTGTGAAGATCAAATGAGGGTTTTTGGGATGGACAAGGATGAACAAAAGATGAACACGGATGAATATCTACTAAATTATCATCGAGTAGGCTTGATTCACATTCGGGGATGGCTTCATAAGTAAAATCTGACTCCTAATGGCTGAATACAATTCATGAAGCCCCATCAAGAACTGAACAACCTCTGCTGAGCGAAATGCTTAGCCATTTGCTTCGAGCTTTCACAAGCACAAAGGGAAACAGGAACTAAAACGCTATACTTATCCCATAGCAATTTTATCTTAGTGTAATAGGCAGCACCGTGAGCACTCCCTGTATCAAGGAAGCAATATCATGATGGAAGAAGAAGGCCCTATAACTATCAACCGTCTCAAAACGCTCCTTGAGATCCTTTCACACAAGTGCAGCACTCGACGCAAATATCATCCCAGCCGAAAGATCTTTACTAATTGTGTTCAAAATTCACGATAGAACAATATCATTGCATCGTTCCCGGTTTGGATGCAAAGAATCCTCAAAAACTTCCTTAACAAAATCATCATCAACAAACCTTAGTTTGTTATTTGCAAGAAGGGCTATGCGCATAGAACGACTCCAAATTTTGTAGTTCTCGAGCCCAATTAACTCATCCGAAACCAGCAAAACCCTCGACGTATCCGAAGGATGAAGAAACAGAGGGTGATTGAAATCAATTTATGTGGTTGAAGGCATCCTGCGAAGAATCGAGATGAACCCTAATTGAAAAGAAAAAAATTAGGAAAAAACACAAAATTAATTGAATGAATAAGAGAGAAAAAAAACAAAGCTCAAATACGAGTAAGCCCAAACACAAAATTACTGATACCATGTTAACTAAAGAAAAACAAGACTATCGGAAAATTTTCCTCTCATGTATATTAACTTTCACAGTACAACAATATATATATATATATATGCTTTCCAACTAACACAATAACCTATTGTATAACTGAAATGTAACTAACTAACAGCTCTTTAAAACTAACAAAACCGAACATCTATATGATTTTAACTCATAATTGAATCAAAGTGAATGAATAATTTATTTTATTTTTAACAATGTAATAATACTAAAATAATGTATGTTTTATTCTCTTTTTAAATTATATTACTAATTAATCATCACCATTTATAACAGTTTAAGGTTAAACATCACTATTTCAACAAAACAAAAAAATATTCAATGAACATCTCCTCTTTTAAAAAATTATCTTTATGTTTGGTCTTTATATATAAATGAATCACGCGACATTGATAGTTAAAGAATTTGTTGTTAACTTGTTATTACTTGAAGTCTCGAGTTTGAGCATCGTATATATAAAAGTACGAATGTTTATCATAAAAAAATTTTAAAATTTTAAAATATATATATTACATTATATTTGTCCAGGTTTATATAAAAATTCATATTTATATAATCTAAACCTTTAGTTACTATTTTTTCATTCTCATGAATAACTTTGAAATACATTGAAACCATGAATGTGTTTTGCTATAAAAATAAGGTCGAAGAAATGCCAAGAAAGACGCAACCCATTAGTGTCGACACAAATGTAAAAGCGCGTGGACAAAATCCACGAGACCGTACCAAAAGCAAAATTAATTATGTTGCCCCCACACAGCGTGTGCTCCACGTGTATATCCTGCGGCTAAACCCAAAGTTAAGTACTCCCATAATTCATCGGCTAGAGATAAAAATGGTAGTATTCATTGGTGGTCTTAATAAAAAATAATATTATTTTCTTTGAAATAATTTTTTGTTGTTGTCTTGGATTAAAATAAATTAAACAAGTATTATATTATAACTACATCAAATTATTAGATAAAAATAAAAGGTTAATATATTTCCATCTTTATCTACCGCTTGTTTCATAAATGCTCACCAGAAACAACCAACTCTTTCAATATCCGCTAAAGCAGAGGCCCATCTAGGTGGTGTGTCGTATAGGGTTAACTCCACCAAATATCCCAAACTATTACTCAAATTCTACATCGGTCCTTAAAATTCAAGATATTTTTAAAGTATCGATATTGTATCAATCAATTATTTTAATGCGTGTTTTAAATACATTAATTGTCATATTTAAGCTGGCATTGTACACCTGAGCTAACGGCTAGTGTAACTGAAGGACCTATTTGATATTTTTTTAAAAAAAATTAAAATTTTAGGGACTGACATGCAATTCGGGTAATATTTGGGACATTTTGTGGAATTAACCCTATACAAGTTACGATCTTTAGCTTGTACAATTTATTGGAGAGCCAGTGAGTTAAACCCTAAATTAGATTGTTATTATGACAACTGAGATCATATTTATCCTCAAAAGGGGGTGGGGAAATAACACTACTGAGGCAAAGACGTGTCCTTTCGAAAGGACCAAGAAGACACTTCTGAAGCAAAGCTGGTGAGTTTATATGAAGATCATGGTCTGAAAATGGCTTAATTTATAAATGCAAAAAGTACATTTTTTTCTGGTTTCTCATTGTTGAACACTTGATCTTATTCTTGTTATAGCGTTCGCATGTTCCAAAATCCGGTGAGTGGGAAGATGATGATCTACCGGATACGACATACTTGGAAAATGCTGGAAAAGAGAAAGGTGGCAAAATGATGAACCCTAATGACTCCAAGGGCAATTCAGATGCGTTCTTGTACATGAGGGGAGGCCAGGAAGGTAACAATGATTTTCGGCACGATCACGCGTTCCGTTCGCACCCGGTTCGAGTATGTCCGAATCGGCATACAAACACCGTCCGAGTAGTTCCAACAGGAATGGTTCTATCGACTATCAAAGAAGTGCAAGAAGGCAAAGGAACACAAGACTAGAATCCGGAAGCGAAATCAGCACCGGATCGGATCATACGGTTACGCATTTGAATCATCATCGACGTACAAGCTCGTGTCCGAAGAACGGTCGGCACGACGGCGGAGGTAGCTTCTCCGGATCTATCTCAAGACAATCACAATTAGATGGGAATTATGAATACAAAGTAAGTATTCTAACATTAACATATAATCGGCACCCTAAACTTTTATGTATTTATCCTTTATATAAAATGACGCGTCTGTCCGTAATAAATAGCATCAAAGAACAACATCGGTGCCGAAATTCGGGTAATGGGACGAAACAGATCCCACATCGGGTGAAGGGTTTACTGTGATATTCAACAAAGTGAAAGAGGAGAAGCATGCACCCCCAGCTTCCAATTGTTCAACCGTGGCTCCTGAAGTAAAAACCATGAATTACTCCGATTGTCATCGCAGAAAATGTCCAACTCTTTCGTGCGGATCAAAGTCTAAGGTACTTTAATCCACGGATAAACTCATCGTTTTCAATAAATTTTATTAATTTCTTTAGACCCTTTTGTTTAATTTACTTGTTTTTTGGGTTGCAGATATGTTGCTGTTTATTTTGATGCACGTGAGTTGTGAATATCCCACGTGCATCATATTTTCAGTTTTCAAGTGAAAGTGAGTAATAGGTTTGGGATTTGAACTGCTTTTGTTTTATAGTCGATGTGGTTTTCCTCTACATTTATTTTTATAATAAGAACTCGGCATGAACAACTTATGAAGATCTAATTTGATGCCTATTTCACAACAACGATTTTAAAAATATTTTTGAAATTAAATATACATATATAAATTTTTTCATGTAACAAATATAAATAAAAATTTTAAGATGAACAATAAAACAAAAAATTAAATAGAAAAATTCAAATTTTAAAATAAACAAGTATTTACCATAAATAAAGCATACATCTACCACTGATCTTACACCTAAGGATGGACATAGGACCAGACCTGATTTGATCATGTCGGATTTTTAATTAAAAATAAATAAATTTGGATCGAGTCAGATTTTTTAAAAATTATGTTCTAATCGGATTCAAATTTAAGGTGAAAAATATCCGACTCGACCCAAAAAATTATAATTTTACCTTATCCATTTAAGGATAATTGTAATAATATCATCCATATATTATTTTTTTCAATTAAATCCCTATTTTTATTGCATAAAAATAATATTTTTTTTAATAAATATATTATTTTGGGTTGAATCGGGTTTGAATTTTATCTCAAAAAATCAAATCGACTTCGGGTCAGGTGAAAGATATATATTTTTCGGATCGGGTTGGATCATGTAAAAGATATATATTTTTCGAGTCGAATTCAGATGGAACATCTATAATTTTCAGATCAAATGGGCCGAAAATCCAACCCAACCGTCCCATGTCCATCCCTACTTACGCCTACCACTGATCTTAGATTGAGGTAGATCAATTAAATTCGAAAATTCAGGCCAAGACATGCAACCTTTAAATTTTAAACGTATTTCAGGTTTAAATAGATATCTTTCAAATTGTTATTAGGCTTAAAAAGTACTTTTTCAAACGTAAAAACGATGCATTTCTATCAGAATTATCTGCTTAAACATTGATTATAGCTCAAAAAAATACTTTTGGCCTCAAAATGTAATTTTGAAAAACAATATGAAACAAAACATAGCATTATGGCATCCAATGCACAATACAAAGGCACAACTTTACACTATTTCTACCGTAATTATTTGCATATGTACCCATCTACTTTCTTAACATTGCATTTCATAACATAAACCAGCACCAAATACGTAAAAGCTTAGAAAATTCCTCTTTTTCCAAAGAAAAACACTATTCCATATATACACTAAAACATACTCATTCATCTTCACAATACAACATATTCCATGTATAGCTTCAACCAAAAATACAATCTTTACTTTCCCCGGCATGCTGATCCAAAAGTAGATTATCCTTTGATTAGTATGCAGTTTCGGACTTCCTCTTTATGTGTTATATTTCTTGATTTCTACCACATTTGCATGCATGCACTTGATCTTGCAGGCAATGGAAGATAAAGAGTTATACTGGTATTGTGATACTTCAACCTTTTCCCATCCTTAAGTAGAAACTTAAGATCGATCGCGATGAATCTACACAGGGACAACATCGGCATTCTGATTCTCATCACATGTCATGATAAGACCTTCGACATATGTTGGAAGGAGGCACCGATTCCATTGGCATCCTGTTGGGATAGGTTCTGATGGTGGCACGATCATGAGTACATTATCATGGCGTCGGACAACCCCCATCACGCTTACCGTACTCCCTTCTTTTATGTAACTGATACAAAAAAGCATATGTGCCCTTATCAGCAATGAACTATAATTATATTCGGAGCTGAAGTCAATTAAATCACACAAAGATACAACTGAGGTGGACAACAAATTAACATGAGACTACAATTGGAAGACAATAAATGGCGTACCCCTCCTTTAAGCGCATTATACGGTCATCACTGGAGATATTCCGTTCCGCTAGCCAGCTTAAAAAGCTTGGAGATAAGTCCCTGTTTTCTTTTGTTATGTCAACTGCAGTAGCCGGTTTGACAAATGGAGCAACCTTAGCTCCATAGCCTGCTTTGACCAATGCTCTTAATCCAGATTGGAAATCTGATATGTAGAAATCCGCAACAAATTTCTGCTTACAACAAAAAGGTGTCTAAGAGAAATATACAGAAAAGGCAACATTTCTGAGTTTGCCAATAATGATAAATACACATTCTGAAGATTATTCTAAGCTGAAACAAATACCTCAGAATGTCTACATCCCCAGGAGAAGTAGCGATGTTTAGGATTTGCAGACTTTCCACCCCATCCCCTATACTCATACAATTCAGTGGAAACATATATGCATCTTGGCACCCGCTGGTAAGATGATTCCAATGGAATGCTACCACATGTGACAACCTACAACAAATGAAAACACTCAAGTAACTTAGTACACACACCGACAAAATTCAAAGACAAAATATATAAGAACAAACGAATGGTAAATAGCAACGGAAGCCATTGCCTTCCAAGCAGCGCCCCACCCCCACCCCCATGCGACGCTGTACTCTGCAGTGCATTTAGTATGTGAAGCATGCCTACTCGTGAATGCATCACCATGTGCACAAAACATAACTCCTAATAAATGATTGAGACCATAGCTAACCTATCTTCAGTAAATTCCCAAACTAGTTTACTCATGATGCAGTACTGATGTCTTACAATCTGTCCCGCAAAGATTAGATATTTTTTTCGGCGAAGAACACGAATTCAACACCTTGTAAAGACTCCTTTCCAGTTATAGGAACATGATCCTTCTTTGCAGAACAACAACATAGATAGTGTTAAACACCCACATTTAGTATGCTGACCTAAAATCCCATCCTTAGTTAAACTTAAACATCACTCAAAGGCAATCTATAAATCACCAATTGCAAACAAAAACAAGGCGAACAAATAGCCAAGTAAGCCCAGACATCGAACGGTTAATTAATCTGGGATAATAAAGACAAGTAAGAGATACCATATTATACATTAATCAAAATGGAAACTAAAACGACAAATCAACACACATCAATTAACGTGAATAATTGTTAAAGCTATCTCCAGTTTCCACAAATGGAAATAAAAAAAGTTACCCCAGTAACTTTCACGTATTGGCCATCAACAGCACCTCTAAGCTCAGCATCTGGGTACCTCCTCATGTACCCCAGCAAGCCTTTCCTTCCCCAAATACAATTCCAAACTAAACCCAACCCCATGGGGACAACCACCGCGCCCACCGCCCCAAGAACCACCACTTTTTTCACGGCAACCATCAGAAATGCCCCCACCAACAACCCCATCACCACCACCACCATAACCACCCAAATCACAGCCTTGGAAACCCTAAACCCAAATCCCACACCTTCCCCGAGACTCGTCACGCCGGGACCGTACCCTGATTTCCCGGAAACACCACCCGTTTGCTCGACCTGACCGAGCTGCCCCGACCTCCGGGGACCGGAGGAGCTGAGCGGACCCGAAGTGATTAGCCCAGTTGGCTGAAGCGGCATGGGACCCGACGATTTCCTGATGGTACCCGAGTTAGACCCGGATCGCATGGATCCACTGTTGGGCTGCGAAGAAGACGAAGCACGTGAAGGTTGCAGAACTTGCGACTGCTGCTTCGAGTTGGGGTTCGAGTTGGGGTTCGAAGGAGGACCACTGGAAGAGGAACGATCAACCAACATTTTCCCAAGCTCACCGGATTTCTTGATATCACCACCGGTGTACGGCACCGCCCGTGATGACATTGTCGGTTGCCGCTCTTTTAGATGCTCCGGCCTTCCAGAAACAAACAACCCATTGCTGAGCTGATGAGACTGAACCCGAGAACCCATTTTTGCCCTCCGTTTATTCTATAACAAACGAAGAGAATTAAAAAGAGAGAAAATGGAGAATTTTGAGTAGAAAAAAGTTGCAGACAGTGCGTTGAGTGGAGAGTGTGGAGGGGAGAGTTTAGAGTAAGAGTGGACGGGGAAACGAAATGACGGAAATGGGTCTGAAGGAATGCTGTAATGACGAATGTGTCCTTTTTGTGGGTTTTGTTGATGGCCGTGCGCTGTTGTTTTTGGAGGCCCACACGCGCTCAAGCTGATGCCGTTGTTTCTCTCCTTAATTTTTTTTGGAGTTTACATTTTATTCCTTATCTTATAGGTGTTGCCTTAATATGGGTTTTAATCCATTTGATTTTACTACTTTCCGTAGTTTGCTATCGATTTTTTGTGTATCATTCTCTTTATATATTTTTTAAATTAAATCGAAAATTAGTTTTTGTCTATATACAAAAATTTTTACGTATTAATTTATTTATATAGATTAATTTCCATTACAGACGTATGTATGATGACTGTATATGATGATTGTTTAACTATGTATTTATTTATTTATTTATACATGCATTGAATTTTATCTTTATTTTTAATTTTCTGACTACCGAATGTTTTCAATGAAAGTTGTTCTAAACCTGACGTTGAGGACAACCTATTACCCTACCTTTTTCTTATCTCATTATATATAGGAATAGAGATTTGTTGTTGTCGTCGTAAGAAAAAGTTTGAATTTGTTCCTATCCTATCACGTTTCGCCACGATACCACTGCTCTCCTCCCGCACGGTAACTCGTAGTAACTTCCTATGATTATCTACGGTAATTATTAAAGTGAATTTAATGATGCATATATATCTAGATCATGAACTAAGAAATAATAGTTTATTAGAAATGCTTTGGACAATCAAATTTGATTTATTTTCTAAAATATTCTTATGAATGATTGTTTTAAAGTTTCGAGATTTGAATTTGTTGAGGGTATTAGTAACTAAAGAATATATTGTTTTTTTATAACTTTTAAAGTTTAAATAATTATGTGTAAAATATATGTCTCATTACTTATTAAAAATATTTAAATAATTATTATGTTACCATCACTCTAGATTATTCAAATTACAAAAATAGTTAAAATTATTATTAAAAAAAATAAAACATGTGGGTTAAGTTTAATCCTAATCGACATTTTTATTGAGTTTATCAAAATTATATATCATAAATGAGATCCAATCAAAATCATTTGACTTTTCTAAATAACTTTCGTTATATAATTTAAATTATAATTAAAAAATTAACTCAAAATATAGTATAAATATTAAGATTATACATAAACATTAGTTTAATGTGTAATTATACTCATAAAAGTTTGATTTTGATTTAATTATATAAATAAAATTTTAATTTTAATTTATTTGTACACGTTTTGAGAATGAAATATGTCAATTTATTTTTGTATTAGATTAAAATTGTGATTGTGGTACATATATAAATACAAAAGATGTTACAACAATAATGATTTTAGTAATTTCTAAAAAAAATTGAATCAAATCAAAACTTCATATATATATATATATATATATATATATATATATATATATATATATATACACAAAATTAAAGTTCACATAGAAAAATATGTATTTGACCAAAGTAGTTTTTATGATTGAACATTGATTTTTTAAGCAGTATTATAGATAGTTGTATCCGAGAGACGTTAATTTAATCATGTCATTAATTATTATATTGTTTTTAAGATAAATTCATTGTATATTTTATTTAATGTTTTTAATGTAGTGTGAATATTATCGAATCATAAAAATAACAAAAATTAATATTTGAAAATAAAACATGCAGACTACATTTCCTAGCTGCCAATTTTATCGATTTTATCAGAGTCGTGTACCATAAATAGATCAAATCAAAATTAATTGTTCAAAATTTCCTAGTTGAAGTGGTTTGATGGGTTCGAAGTTTAAAAGAAAGGAAATAAACAGAGAGAGTTGTGAAAGGGCATATGAGATTGTGGCGAAATGCATGTAGAGAGTAAATGGTTGTTATGATGTGTCACGGTCAAAATAGGTAAGGAATGGTCCCCCAAAGGGCTTGGCGTTTAGGAAGAACAGTAGGGCAAATTCAATATTTGGTCCCTACATCTTCTGGATTTCATTCTGCACAAAATCATTGAACGGTTAGGATAATCCCATCACAATCAGGACCCAGCCTTTTTTAATTTTTGGTTATGCTTATGTGGACCCCCTTATTCTTCTCACCCCAATTGCCCACTTGCATTAGATCTAACCCATTGCATTATTATTCCCATGCATTGTAACTAGTAGTCAAATTAAATAAAATATATTCGTACATCTTTTAAATAAAAATTATTAACTATTAGCTGTTTTAATGAGATAACACTCTTAAGTCTTTCTAATAAGGATAAAACTTTATATTTTAATATTATAAATATAGTAAATTAAAATAAAATTTTACATTTTAATCAATTTTTATAATATCTTATTTAAAATTTAGTTGATCACATGTATCTCATTTTCGAAGCATGATAGGCTATAACTCCGAAATTACTTGAAGTTTTCAAAAATTTATATCATCCGATCAATTATGATCTCATGATGTGATAATCTAAAGCCCACCTAATCTTTTACACTGTCAATTTATGAGTAATCATCATAAATGTAAACCTACCACCGACACTACATGTTAATATATAAACATCATGTTATATATTCTCTTTATTCTTTATCATTTAATACTATCAACCAAATACTAATTAAGTTAAGGAAATAATATTATTATTAGATTTTTACAATATTCAATTTGAATTAATCAGTCAGTTCCAAGGCTTCGTCTTGACTAATCTAAATCGACCTGGGTCGCACACCTGGCTTTGGTGAGTGAGTTTTCCAGTAGAGATTTTCTGCATATACAAGGACTCGAACCTGAGACCTTGCTTAAGCGATATCAAGTTGCTTACCACTTAAACCAACCACATTAACTAATTAATCAATCATTGATTCGTATATTTTTATATGATGTATCACATTGTCTATAAAAAAGTTATTTTCACATTTTTAAAACTATATTATTAAAAAAAACAAATGAAACCCATAAAAGGTAAAATACAAAATAGTGAGTGGTGAATTAGTGAAGGGGTGAGTTATACAAAATGTCCCAGATTAGGTTGTTGATAAAAAGGGTTTGTTAGAGAAAGCAGGTAGATAGCTAGATTTGCCTGGATTCGGGACATGGCTGTTAAATATGCCCTTATGGGATACCCCACCTCTATGCTCATCTACACCACTCACATCACACTCGTTTTAAGGGGAAAATATGCAAATTTAATCCCCAAACCGTCGGTACTGAGTACTGACAAAGGTCTACAGGAATAACAATGTCATTTAAAGACAAAAGTATCCTTCTTAGTAGGGGTGAGCAACACGGGGTACCTGATTATTTGTTTGAGAACTGAAATCGGAACCTGTTGTACTGGTTACTAAAAAATAGGAATTAAAACCTGTTCAATCGGTTCCTAAAAATTGGGATCAGGAATCGGAACCTGTAGGTATCGATATTGATTTTGGGTACCCTGTTATTTTGACAGCTTTCTCATTTAATCTGTTAATTGTTACACTTTAAGTGGGATAGTATGACGCCTCCAAAATTAAAATTGACCCTTTTTAACCTATTAATTTATTAAACTAAAATGATACTACTTATCACAAGTAGAATTTTTTTTTATACAAAATTTATCCACCATTTCATACTTAAACAGTAATAAAAACAATAACTCAAAGTACATATTAAGAAAACGCAAAGTTAGAAATCAATTACAACAAGTTTAATCCAAATTCAAAAGTATAGGTCACAAAACACATAAAGTCGCAAAAAGTCCAAACCAAGTACGTTTATAACTAAAAGATATTACACAATATTTGTAATTCCAACGCAATTTGCAGTCTTTTCTCAAATTTTAATACGGTGATGCCCTTGATGCTTTCTTGACTCCTAGCACAAAGACAAATAAGTTAATACAATATGCCCCAATTTGTAATAAAAATGTATTAAACTTACATGTAAGAAAATAATAAATGACAATATGATTTGTAATTTACCTTGAATGAGATTCCTTAGTAGTTTTTACCAATGACATAATTAATGAAGACGTGTGACAGGAAGCAGGAGAGACAAAGAGTGACTGCAACTGTTAGGTGGGTGAGTTAGGGTTTCTAATTTTTGGATCTATGTTTTTAGCTTTTTACGTTCAAAATATTTTTTTAGTATGGGCTCAATTTATTTGGGCTCTAATATTTTAGACAATATAATATTATACGGTGCCGGTTTCAGGGTACCCGGTATTGAAATCGCTTTTAGCCGGGTACCCAATCGATTTCGGTTCCAAAATTTTGGGAACCGGAACCGGAATTGATGTCAACAGGGTCCTTATTTTGCTAATCGGAACAGGGTTCCCCGTTCTTTTACTCACCCCTACTTCTTAGGAACTCCATAAATGTGATTCTTTTAATTGAATTTTATTAGTAAAAATAAAGAAAAATAAATAAGAATTATAACGCTGGATCCAAAAGAGAACAATATGAATAATATTCATAAAAAGTTTATATAAAAATAAAAATATTAAATTTAAATATACAAATAAAAAAAAGTATTTATTGAGAATGACGATCAACATTATTTGAATATAATGTAATTATTTTTTGAATAATTAAAAAAAGATAAAAAGGTAACTTTTGCCCCTGTACTAGACCCAATTTATCATTTTCACCACTATCGTATTTTCGCATCAATTTAGCCCTCGAAGTTGCTCAATTACATTGTTCTATAACACTACCCCCTAACTTAAAACCCTACATTATAACCCCTAAACCCTAAATCACAACCCTATTACCTCAAAACACTAACTTAAGGTTTATAATTTATGATTTTAAGTTAGAGGAAGGGCATAGAATGATGCAATTAAACAACTTTGAGGGCTAAATTGATGCGAAAATACGATAGGAGTAAAAATGATAAATTTGGTTTACTACAGGGGCAAAGGTGACCTTTAAACCTTAAAAAATTATGAAGATTTGTAAATTATTTCCTTTTCATTTATATATATATTTTTTCATTTTCACTTTTTAGGATGAGAAATTAGAATTGTTACTGCATGAACACATAAAACGATAAATTGTAATATTATTAAAACAAATGGAGTCAAATTCATATATTTTTACTTAATCAAAGAGATAAGGAGATACAAAAAGCAACAAACAAAATAACGGAGCTTCAAAACCTGTTGAAGAAGTTGGAGATGGATAACTATGCAAGATAAAAAAATTATTTGTGAGAGCAAAACAATGATTGTATCTCAAAATGATAAACTGAAAGCACTACGAGAACAAGTACCTGCCAACAATGGAGTCGACAATGCAGAATCATGATGTGAAGTTGAAGATCAACAAGATGAAAAAAGAATAAAACGATAATGGTTTACAAAAGTTGTGATACTCCAAGTGTTTGTGTCTTGGACTCTACAAGAACTGTTATATGGTTAAGTTAGCAAAAAATCATAATGCAAGTTAATAACACGTTACATCAATCACTAACCCAAATATTTTCGTTTATTGGTTTTTTTGGGTTAAATTACTTAGTTAATTTTATATGCTTAGTGATGACATTTCTATGTTGATATTCCCTGCATTATTGTATAGTTCATGGCTGTCTTATTAGTTTAAAATTTGCTATAAGAACTACTATTAGTTTTAGACCTACACTTGCCAACATGATTCTTCATGTCAAACCATTAGTTGTATGTCTTTTTGCTTGTTAATCACTCAAGTAAGCATGAAAAGAACATAAAATATGCATAAATATAATCATAATTACTTTTATTGTTAGATGTTGTTTTCTTGAATTTGACCATAGTTTAGTGATTTAGTAAGATTCAAAGATTATTATTAACACAAGTTCAAGTTGTATATTTTTCATTTACACAATGCAATGTTACTTTATGTGAAACATTAACTAAGCTCAAATGAAATTATTAACACAAGAAAAGCAAGCTTTTCCTCTCACGAACGCAAAAGCTTTGAATACCACAATGTTTGTAAATCATTATCGTTCTTCTTTTTCATCTTCTTCTTACTTCGTTTTGTTGATCTTCAACTTCACACCATGATTCTGCATCGACTCTATTGTGGCATTTACTTGTTCTCGTAGTGTTTACAACTTATTGTTTTGAGACACAAGCATTGCTTCGCTCTAATCCGTCACTTTTTGTCATGCATGGTTATCCATCTCCATTTTTTAGCAAGGTTTGAAGCTCTATTTTTTTGTTTGTTGCTTTTTATATCTCTTGGTCTCTTTAATTAAGTAAAATAGATGCATTTGACTCCATTTGTTTTAACAATATTTTATTTTGTCGTTTGTCATGTTCTTGCAGTAACAATCTCAACTTGTCATCTTGAAAAAAATGAAAAATAAGAAAGTACATATAAAAAATGAAAAAATGATTTTTGAATCTCCATCATTTTTTTTTATTTTGTAAGGAATGTGATTTGAATATAGTGGAGGTGGTGGGGTGTGGAAAAAATGAAATTAAAAAGTTTTAGGGGTAAATTAAATATAAAATATTTGTTCAATAACTTATTTGATGTTTTACCTATATTTTAAGGTAAAACTAAATATTAATCATTTTCTTAACGTTGCAACATCATCATTTTAACGGAGATGATAATAGAATAATCATTTTGTACAAATCAATAAGGTTAGTGATCATTTTGTAACAAATCAATAATGTTAGTGACTAATTCACTACAAGAAATTGCATTTTCAGTGACACTAAGAATTGTCACTAAAAGTGTCAAATTCAGTCACAGAATATCATAGTGACAAAATTTTTGAGTCGTCACTCCCCGTCACTAATAACTCTGTCACTATTATATTAGTTTATTAGTGACGATTTATTGAATTTTATCACAATTAATTTTGTTTTTTGTGACTACATTTTTTGACTCAAAAAGATTAATAACAGTGACAAAATTTCAGACACCAATATTATCCTTATTAGTGATAAATATTTTATCACAATTATATAATTAAATTGATTAATTAAAATATATATTATTAAATCAATTGTAATAGATAAATTCTAATTTTTAGTTGTATTCATCTTTTTTAGGAACTTGCATTACAACCATTGTCATCCGCTAGTAGTTATTCATTAACGATAGATAATGTGACGTCTCTACATGTTTATCTTTTGTGTAGCCACTAGCATCTGATTTATCAATCGCCTAATCGAATCAAGTACTACATGGACAAGGGTGACCCCCAATCAAATTTAATTAAAGGATCTAGTGCCTCATCCCACTAGATCAACTACTTGTTGATTTGATGATTCAACATGTTATTCTTTAATAAATTAATATAATACATGGCTTTCAAAAAGATCGAACCTGAGACCTTCAAATTAAAAGTGCAATGCTTAACCACTGTGCTAAAAAATAAATATTTATTTTTGACAAAAACTAATATTTAGGTTAAACTATTTTTGGATTAATTTTATTTATGTTATGAAAATATATAAATTATAATATTAAACAATTTAATTAACTTTTCTATAATTTCTCATATAAAATATGTTTGCGGAAGAAAAATATAAAAAATAATTAGGTTGGTTTTAAAATATAAACATATAAATATTAAAATTTATACCTAAAATAATACCAAGTGTCCTTAAATTATATTTAATAAAATAAAACAATAATATTTAACAATGTATTAACACCTTGTAGTAGAAGTCCTAAATTAAAAGAACAAAGTACTAATAATTAATTGATATTAACAAAATTCACATATATCTAAAAAAAATCATAAATTATATATAAAAACTAATAATTTTTTTTAAAAGAAATAATCATAATTGAATATTAAATGATACCGTCAACGTTTATATTGACCAAATAAAAATATGACACAATTATTCACTTCAATAGTAACAAAAATAGTTGTCGCCACAAATCACCAACAAAGACCAGTAACAAAATATTTTTGTCACAATTATAAATAATAATAGTGACTACTTAATATATTGTCACTACTACAATTTTTGCCGTGAAATATAAGATGACGCCAATTTGAGCCTTTTATTAGTGACTAATTAATAATGACAACTTGCTTTTGGTCAGAATAAAATACTATTAATTATCAGTTAAGTGTGATGTACTTTAAAATTATCACAATTATTATTTAAAAAGTGACAAAAAGAAAAACAAGTTACAATTACTCATTTTAAAAGTGACAAAATTTTTTGACACAAATAACATACTTTCTGTTGACAAAATTTTTTAATGTCAGAATTAAATTGTTACTAAAAATCTTATTTCTTGTAGTGATTTGTCACTTTTAAAACTTCAATGAAAGAAATTATAATTTACTCAAAATTAATTACTATTGGTGTAGTTTACCATTTATACCACTTAAACCTTTTGAAAGGTTCGACTTTCGAGTAATGATTAACCATTAAACATAAAAATATAAATTTAATAAAAATATTTTTCATTATTGGAGGGTCGTTTTCGTCATTATATTCTTGAGTGGTACATCCAAAGTCAATTAATGGAATCTTGTTTCGTCTCGTCCTACTAATATTCTTAATGAAGAATTTTGTCTTCGCAAATTGGCAGTAATTAGTTGTTTTTTTGTATAAATTAATTTTCTTGTCTGAAATAACAATAATTTTAGTTCTAATCAACCAATCAATCAGCTTCAAGTTTGCAGCTTAATGGAATATTTTTATTATTAAAATAACAATTATATGATAATGTATTAGTACAAAAATACATGTCAACAACCTAAACATGTAATACTTTTTATTTTTTTGAATAAGTAATAAATTTTATTACTATATTAAAGTGAATACAAAGTATGGGATTTCAGGGAACATGGACAAAGATATGCGGTCCATTTTAATGAATCTTAATCAGTAACGTGGCAGAAAATATGTCGGTGACAACAATTTATTTGGCTGATTAATCACCAAAATTGGACCACAGATATTATGTTTTGAAGATGGCAATTATGACTTCAAAAAGGCAAATTATGTAGGTTTTAGTAGTGCATATAAATAATTGGTAGTGTTTAATTAATTTTTAAGAATTGTTTATTAGTAAAGATAGTTCGAGGAGATGATGACAAGTGTAATTGTGGTTTTTTAGAAATTTTAAATTACGGTATAATTCAGATATTTCGTTGATAATTTTTATCGGTGGTCTAATTTTGTATTTCTAAAACTTTATAGTTTTGTATTCTAAAATTTTAGTATAACTTTTTGAGTGTGTACCATTAAACTTTTAGTGTAACTTCTAGTCCCGTAAAATTGATATAAAATCCTGCACTAGTCTATATTTATTTGACGATTATAATAGATTTATACTACATAAAATAAGAGTGGAACACGAATTATTAAAGCAAATTTAGCGTGGGACTTGTGATAATTAAGTCCCTATTGAGGAAACACTTCTGAGTTGTCTACTAATTAGTTTTAGTCAATTGTATTCAAGTGCTGGGATAGAGAGATAGAGACCCCATTTCTCAAATTCCTTTTCGGAAAAAAAAATCTTAATTATATGTAACCGAATAGGAAATAGTTCAGCATCGCTTTCTCATCTTTTACATACAAATGTCAAGCTGAAGTCGGTGGCCTTTTGTTTTCTTATGTTTAATCATGAATCAAATCATCAACCTTTGATTTTTTTTTAAAATAATTATTATTTAATAAAATTATAATAATAATTTTTAAAAATACAATCTATGTTTAGATTTTCTTGTAATTTATTGACAATAAAAATATGTTTTACAGACACAATTATTCAAATATAATATTTTAGAAAAGAAAAACAATACATTCTTTTTATTACTTAGACTACTAGATTCTAATAATATTATTTAAATAACAGACATTATAGAAATTTAAATAATTAAAATTTTAAAATGTGAGGGAAAAGAATAAAGTTTATCAAGTATGTTTGTGAGCTCAAAGTATCAATCCCTTTGTTTCTTTTGCCTACGAAGGCCCACGATCTTACTTTTTCTAGAGTAGTTGATCCATTTGTTTATAGAACTTGATTACATTGTTGATCCATTTGCAGAAATCTAAAAATATTATTAAATTCATTATTAGATATATTCATAATTAATTTATTAGTACTTTTAGCTGTGTTTAAAATAAGATTATCGTAAAAATAAAAATATTATTAATATTAAGGACAGTTAAAAATAACTCAAGTTAGGATTTACTTACATAGTGTAAAATTCTTTTAGTTTTATATAGATATAAGTGAGAATAGATGACCGGAATTAACTCTTTTTTTTCAATGAATATCTTCACATTCTACTGTTAATCTCAACGATTTATTTTTACTCATCCAACGATCTTAGATATGTATGAAATTAAAATATTTTTACGTTACGTAATTGAGTTCTATACCTAAAATAAAACATATTTATTAACAAAAATAATTATTTTAAAAACGAGTTTATTCTTATGGTGTTGTTAACTTGTATTTATGGAAATAAGTGTCATCTCTAGTGTTAATGTAGTGTTTTTACATTCGGACATTTAAATAAAGAAGATGAAACTCAACAAGTATTATTTTTCAGTAAGAAAAAAAACTCGTAAAATAAAGAAAAAAATTAACACAGTACAATTTCAGTGTGTAAATATTAGAAGCAAACCTTAATATAGACACGAACACGAACACGAAGTAGAACAGACAATAACAATAACAACGTGTGATTTGAAATATTAAGTTTAATTATTCAAAAAAAATAATTAAACACTCGTGGATTCCTTTGCTTTTGAAAACACCTTTTATCATTTGTTCATAAGGAAACAAAAAACATTCGATTTTGGTGGTAAGGCAGAGGAGCAATATTCACTGCCAATCCTATTAATAGCTTAAAGAACATCTCCCATACTTTTAACATCTTTCTTTTGCTTTGGAATAAAGTCACAATTGGGTGCTTCCCTTTCCCCTTCAAAAGTACGATTCTTCACTCAAATATATTTACACGAAAATTTGTCAACGACAAAAATCACACATAGATGAACAAACTTATTAAGATCAACGTAAGAGATATGTAGAAGATACATGTACTTAATGATTCTATAAAACCCTAAGTACATATATAAGCCTATACACTAAACTCTAAACAATGTATATGTGAGTTTTTGCATTTATTAAATCTTATTTCTTTTCCAATTTTAGTTCTTCTTCAAGTATGTTGCGTTATAAATTTTTCCAACCGAATCAAATGAAATGATTTGGATACACGATTTGCATTCGTGAATAGTTTTCTCACGTCGCTCGACCCTGATTTGTGATTTACTGGTGGTCTTTCAGTAGCTCCATTCTCTTTTGTAGTTCGTTTGCCGATGCAGTCAGATTTATTTGTATCTATATTTTGTTTGAGTTTTTTTGGATAGGTTTTTTAACCTTTTCCTTTTTTGGTCATTGTATTATTTAAGTGGTTAATTTTTTGTGTCAATGATCATATAAAAACGTTATAACTACATTTTAGTTTACGTTTACAGTTATACTTATAAACCTTCATTATAATTCTGAATATTTTCTATTTTAATAAAACTTTCTATTTGCTATAAAAAAATAAAATTATTGTTAATTTTTTATATTTTGCTAGCTTAAGGTGAATTATGAGTCACCTCATGCATAAAAAAAGGAAGATGAACTGTTTACGTTGATAATAGAGTATATCGGAAAATTTTAAAATGGGATGAAAAGAAGAGCTTAAAATAGGGTAAAAATGAAAGCTTTTTGCTATCGTAGTCATTTAGCATTAATGATCCAAAAGTGAAAATACCCCAATGGAGTTGGATTAATCTGCTTTGTTGGAAAATCTCTTCAATCTATATCATCTCTTATCTTCGTTTTCTATATGGGTCAATTACATCAAACTTCTTCAAATTACAATATAAATCTTAAATTAGTCCTCGAACCTAAAAGTATTCTAACTGAATCCTTAAAATATTATTATCGTATCAATTAGATTATTGCCTTAACTTAATTGTCAATCGAATTGTTCTATTCCACAAGACGGTATCTGTTCAAAGATAACTCTCAACTATTTGACATTAAACGTTCACACAACATTTTTAGTACTCGAACCCAGGACCACAAGGAATAACAATAATTTCTTTACCACTAAGATAACTTAATTCGTGTTAATCTGATATATTAAATAGACGAGGAATAATTCTCTCAATTTTGATTGTGCATCACCGATTAAATTATCGATCATGTTTGTTCTTTTATTCAAACGATTTGTTGAATATGGATTGATTTTACTATACTTATTTAATAAATGAATTGGGGTTAGACTGACTCATTGAGTGCTCTTAGTAGTGGAAGAAAATATTGGTCTCCTTAAAAGTAAAGGATTTAAGTTTAAGCATCTGCGTGTGTAAGGTATATTGTGTTGTCAATAGATTACGAAAAAGTTCAAATAGATTTTATATTATAATCAACCTAGACTAATGAAAAAATAATTTGGGGGATCTCTTGTGAATTAACCGTTTTATAAATCTCCCAAAAGTCATTGCTTTCAAACTGTATCAGTCAGTCACTCACGAGATACCTTTGAAATCCTCTGCTTTGAATTCATATTCTGCAGCTAAACAACCTAATCTCTTCAGTTCAATCCTATTTATTGGAATATGAAGTGTATTCCAGAATATGCAACGTGTGCATGTGCTCCTAATATGAGCATTGTGTGTGTGAGTGAGCTGTTGAAGTCTGTTATGAATGTTGGAGTCTATTATGAATTTTGGAGTCTGTTATGAATCTGTTATAGAGATAGAGTAAAATTGAAGGCACAACTTCTATATAAGCTGGTTGTAATGCAGAGTATTTCTTTAAGGTTCAATAAAAAGCTTCATTTTGTCATCTCTCTATCTTTAAGTTTTATCCTTCTTCATTTGTTATCTCAGTCCACTATCTATCACCACTCTCAGTCTCCATGGCAGCATTCTCACATGGTATCATTCGCTAAAAGATCCTGGCGTCGTTTCTCTTCCGTCATTGCGCCTACGATTGAATCCCTTTACTCTCACTTTCTTCCTTCTCTTACTGTGTATAGATTCTGCAGAAAACATATTTGTTTTCTCCTGTTTTCGTTGAGATTGCAACTTGGTTTAGTGTTTTTCTGTAAATACATAGAGAATAAGCTCATTTCAATGGCTCCTCTACTTTTAATATTGTGTCTTCCTTTCGCATTTGGTAAGTAAAAAGACTCACTCTCTGCCCTAAACGATGCTCTCGCATCTGACCCGTTCAATCCCCAGATCCTCGCGGTTCACGGCGAGCTTATTGAGGTAATCAGAGAGACAGAGGAGGGGCTGCTTAATCTTAAGCACGCTCGTTTACTTTGAGAAGCTGATTTAGTGTTATATGTTTCGAATCAATCAGTGTTCTGAAAGATGGAATCAAGAGATTTGGTTTCCTGGAATGCTATTATAGCTGGTTATGCGGAAAATGGTTATTGGCTGAGAGCTTTGGATTTGTTTCAGGAATTAATCTCCGCAAGTATGTTTGAACCAAATTCTACGACTCTTGTTAGTATTCTTTCTGCCTGTGCACACTTAAAGGATCTCCAGGTTGGAAAAGTGATCCACGAGTATATTCTTCGGCATTCTTGCTTATATGCAATTACACCAGTGTCAAATGCCTTTGTTAGTTTCTATGCAAATGCAATGACATATGAGCCGCATATCAGACATTTCTGATGATTCCTTGGAGAGACATGGTTTTATAGAATTCTATTCTTGATGCATTTGCAGAGTGTGAATATGATGCTCAGTTTTAGGGACATTTAAACTGTATGCTGATGGAAGGATTTAGGCCAGACTTCATCACTGTCTTAGCTATCATACAGTTTTGTGTCCACGTTTCAAGTCGAACGGAAGGAGGTATCGACACTTTCGATTCAAGTCGAACGGAAGGAGGCATCGACACTTCCGATTCAAATCGAACGGAAGGAGACATCAACACTTCCGATTCAAATCGAACGGAATGAAGCATCGGCACTTCCGATTCAAATTAAACAGAAAGATGCATCGCACTTTCGTTTCGAGTGTTTGTCTTTTCATCAAGAATGTTGAAGAAGTCGGGAGAATATTGGAATTTGAAGTCTGGAATACACGAGTGTATTCTAGAATATGCAACGTATGCATGTGCTCCTAATATGAGCATTGTGTGTGTGAGTGAGCTGTTGAAGTCTGTTATGAATGTTGGAGTCTGTTATGAATCTGTTATAGAGATAGAGTAAACTTGAAGGCACAACTTGTAACATCCCAAATCAGAGTTAGTGACTAAATTGCAAACTTTGAAAGTTTTATGTTCAATTTAGAAATGAAATTAAAAGTCTCGGGATTTAAGTAAAAAAATTTAATATTGGATTAAATAACAAAGATGGATGAACTAAAGGGGCAAAATGGTATTTTCATGGGAAAGATTTTTTTTATCTTCCCTTTTTGAGTATTATAAACGTGGGAAATATGAGAGAGTTCCAGACTTCTCTTCTTCATTCTCTTCTTTTCCACCGTGAAGCCATAAGCAAAGGTAAGTTTCTTCATTAGTTGATTATTTGTTCAACTAAAGGTTTGGTTATGATTATTGGATGATAATTAAGCTTAAGGAAAGCTTAAATCATCTTAAAAACAAAGGATGGTAGAATTAGGAGAGATTAAAGATTAAGAGTTTTTGAATGAAATTCTAGAATAGAGTTATTTACTCAAATTGGAAGATAAATTTGACTTGTCAATTGTTGAATTAAGAGATATGAAGTGATGGAATTGAATTTAGAACAAGAAGAAAAATTAGTGTGATTCTTGAATTCTATGTAGAGAATTAGATTTTGAAGTTAAAGATGTATTGAATGAGTAGTAATGAGTTTAAGCATGTATATGTAAGTTAAGAATAAGAAAGGGGATGATATATGAAGTGTTTGAGAGGAAATGAAGTAATTTTCGTGCTGAAAAATGATTTCTAGAATAGGGGGAATCGGTTCCCATTCAAAGGGGGTACCGATACCCTCTCAAACGACAGAATTCCAGAATGTCATGAGGGTATCGATACCCTCAGTAGAGAATCGATACCCCCTAAAGGAAAAATGTGAATATTGGTTTAATAAGTTCGTTTAAGTTGCTAGTATCCAATTACAAGGTATATGTATCTAATGATTGCCTCAAAATGTACATTTATGTAGATTCTGCGCATAAAGCAATTCCGGAACATTTGGCAAGTAAGATCGATCAAGGCAAAGATAAGAGATTGGAATTTACTAGTGAGGCCAAGGTGAGTGCATACTAGTAATATGTAGTGTTTAATGGAAATAAGACTTGCGATGAGTCTATTTCCTAGAGTAATATGCATGAAATCATGGACATGATTATGTGTTGTTATAATTATATGTGATTATCTGTATTACATTGATTGTATGTATGCATGACTAAAGATAATGATATGCTTTGTATATGCTATATGATTTATGTAAGACTTTATTATGTAATAATGGAAGAACATGAAATAAGTTATATGATAGAGTCATAAGAAATGAAATGAACATGAGAGAATAAGATAATCAAGTATAAGTATATGATATGGTATAAGTGATTATACGAGAAATGTTAGGAGACTCTAAGAGAATAGTATGAATTCGAGGGCATAAATAAGGATACATAAGTTATATAGGGAAGATTGATAAATTAAAGGAAACTATGGTTTATGTATTATAGTGAAGAGCTACAAAGTTTTATTAAAGAGTATTGTGGAAGTCATGAGAAATTGAACTAAATAAATAGATGGTTTATGTGAGTGGAAAAGGAAAATGATATAAAATAAGTGGAAATTATTTATAAGATAGCATGAGACTAATTGAACATGTAATATAAACTTTATAAAGGAGTACTTGGGTAAAATCATTATATGATACAATTATAGAGTATTACTATACAAATTATATTAAAATATGATATATGAGAATATGAGTAAGTTTATAGGATATTGATATGACATATAAGAATATATAAATGTATGATGATATGAAAAAGGGAACTAAGTTTAATGATGTTGAACTCTATGAGTAGAAGTTATGTGATTATAAGTAACATGATTATATGATCACAAGATATGAGATATATGAAAGAGAAAATATATGTTATATGAAATATTATATGACTATGCGATTATATGGAAATGTTCTACGCGTAAGTGAACCATGTGTTTATATGTATATGGGATATGTGATTTATATGACAACGAGCTATGTGAAAGAACTACATGACTATGTGTATATGTGAATGTATGTTAACATAAATATTAATGCCCATGTTATGTGTCATGAGAGCTAGGGGTATAGTTGGCATGCCAAGAGTCGAGGGTCTATGCGGTCCTTCGGGACATATATGTATTCTTTGGACCATGTGTAAAGTCTGGTGAGACACATACTTGATCCTTGGCATATGTATATGATTCTTAAGGAATTATATGTGGTCCTTCGGGACATATATGTATTCTTTGGAACATGTGTGAAGTCTGGTGAGACACATACTTGATCCCTAGTATATGTATATGATTCTTAAGGAATGATATGTGGTCCTTATGGACATTATTATATGGCACTACGGTGCAATTCTACGCGGCACTCCGGTGCAATTCTACATGGTACTTCGGTGCAATTATACGAGATGTGGTGACAGTATAGTACACAACCTCTATAGACTCACATATCTATAGTTCTCACATGTGTACATGGGCTTTGAAAAGAGAACATAATTTGATATAAGGATATGTGTATTTCTCGTGACATGGTAGAAGTGCATATATGTCATGGTGATATGAGATGTTATGAGTTTATGTATTATATGATTATAGAAATTAGTAATGTATTGTGGCATATTAAAATATAGATAATATGTTTATATTCATTATATGCTCATATGACGGAATTGAAGTAATGACAAGGGAATTAGTAAGGATAAACAGGTTGGTGATATGAGAACAATGTATATGATATATGTATATAATGTGTGATATGAATTGAATGATATGATATATGTGTGATAGGGGTTATGGTATCTGTTACATAATATACATGAATATATATTGATGTATATGTAAATGAGTTGTATAATTTGATAGCATAAAACAGTCATGCATGATTAGTGGGTATGAATTCCATTAGATGTGTTTTTCTTTATGCCTCACTAAGTCATCGACTTAGCGTGTGAGTGTTTCACACGCAGGTTACAGAAAGTGAATATGGAAGCTGTGAGGAGAAATACAGGTCATCATCTTTCTTACAAGATTTCAGATCAGAAAATAGATGAGTTAAATGATTTTTGTTATTTTGAATATAGTTGGCATGTACTAATTGATTGAGTTAAATATGCTCTGATCGATTTTGGTTATTGTTGTCAAATTATGTAACTAAACTGCTTTTACTTTAATGAAAGTTTTAAATTTTCTTTGAATTTTGTCAAGAGTCAAAGTTTGAAAAGTCAATGTGACACCTCAGACTCGTATCTGGGTCGGGTACGGGTTGGGGGTGTTACACAACTTCTATATAAGCTGGTTGTAATGCAGAGTATTTCTTTAAGGTTCAATAAAAAGCTTCATTCTATCATCTCTCTATCTTTAAGTTTCTTCCTTCTTCATTTGTTATCTGAGTCCACTATCTATCATCACTCTCAGTCTCCATGACAACATTCTCACACTATTACACAAACAACACCCCCCGTGAAAATTTCAACACTCTACATTTTCCCCGTAAAAATCCCATGAATTTTCTCTTCATTTTCCATGAAACCAAACAGAAAACCATGGCATGATGAATGATGAAACCCCACAATAACTTCCTCTACTTGTTATTCCTTTACATGCATCTCATTTATTTCCAATGAAATTTCCCTTTTTCCAATGGTAACCTGCAAGTGTTATTAGTTTACATGCATCTCATTTCTCTCCCATGAAATTTCCCTTTTTCCAATGGTAACTTCATGTTTCCATGCATTTCGCCTTCGTAAATCGAAGAACAAACACTTGAAAATACCTTCTTCATTGAGGTCGCAGTTGAATTCAGGTACGGTGAACATAGAGAAGAAGCGATTCGATAACTTGGAACCATGGTCGATGATTTTGTATTCAGATAACGTCGAGACATGGGAAGTTTCGAAAGAGGATCAAGAAGAATGGACCGCTGATCTTTCACAGCTATTCATCGGTAACAAGAACGCCTCTGGTGCTCATAGTCGGATTTATCAAGGAATTTACAAGCAGAGGGATGTTGCTGTGAAAATGGTGAGGATCCCAAACCAAATGGAAGAGACGAGGACGAAGCTTGAACAACAATTCAAGTCCGAGTTACTTTGCTCTCACGTCTATTTCATCCCAACATAGTTCAGTTCATTGCTGCTTGTAAGAAGCCGCCTGTGTATTGTATCATCACGGAATATATGTCACAAGGGACGCTGAGGATGTACTTGAACAAGAAAGAATCCTACTCGCTTTTGACCGAGACAATCCTGAGGTTGGCTCTAGACATATCCCGTGGGATGTAGTACCTTCATTCGCAAGGCGTCATACACAAAGGCCTCAAATCGAATAATCTAATTCTGAACAACGAAATGTGGGTTAAGGTGACAGATTTCGGTATGTCGTGTCTGGAAACACAGTGCCGGAAACTAAAGGGAACATGGGGAGTTGGGGACTTATAGATGGATGGCGCCGGGGATGATTAAGGAGAAACCGTATACTAGGAAAGTTGATATGTATAGCTTCGGGATCGTGTTATGCGAGCTCACTACTGTGCTGCTTCCGTTCGAAGGAAAGACCCCTGTATAGGCTGCATTCGCTGTGGCTAAAAAGGTTAGATATTCTTTCTTGTTTCTCAAGGCAACAGTCTGTTTGACTGATAAACCCTATGAACTGTTGAATTACCCCGAATGATTTTGGAATCCGAGAGCTTTCACTGAAAACCTATGTTTCCCCGACTCTTTAACATATATATACATTATCGAACTCTTCAGTGAAACATAATTCGAACTGCATATGATACACAAACATTTTCACAAAATGGTTTAACATTTCGTTTGGCAGAAGAACGACCTCCACTTTCCGGAGAGTTGTCAGCCAATACTCGCGCACCTCATAAAGCGCTGCTGGGCAGCGAACCCCGCGAAGCGGCCGAACTTTAGCGATATCGTTTCCTCCTTGGAAAAATACGACGAATGCGTTAGAGAGGGCCTTTCGTTAACTTCCCATTCGGGACTCGTCAATTGAAACACCATCATTGAACGGTTAAAGGGATGTGTATCTATGAGCTCATATATACCTGTACATGCCTAACTCTTATAGAGAAAGGTAATTTCTCTTGGCCTACAGCTCTCCAAAGGTCAAGATTACATAATAATTTACATTTTTTATGTTCTTTTAATTATCAAAGCCTTGGAGAATGCAGGTGGCTCATTAGAAGTGATTTAGGCTTTGAAGCCACTATTCTATTGTTTTTGTAAGGTATGGCTCATAAATATACAGGTAAAGAGGACAGGGGAATTGTAACATAAACCTAAACCTATAAGAATTGAATAAAATTTTCTAGCGCCGCCTAGGCACCGAGGATGTAAGCACATTGCTGAACCTCGTTAAAATTCTTGTGTTCTTTCGTTTACTTTGCCCGATTTATCAACAATTGGTATAAGATGTCAGGAGCAAAATTCGAAGTTTCGAAATTTGATGGTCTGGGTAACTTCGGATTATGGCAAATGAGGGTGAAGGATCTGTTGGCGCAGCAGGGGATCCTGAAGGCTTTACGACCTACAAAGCCGGCGTCGATGGAGGAGGAAGATTGGGAAGAATTGCAACAACGAGCGGCAGGAACCATACGATTATGCTTGGCGGACGAGGTTATGTATCACGTCATGCATCTATCGTCTCCAGACGAAATTTGGAGGAAGTTGGAAAGTCAGTTTATGTCCAAATCCTTAACGACAAAACTGTATCTAAAGCAGCGGCTGTATGGGCTGAAGATGCATGACGATCATGATTTGGCGTAACACGTGAATGTCTTCAATCAAATCGTTTCTGATTTGGCTCGGCTTGATGTAAAAATTGAGGATGAAGACAGAGCGATGATTTTATTGTGTTCGTTGCCTCCATCTTACAAACATATGGTGACTACTCTTACATATGGGAAAGAGACTATCAACGTTGAGGAAATTATTGTAGCCTTGTTGGCTCACAACCAGCGGAAGCAGAATGCAGGGGAAAACTCTCAAGCCGATAGCTTATATGTCAAGGGTAATCGAGACCGTGGACGGAAGCCAGAGAAGGCAGGGTCTGGCAAGCGGAATTCCAGATCCAAATCTAGGGATAAGAAGACAATTCACTATTACAAGTGCAAGGAGGCGGGACATATAAAGCGAGACTGTCCGAAGTTGAAAAAGCAGACTGATGAGAAGCGTGATGTTTCATCCAAGTCTGTGAACATGGTCGATGATGACAATTCTGATTGCAGTGAGGGTGATATGCTTTCTATTTCAATGACTCAATTGACGGATGCGTGGATTCTTGATTCTGGATGTTCTTATCACATCATGCCAAATAGGGAATGGTTTTCGACATACAGGTCGGTTAATTCTGGTTCTGTTTATTTGGGTGATGATCGATGTTGCAATATTGTTGGTATTGGTGATGTCAGAATTAAGATGTATGATGGCTCTGTTCGGACGTTGAGTGGTGTTCGACATATCCCAGATTTGAAGAAGAATTTGATTTCTTTGGGCACTTTGCACAAGAATGTTTTATCCCTAAGGCTGATGAGGATAGGGAAACCATTCGAATTGTTAAAGGTGTTTTGACTGTGATGAAAGGAAATATGACTGCAGGAAATATTTATAGATTGTTAGGGAGTACCGTTGCAGGTGGAGTTCATTCTGTTGAGTCCTGTGATGATACTACAAAACTGTGGCATATGCGTCTTGCTCATCTTAGTGAACGTGGTATGACAGAATTACACAAAAGAAATCTGTTGCATGGTGTCAAAAGCTGTAAGCTCGATTTTTGCAAGTATTGTGTTCTTGGTAAACATACTAAAGTCCGTTTCAAGACTATGAGGCACACAACTCAAGGGATTCTTGATTATGTTCATTCTGATGTATGGGGGTCTTCCACGAGATCGTCTTTGGGTGGATCTAGGTATTATGTTACTTTTATTGATGATTTTTCACGGAAAGTTTGGGTGTATTTTTTGAAACAGAAATCTGAAGTTTTTGAGAAGTTTAAGCTGTGGAAAGCTGAGGTAGAAAACCAAACAGGACAAAAAATCAAGTGTTTGCGGTCTGAAAAATGGTACGGAGTACACAGATTCACAGTTCTTACACTTCTGTAAGGAGCACGAGATTAAGAGACATTTTACAGTGCGCAAGACACCACAACAGAATGGTGTTGATGAACGGATGAACATGTCGTTAAATGAAAGAGCCAGATGTTTGCGGTTGAATGCGGGGCTTCCCAAACACTTCTGGGCCGAGGCTGTTAACATGGCGTGTTATCTTATCAACAGATCGCCAAGGGCATCATTGGCTGGGAAAGTTGCAGAAGAGGTATGGACTGGTCATGATGTTAGTTTTGATAACTTACGGATTTTTGGTTGTCCTGTTTATGTGCATGTACCTGCTGATGAGAGATTCGAACTTGATGCAAAATCGAAGGAGTGAATTTTTTTGGGTTACAAGAAAGGTGTCAAAGGATTCAAGTTCTGGGATCCAGTTGCGAAGAAAATTGTGATCAGTAGAGATGTTGTTTTTGATGAACAATCCATGTTGCAACAGAAGAAAGACACGACAGTGGTGGATTTTGAGCAGTTTCCAGTTGAGAAACTAGAAACTTTTCAACCGACTTCTGGTGGTTCCACTACGGATGATTTGCAGGATTATAGTCTCGCCAGAGATAGGGTGAGACGGACGAATATAAAGCCTCCGAGTAGATTGGGTTTTGAAGACTTGGTCTCTTTTGCACTTATTGTTAGCAGTGATGATCCGGTTAATTTTCAGATGCTGTTACTAGTCAGGAAAACGACAAGTTGATGGCAGCCATGGTTGAGGAGATGGAGTCTTTGAATCACAATCGTACATGGGAGTTGGTTCGCCTTCATGAGGGTAAAAAGCCGATTGGTTGCAAATGGGTGTATAAGAAGAAACCAGCAGTAACAGAAAAAGAGGGGGAGAAGTTCAAGTTCAAGGCTCGTTTGGTAGCAAAGGGTTTTTCACAGCAGAAAGGAGTTGATTATGATGAAATTTTTTCTCCTGTGGTCAGGCACACTTTAATCCGAGCAATACTTGCATTGGTGGCTAGTTGGGATTTGCATTTAGAGCAGATGGATGTTAAAACTGTTTTTTGCATGGTGATTTAGAGGAGCAGATCTACATGCAGCAACCTGAAGGTTTCACTTAACCTGGAAACGAGCATTTAGTTTGCAGATTGAAGAAATCTTTGTACGGGTTGAAACAGTCTCTGAGACAGTGGTATAAACGGTTTGACTCCTATATGATCAAGATTGGCTACAACCGATGTGAGTATGATTGTTGTGTCTATGTTAAGAGCCTTGATGATGGTTCTTTTATTTTTCTATTACTGTATGTTGATGATATGTTGATTGCTGCGAAGAACATGGATGATGTTATCGATTTGAAAACTTTATTGAGTCAGGAATTTGATATGAAAGATTTAGGTGCTGCAAAGAAAATTCTTGGAATGGAAATTTGCAGGGACAGAGACTCAAGGAGACTGTGGCTATCTCAACGGGGTTATGTTGAAAAAATCCTAGAAAGGTTTGCGATGAGCAGCGCAAAACCAGTTAGCACTCCATTGGCGAACCACTTTAAGCTTTCATCAGAACAGTGCCCTAAGACAGATAAGGAAGCTGAAGATATGGCAAAGGTTCCGTATTCTAATGTTGTTGGCTGCTTGATGTATGCAATGGTATGTACTCGTCCTGATTTAGCTCATGATGTTAGTCAAGTTTGTAAGTACATGTCTAAACCTGGTAAGCAACATTGGGAAGCAGTCAAGTGGATCTTTCGATACTTAAAGGGTACTGTGGGACATGGAATTATTTTTGGTAGTCAACGAGATAATCCTTTGGTTGTAGGATATGTGGATTCAGACTATGCAAGTGACTTGGATAATAGAAGATCTACGACAGGGTATGTTTTTACTATTGGTGGAGGACCTATTTGTTGGAAGTCTACTGTTCAATCTGTAGTGGCACTATCTACAACTGAAGCTGAGTACATGGCAGCGGCTGAAGCTGCAAAAGAAGCTTTATGGCTCACTGGTTTAGTGAAGGAGTTGGGTGTTCAGCAAGGTGGAGTTCAGCTGCTTTGCGACAATCAAAGTACTATTCACTTAGCTAAGAATCAGGTATAACGTGCTAGAACTAAGCACATTGATGTACGTTTTCACAAGATCAGAGAGTTGGTTGCATCTGAAGAGATTTTGTTTCAGAAGGTACACACTAATGAGAATGCCGCTGATATGTTCACCAAGCCAGTTACGACAGACAAGTTCAAGCATTGCTTGGACTTGTTGAATGTTTCAAGTTGTTAAAGAACTAAGGTAACCCAACCCACATTGAATGTTTCCTAAGGGGCAGGATATTCGCCAAGGTGGAAATTTGTAAGGTATGGCTCATAAATATACCGGTAAAGAGGACAGGGGATGGAGCGGAGTGAGCGAAGCGAACATCAACTGTCCTTACAAAGAAAGTCTCGTAGAGGGGGTTACGATTATGTGGGTTGGGGTGCGGGGGATGTGCCCCCGCGGTACGGTACAGGGTTAATTTTATAATTATGTACCAGGGTTTTCTATTATAAATAGAGATGTAACCTAAACCTATGAGAATTGAATAAAATTTTCTAGCGCCGCCTAGGCACCGAGGACGTAAGCACATTGCCGAACCTCGTTAAAATTCTTGTGTTCTTTCGTTTACTTTGCCCGATTTATCAACAGTTTTCCCTACATTTACTCTTCATATTGGGAAAAACAGTATGGACGACCATGTAAAGTTGGACATTTGATATTCGAGTCGCTATTTCATAATATTTTCTTAACATAGATTCTGTTGAAACATTGACCTTTGAATTTTTAACAACTTCACTTAATTTCAACTTTTACTTTTTCCACATTAATACAATCAAAATATCTATCATTTTGCAAAGTAATGAACAACGTTGATGCTGAACATCAGTGATTTAAATAGAATGAATATCATTAAAATCACTACCTTGTATCTACAATTTCAACTACATTATCATCAATCTTCACCGTCTATTTTAAGGTCTTTTATCATATATGCGCATAATGAGATTGAATGTGGCTATCTTCTTCACAAAAGTAATTCCTTGTCTTAGGAATTTGTTAGAAAAAATTAATCGATTAATATAAAATAGATCACACATAAGAAATAAGATTTAACGCGGTTTACTTTGTCTATCTTCATACATAAAAGAAACAAATAATTCATTATAAACATAGAGATTACAAAGAGAACAAATATATGAAATTTCTTGTATATCATAACCCGATATATATATTCTAAAATTAATTGTATCTATTTTTTTAAAAAAAAATTAGTGTTTCTCAAAAACTCAGTCAATATCCTTATAAAATTTATTTCTTCGCCATAAATCCCAAAACCTCTTTCAATATACTTCTAAAACTTATATGCAACATAGACCACAGTAGTTACAAAGATTACAAAAAAACATTATATATCTCACATAAAATTCTCTTCTATAACTCTAAAGATTAAAACATAGTCTATATTTATATAGAAAGCAAATTTAGTCATTAGCAATCTTCGCTTCATTAGAATTCTATCCAAATAAACTCAACTGTGAAGGTGAATTTTTCTAAAATTTATCAAAATAACACTTACTTGTGAAAGAAAATTAACCATGATACACCAAATTATTATTCAAAATCAATAATTCGTACTCTTATATACTCAAAATCAAATAATATTTAATTAAATTATATTTTAGTCCTAATTAAATAACATTGAGATATGTATGATAAGGATAAACAAATGAGGAGAGCCAGACTTATCCCATGGCATGGCAGTCCAAGTCTTATCACCAACTTGGACATTTTAACATTTTATTTGCTGATGAGGAAAGAAGTCATCTTTCATGTTATGAGGAAAATATTCACCCACTGATTGCATGTATCTCCGCTCAACTTCAGTGATTCATCATAAAATTGCAATCATTAACACGAATCACACATCCGTTTCAGATTTGGATTTATTATATTATAAAATGCTATTAAGAGAAATTGTGCTTGACCAAGTCTTTTCATTGTATAAATATATTAATTGAATTCGAATTAAAAAAAATATAATTTTAATATCAATGTTTGTTGAATTAAGAGAAAAAAAAGTTCAATATTCTTTAAAAGATATTAAGATTAAGAAACAATATTAACATAATTATAATTTATATTTAAAAATTTAATCTAACTCCACTTCAAATATAACTTTATCCATATAATTATTAAACACTAAAATGTTTTTTTAAAAGAAAAACTAAAAGCAGATTGAGAACTTCAGGCGCATGCCATTAATAAAGTAAAAGGTGTGAAATGCTTATTCTTTTAAATAACCATATATATTATTTGATTATTTATTTTATAGTTCTCCCTTTCTAGTAAATTGTTTATCACATCATCCTTGAATCATCCATTCTTGTGTTTTTATTTTAATCATTTAATTATTTTTTTAAAAATATACTTAATATTTGTTTTGTTTTTATTTTGATCTTTTGTCGTTAAAAAATAACGAGCATGATGACATATTTTAATATAATAAAATTTTCAATCTCAAAACTTATACATTCTATTAATTGTGTTTTAATTCAAAATAATCCATCAAATATTTAGACCAAACCTCAATTTTCCCATCTTACTTGTACAATAACCATTCTCTTTCTCCTCTATAAGAATAGATAAATGATCAAATTAATGAATATTGATGAGAGGCGATATACATGTCTACCGGTTTAAGCTTATTTATGACCAAACTCTAAACTTTTTATCCAAATCTAAAAGTTAGATTATATTAAATTTAAATTGGATACTGAAAATTGATTAAAATATTCAAATTAAAAACAATTTAAATAATTAACCTTTAATGACATGAATTTAAAAATTGAGTAACAAATTCAAATGTAAGAATGACAATATTGGGTCAATATCTACATCTTTTAATTCTCTAAATCCATAGATTTTTAAATATCTGAACTAAATATTCTAAAATATTAACTTTGGTCAATTTAATTAAACCCAATTCGGGAGAACGATTCAAACGCAGCTAGCTGAGCTGACTTAGGAAAGCTTGGGGTCTTTCGTATGAAAATGGCTTTGGACTACTTGACTCGGTCTAACCGGGGTGTGTTTGGAGTGGCAGAGAATTAATAATAAAACAAAAAGGATAAGATAGGAATAGAAGGGCAGAGAATGGCATGGCATGAGCTTGGAGTGGGGAGTGGGTCTTGACTCAGTTTGTCCCCCTCTTTCCCCCATTTCAATGGCTCAATATCCAACGCAGGGGAAAGGCGGTCGCCTAGTATACATGATTAAGATTTTTAGTTTTATATGTTCCTTTCACATGTATGTTTATAATTAGTGTAACTGCGATGTTCATGGAAAATGAGTATTTCTTTCTCAAGACATCTTCTTCTACATCCCTCACATAAAATTGATTAACAATAAAAAAAATTACAGCAATTATATTTCTGCAAAAAAAGTTGATTATGATCATTCACATGCACGCAATGCATATAATTATATTACACAAAAAAGCCTACCACCTGCCTGCATCACTGCTCCCCTACCCCTGCATCACTACTCCTCTACGCTGCATCACTGCTTCCCCCTGTCTAGTAACATTGAAGACGCCGGGTAAGCAAGGCGTCCAAATTTTTTTAATTGTGAACACAAATTTTTTAATCCAAAATATTCGTGAACAGTGAAGAGGCCATAAATTCGTCACTTTCAATTTTTTAATTTAAAAAATTATTTTGAACAGTGAAAACGCAATGCTTTCAACCCGTCTTTAAAATTACTTTAGCTTTTGCTCTATTTTGGAAAATAAAAACAACAATTCAATATTTTGGAAAAAGAAAAAAAGCAAATGCAATATTTTGAAAAATTGCCCCGTCTTATTCGCATAAAATCATAGACATCAAATCTCATAGAATTCAAATTAATTTTTTCTAGGAATAGTTTAAAGTAATTATAAAATTATATTATTAAAAAACTTATTAATCAGGACGGAGCAAAATTCCAACTTAAGAGGTAAAATATAATTAATCATAGAAAATGAGATAATAAAATATAATTAATCATAGAAAACGAGAGAGACATAATTTAAAAGATAAAAAGACATCAAAGACCCTGAACTTTAAAAAAAACTTATCTTTTTTTTGATCAATGTGACTCGAACTTGAAAAAAGAACTTAATGTGTTGACGTGACACGTCAAGCAACCCAACATCATATTTTAACGATCAATTTGGTCATCCAACTCATAAAATAATTCAATGTGACCCTTTGACTCTGTTTAATGTTGTTATAAATGAGAAAATTATACAATTCATCACCCAACTACTTTCTTTCTCCCATTTTAATAACTAAAATTTTAAAAGTTTTCAATTTTAATTCCTCACCTTGCTCCTATTTTAATTACCATGACCTATTTTATTAATATATATGTATGATGTGACATTTATTATTTTTATTAATATATATGTATGATGTGATATTTATTATTCTTATTTTATTAATATATGATTAAAATAATATTAATTAAATTAAAATTTCAAATTTGTGATTAAATTAATTACCATAAAAAGTTTGAATCAAATGGAGTTTAAACTTTTTTATGAAAAGTTCGTCTTGTTCATCATTTTTTAGAAAACACAATTTTTTGTTAGACTTCAACCGCATCTTACCAGTAACAGAGAAAAGAAAGTTAGTTTTTTTAGAGTTTATAATTTTAAAATTTTAATTTAATTATAATTTTGGGAATATTTTTTAATTTAAATATGATTTTAAATTTAATTTAATTTAATTTATTTATATATTAATAAAATAAAAATAATAAATGTCACATCATACATAAATATTAATAAAATAAATAATTATGATTAAAATAAGAGCAATTTGAGGGATGAAAATTAAAAACTTTTAAAATTTAGTGACTAAAATGAAAAAAATAAGATAATTGAGTAATAAATAGTATAATTTTCTCATTTATAACAACATTAAACGGAGTCAGAGTTGTTTTGTGAATAGGATGACCAAATTGATCGCTGAAAATATAATGTTGGCATGATTTGCATGCTATGTCAACACAAAGTAAAGAAGACGTTCATCAATAACGAAAAATATTAGTCAAAAGGTTGCATTAAATTTTTTCCGAGTTAAAAGATCACATTAAAAAAAATTGATAGGAGACACATTAATTTTTTTTTTTAAATTTGAGCCTCCCATACCCTTCTATCAAATTAAAATAAACTAAAATTTAATATTAAAAATAAGAGCGGGGCAGTGACCCTGGGACATAGGATGACTCAATATACAAATACTCTATAAATACAAATGCTTAAATTCTTATACTTCAAAGAAAAAAAACATGACGATTTAAAGATAAAAAAATTACCCATTTTCTTACATTGTAAGAAGGTTTAATATACATAAAAAGAGAAGAATATTGATTAGTTAAAAGAAAAGTATAAGTAATTTCATTTAGTTACATAAAAATAGAAGGAAAAGACTCAAAACTTCACTTCTTTTCCCACCATCCTCGTCTAAATTCATTTCCCCCAAACATTCCAAATCCTCTCTCCAATGAAGTTCACCAGCCTCCTCACCGACCCTTCACCAACATCTCCGCTTCCTTCTCCGTCGTTCGGTTCAATCGTTTTCAACACACCGGAATCTTCCTCTGGTTTCTTCAAACTACGGGAACTGTAATCAGCAGAACCACCTCTCTTCTTCCTTTCCTTCTTGCTTTTCGTCTTCTTGCTTTGGGCAACCTCATCTTCAAAAGAATCGACAATATCGTGTATCAGCTGCCGGTTCGGTGACGAGACCCACCTGACCCAGTAACTCGTATAACACCTGAAACAATCGCAGGTGAAAAGAGGCAGGCGGTCGCTGCCGCTGCCGGAGGTTCTAGCTTGTGTTTTTGGGGTGTTCTTACGGCGGCTTGAAAAGTTGCCGAAATCGTTGTTGGAGCAGGAGATGAGGTAGGCCAACACTTGTTTGTCGTCCGGGGAAAGTGCAGCAACTAGGGTTAAGATGGTGGCCGGAAGGAAAGATAGATGATCGGCGGTGATTGATGGTGATGGATGAACGGTGGTGCCTCTACGGTAGAGTTTCTTCATAGTTTCCGATTTTGATGATCGACCGGAGAATCTTAGAAAGAGAGAAGAGAGGTTTGTTATCCAATTGATCAGAATTCTTTAGACTTTGAAGAGTTGATGAGGTAATTTAAAGTATTATTATAGTTCTTTCTAGGTCAAATTCTAGTTTTAGTCCTTTACTATATAAAAATTGAAATATAATACCTTTATTTTTTTATAAGAGTAAAATGAAAGTGTTATACATGATTGGAGTTCAATATTTGATATCAAGGATTTAAATAACACAAGTAATTTCTAAATTACACCAATGACTTGGTTGAGTTTGATTCTTCTATTTAAATTCGGCATGGATTTTATATTTACATTTTTACAATGTTAGCAATATATTTAAATAACACAAGTAATTTCTAAATGTATGGAATTATGTTTGAAAAACTCTCAATCATTTGACAATAAACATTTAAATATCCATGAAGATATAGTACTCGAACCCAAAACCTCTATAAATAACAATGTTATTAAAATCGGACCGGCCGGTTGAACCGTGAACCGGTGATATGTCCGGTCTGGTTAACTTCCAAAACCGGCTGTGCACAAAATCGGTAAAGAACTGGCTGAGAACCGACAAAACCGGGGTGAACCGGCTGAAAACCGGTGTAAACCGCCGATTCTATTTTTTTCTTTAAAAAAAATTAAACCAAACGACGTCATTTGTTAAACGAGCCGAATTGAACTCGAAAACTTTAAAAGTAAGTTCAACTCGACTCAAAAACTTACGAGCTAAAAATTATCAAGTTCAACTCGAACTCGAAATATAATATTGAAACTTGAACTCGAAAAAGCTCGAACTCAAAAAAAATTTAGAAGCTCGATTGAAGCCTAAAATTCGAGCTCAATTGAAGTGAAAGAATAGTTCGCTCTGTGCTCACCAAAAGACTCTATGATTTTGAATGTCAAATTACCTCTAGTATTTATAGAAGTCAGTTGAGATGTTCTTCTATATTTCTTAGCCATGTGAAATTGTTTTGTTTCATATTTTTACTCTTTAGACTTTTGGGATGCTCTTCTACGTTTCTTAGCCATGTGAGATCGTTTGTTATAATTTTTTTCATCTCCAAATTTATTTTTTAATTATAGTTATATAATTATATTTATTATTTAATATGTTTTACTTTAAATATTATATTGTAGTTGATTTTAATCATTTTGTTTCACTTGATTTTATGTTTTTTAACTTATATATGTTATGACTTGTGATATTTTTATACCTTTTAATATTGTAAACTTAAAAAAATGTTATATATATTAATATTGCTTTGAATATTATGTAAATTTTGTAAAAAAAATATTATTTTATATAAAATCCGATTGAACCACGATTGAACAAGTGAACCAATACCTTCACTGGTTCAAGGTCCGATCCGATTTTAAAAATATTGATAAATAACAATAATCCCTTTAATTACTAAGACAGTTTGATTTGTGCATCAATATAATAATTTTAAAAAATCTTAAACGTTCAGATGATATTTTAATTTATTTTATGTTGAACGTGATTCAGTATATTTTCACATAATCAAATTATATGATTAAATGACAATGAAAAATCAATGCCTTTTTATAATACTAAAAATTAACATTATTAGCAATTTAGACACACTAATATGCTCTAAAAAATACACTAATAACATTGTAAAAAGGATAAAATATATTAGTAATCTCTAAATTATTTTTATTTCATTTGATCATTAAATGTTTAGAAATTACAAACTCAACATTAAATTTATTGAAAAGTTATATTTTAATTACTTTAACATTATTTGTTGTTAAGAGAATGATGGGGTTGATCCATCAATTATAATTAAAATTTAATCCAATATTTTGTCGAATACTTTAAATAATATTTTTAAAAAAATAAAATCTCATATTTTTTAATATATGAAAATAAAAAAAACAATTTTAATTGCGTATTTGTTTATTGAAGATAAATCTATCCCGCCTTGTTTGGTTTTGTGACAGATTTTTGTGTGTATAAACTGTTTCTTTTATTCTCCAATATTTGAGAAGATTAGATGTCTTGTTGTTATGAGCTCCGTAACTGCCGTATATTCTTTAAAATTTTAAATTGAGAATTTTTAAAATTTATATAAAATTAATTTTAGAATTCTAAAAATAAATCATAATTATATAAAATTAAAATTTCTTATTTTTTGAAAGTATTGCTGAGAAATATTAAAAAAATAATAAAATGAAATATTAGTTATAATTAGGGGTCAAATAAGATATTAACCATTGAGTTAACATTTCACATGATCCACTTAGCAGTAGGTAATGGTGGAGTGATCAAAATGTAATTTTTCAACAAATATAATGACCATTTTATAACTTTCAAAAGTTCAATGAACAAAATGACACAAAATCATAGTTTAGGAACTTTTAATGCACTCTACCCTATAAAAAAAGGAACCAAATTACGTTAGAGTAAAATGATTAAAATATCAAGTTTTAGTTATAGTAGAATGACTAAAATTACAATTAGACCTTGTTAATTGTTTTATTCTTGGAAAGAACATCAGAGATTGGTATCGTAGAGTTCAGGAGGGGTGTATTCGAGTGCGACGCGGATGTTAATTTGAGTGTATGGTGTACGGTGATCAAAAGTTCTCACAGTTTGTATACTGTTACGGTTCGTCGTCGTTTAGGGCTGCAGTTGTGTAGTTGTTTTACTGATGTGATGGGACCTACTCTTTCGACCCGTTTCTGTTTGTCCCACTGCACTGTCCCCCCTTACACGTCAAATATTACATATAATCAAACAAGGTTGGCGGGAATGGCTTTGGCATGTTTAGGGAGCAAATCATTGGTTCGATCGATTTAATTCTTTTCTAATTTGACTTAATCAATCATATTATGTAGTATATAGTAATCAAATCAACCAACTTCTATACATTCTTTCAAAAAAAAAACTTTTATACATTATTAATTAGCTTAATCATAAATTTCAGTTAACCAAACCGACTTATAGTCTTCCATAAGCATCGACACGTACATTTAAATAGAGAAAATTAGGTTGAGATAATCATTCTCATAATGATAATGAATATCTACGATTATTGGTCTAGATTAATTGGCCAATATGTCAAGTACCAATGATTATAAAAGAAATCAGATCATGCTGAAGGAAAACGAAGGGACAAGATTTAAGTATAGTAGAAGTACCAAAATCATAATTTGACCTTAAATGCTGATCTTCCCGGAACCATGATCGTAATTTCCATGTACTGAAACTGTGCCTGTTGCAGAGTGCATTAAGCAGAAAATCTGAGAATCTTTTAATACAAATCCTTCTACAAAGCTTGAGAGATACCCTAAGCAAAGGTCTGAAAGTTCAATGTTTCTGATTTAGACGGTACATCTTAATTAATAATTACTAATCACAATTAAATTAATTCACCATATGATTCAAGAATATCCTTGGCGGCCACAGTACAAGATTCATAAATAAATGAATAATTTCAGCAGATGCCATATGAAAGCAACATGATATCTGCAAACAATATTTGAGATATATGCATATGCCAACGTTCTATCTCAATAAAGTATCGATTAATGCATGAACCAAACTACCCAAATTGTTAAAGTAATGATTGTTATTCCTATAGGTCCTAAGTTCGAGTACAAAAGACTACAAGATATTTGAGCATCTATTGTCAAATGGTTAATAATATTTAAAACATATACCACCACTTGTAAGCCATGCTCATGCAGTCATGATATGAATTTGTTCTTGTTAGCTCTACCCCAATCTCGTCATAGCATCATTGGAATAAAATCAACAAACTACCACACAATAATTTTCAAATAAAACCCGGGTTTTCTCGTTCTATCCTCTTCAATCATTCCAAATTATCTCTTCATAATTTTAGGTTTCAAAGCCTAACCTTTCATAAGAAGAGAACATCATCTTTTCCCCTTGGCTTTCTTACGCAAAAATGATATTTAGCCCTCTGCAGCACCGCCTTACGAAACTAGAACTTGAAATCAAGAAACAATAGAGCTATACAAAATCAGAACGGCACCTTATTTTTTAGCATTGAGTTACACTCAGTAAACTATGAAAGAATTGTACCCACGATCCACCTAAGCATAGTGGCTTTATAGTTCCACTTCAATCCATGGTTAAGCTGAAACATAGTTCATCAACAAAATGGTTTTAAGAATAAGAAACTCTAGCTCAAGCTCTCGACGACCTCCAAGCCACATAATAAAGCTTAAATTGAGGTAAGCTAAAAGAACAGTGACAATTTATTTCTGCAACAAAAATGTTTTAGCAAACTTCAAAGAAGGATGTAAGAGACAAAATTAGTGAATTTTGTTGATTCGTAATGGCATGCATTCATTAAGACAATTAGCAAGTAAGCAGCCTATCTAACTCCTAGCATTGCATCTTTTAAATGGTAGCTTGATATTCATCGATGTTTGTTTCATCGCATCCAACCGGGAGATCATATATTCGAGTTTCTTTAAACAGATCTCATTCGATATTCTCGAACTATAATCACACTTCTCAAATGGGCGATACTCGCAGGCACTCTTGATTTCATCCCTCAATGTCACTTGGATGTCCTGGGCATTTTTAAAACAGAAATGCGTTAATTATCGGAAAATTCTCAACTAATACGTAATCCGATTCAATCTTAATTCAACCCAAAGTTTAAAACTAACAATTCAAACCCTAATTCAAATATTATCAGGAAATTCAAGTTTAAGAACAACGATTCAGCAGAATAAAGCAGGAACCTTGATCATCTTCATGAATTCACGACAATGATTGTTGATAAATTCTTTCCTGGGACCCGTTGGATTCGCGAGTTCATCCATGACACCTCCAGCCAGCTCCAAAACCCTAACTATTCGCTGTATCCAATCGAAATCACGAAAAAATAGCTTCTCTCATAATTGCCTGTTCGGGGGAAAAATAATTAAACTTTCCTTAAAGGAATTGAAAGTTATTTCGTTACCTTCTCCACATTTCGAAGCCGCTGCAAGGAGGAGTTTTGAGTGGGAGAATCCATGGAAATTTCTCACTTCTTCAAACCAGCAAAACCCAAAGTCACCTTTTCGGAATAATTGGCTGATAAAATGACACAGAAAAGGTCAAATTGTACACTAGGTTCGTTCTGCAGTATGCATGTTTGCAAATTTAGTCCTCTGTTATAATTTGACAAAATAATTAATATCGACAATTTAATTAGGATAAATTCTACTGTGATTGATTCAAATTGATAAAAACAAATAAAAATTTAAGAATAAAAAAAATAATAAATTAAGGACTAAATACAAACAATGCATAGTACAAGAACTTTATACATAATTTATCCCTCCCCAAAATACGCCAAGTCCAGTACATTACGCACCGTTTGAGTATTGTTATTAATATTATAGAGCAGCCGTTTGAAAGTCAAAACTCACTTCGATTACGTGGCGATACGTGGTTGGATAGTTTCTTCAGAACTAGCTAATATAATACACAGAACCGAAACCAAAATTCCTTTCTTTATTTTGTTAGACCAAACCAAAAAACATCGAGTAAAGTGGGAGAAACGAGCTGAATCCATGGCGGCCTCTAAGCTACAAGCTCTATGGAACCACCCAGCGGGACCCAAAACCAGTGAGTTGACTACCCCCTTCTACTATTCCGATGATTATATTTCAATTATTCGTATTGATAGATCCTTCATTGTATTTATTGGATTAATTTGTATTAGCGAAATCTCAATTTTTTCCATGAATCTTTTTTCTCCGACAAGATCCATGCTTTTTTACATAAGATTTGTTGGGTATTTGGGTTTCTCTTCAAACTTTGATGGTTAAGAAACTAGAATCGCTTATTTATAGATGAGTTTTTTTTGTTCGGTTGGAAATGAGGCAGTTTCCAGAATCTAGTTTTGTTTAATTTGAATGTCCGGTTAGATTGATATCCTCTGAACAATGAAACCCAAATTTTTGGCTGATTGATTTCCTCTGAACAATGAAAACCAAATTGATAAAAACAAATGAAAATATATGATAACAAGTGAAGGCATATAAACTGCACAACACGGAAAGAATACTAGTATCCCATAATTGATGGCATTTGAATATGAGAATCAAATTGAATTTATTGCATGCTTTTGAGGTCGCAACCCATGTCGCTCGGTTTCAAATGTGAGTGTTGGATATGGGTATGAACCTGGCACGAATATGGTTACAGTTTTGTAATTTTTCTATGTATTTGGACGATTCTTGGAGGGCATATTCCCATCCGTGGTTCTGCCATGAGTGTCGAACACAGGGACTTCACGAAAAAGAAGAGTTCGAGCAACATAAGCGCAACTATGATTTGTTACATTAGTTTATACTTTATAGATTGATGGAAGCAAGTGAGGTGTTATGAATCCCATAAATATAAATAGATATCTTGCTGGATGATATATCGACACGTACAATCTGCAGGAGATATTTTGTAGAAGATATGTTGACATGTAAATCTACCAATGTGGTTTATTGCTTTAAACTAACAAGGCATTTTAATGATTCAGGTTATTGATTCTTAAAATCATACATAAAAAAAAACTATTGGCTTGTTTCATTTCAGTTCACTTTTGGGCACCAACTTTTAAATGGGGCATTAGCATAGCCAACATAGCTGACTTTGCGAAACCACCAGAAAAACTCTCCTACCCTCAGCAAATAGGTATGTGGCGTTTTATGATTTCTAATAGATCTATATCTGTGAGTTGAACATATTATTTTATTCTGAAATAATTGCTTCCTTGTATTTATTGAATGCTGCTTTCTGGTACACCAGCGGTTACTGCAACCGGAGTCATCTGGTCACGCTATAGCACTGTAATCACTCCTGTAAGTTTGATTATTGATTAGATTACCTATAAGTGTGCACATATAGGAACTTCAATGTTCTTTTAACACTTATAATAAGTTCGGGCTGGTTTTGATTCTGTCATTCCTCAATTTTAAAATGCAGAAGAACTGGAATCTCTTTAGTGTGAACATTGCTATGGCCGGAACAGGCATATACCAACTGTCCCGAAAAATAAAGTAAGTCAACTTAACCATTGATGTATGTTTCCCTTCTCATATTTGAACCTTTGCAGCATATGCTGAATCTGTTGTCTCTGTTGCCATTGATTTCTATGGCTGCTCTCTGATGCACTGTTTTTATATGTTTTCAGACATGATTACTTTCCAGAGGGCGAGGCAAAGCCTGCTGTTGCAACAGAATGATGGCGGAATCTTCCGAAAATGCCTTTTTTCCTGGGTCAATTATCAGTTGTTTTCTTGTTTTGCTGTTAATTAAAAGTTGTTAATTATTTCAAACATGTTGTGTTGTGGAAACCTGTAACATGATGTTGAGTTTAATTCTGATTTGTAGAGCCATCAACAGATACTGAACTGATCATCTGAAGCCCCATCAATTTCAATAATGCTTTTGTTCCCTCACTTCATCTCTCTTCCCATAATATATATATATAACTTTATGCATTATAAATTTTAGAAAAAGAAATAAAACTAATTTTAACTATCTTTTAAATAACTTTATGCTTGTCTCATCTTTGGCTGAAGATGCGAGATGCCTCATTGTGGCCCCCTTTACCCGACCTAGATGGAATAGGTCAGATCCAAAAGATCCATTGACTTTATCTCCAAAACTTACCAAAATGTTATTTAAAATACATTAAAATTACCCCTCGCATTTATTGATTTCAAATGCTTTAAGTAAACGGAATAAATTAAATAATAGTTAAAAACGTAAAACAAACATACCAAATCCAAAGTCCAAGTCGAAAGTCCAAAACAAAATTAATGTCCAGTATTCCAAAATATTTATACATTATAGATATTATCCAAATAAAGTACTAATAAAATTTGGAATCTAAAATTCGAGTAAAATGTCAAACTATGGAAATAATGAAATCTGAATAATGTCGCAACTCCAATTATTGATTCACATAACTCGAGAATCTAAAAGAAAGAAACTATGGGGTGTAAGCTAATAAGGTTAGTGTGTCTCTAAGTACAACAATTCACAAAAAATAATAAAGTCTGAATCAACCAAAGGTAATCATAGTTCGAATGTCATGCAAATGATTATACACTCATACTCCTGTCACACAATCCAAAGAGTGAGTTTCCCATAACCACACTATCTACAATCTCACTATATGAAGTAGGGTCCAACACAAAGGCAGAGACCACTGAATCCGAAAATGACATTCACCCCGTCGAGCGAATGCATTGAGCTTCTCGTATCAAAATCTGACACAATATGACATGTAAAATGACATAATATTTGACGCCTGATCTGATCCGAATAACAATATTTCATAAGAAATATTATGAAACATATATTTCGATTCTAATATTTCAACATATTTACAAATTACATATGCACAACAGTTTTATGATTCCAACAGTTCAACATGTATCCCATGTCATTTTTATATTCAGCACAACTAGTCTCACAAACAAACAGGCTTTCAATCAATTTCAACCAAACAAATAAATAAGCAACCAAACAAAATAATGTAGCACCGAATAGAGAGACATACCTCAAAAAACAGTAAAGGACGATAATAACTTTTACAACGATTAGTTCAAGCAATGGATTGACCCGAATCAGAATCTACAAAATAAATTAATAAATAGATAAATACTCTAAATAACCGACAAATCCAGACGACTAAAATTCCAACTGTCACTCACACTCAACATGAGTAATATGAGTCGGTTCGAAGTTCGTGATTAACGACGTAGAAGGCGATAACTCGATTCTTGACTCGATATTTCTTGCAAAGACACGACGTTCGGATTTAGGATCCCAAAAATACGAATTCCAGATTAAAGTAATAACTAACGACGAATAAATATAATTCTGATTCGATAAAGAATTGGCGACATGGTTGATTCGAACTAAAAGGTTGTCGAACAGTGTCAGCAACACCCACTGTCGCCCTCATAACCGCCGGGACAAACACCATGGCAACAACCATGACTTGGTGAACGGTAACAACCTTGGCTGCCCAAAGGAAACCCAAAACGGCTAGAACATTCCCGACAGTGGCTCACACAACCTGCTATGGCTTGCCAGAAAGAACACAAGTCGATCATGCCTTCACCGATGCAGGTACATTAAAATTACCCCTCACATTTATTGATTTCAAATGCTTTAATTAACCGAAATAAATCGAATAATAATTAAAAACGCAAAACAAACGTATAACAAATCCAAAGTCCAAAGTACAAAACAAAATTAATGTGCAATGTTATAAAATATTTATACATAATAGATATTATCCAAGTAAAATACTAATAAAATGTGAAATAAAATATTCGAGTAAATGTCATACTATGAAAATAATTAAATCTGAATAATATCGTAACTTCAAGTACAAATTCACTTAACTCGAGAATCAAAAAGAAAGAAATTATGGGGTGTAAGCTAATAAGTTTAGTGTGTCTCTAAAATACGACAATTCATAAGAAATAATAAAGTCCGAATCAACCAAATGTAATCATAGTTCGAATGTCATGCAAATTATGACCCATACTCCTATCACACCATTCGAAGAGTGGGTTCCCCAGAACCATACTATCTACAATCACACCATATGAAGTGGGGTTTACCATAAAGGCAAAGGCCACGAAATCCGAAAATGACATTCACCCCGTCGAGTGAATGCATTGAACTTCACCTATTAAAATTCGACCCAATATGATATACAAAATGACATAACATATAATGTCTGATCCGATCCGAATAATAATATTTCATAACAAATATTCTAAAACATATATTTTGATTTCGATATTGTAACACATTTACAAATTATGTATGCACAACAATGTTCCAATTCATACTGTTCAACATGTATAACATGTCATTTTTATATTCAACACAACAATTTCATAATCAAACATGATTTCAATCAATTTCAACCAAATAAACAAATAAGCAACTAAATAAAATAATGTAGCACCGAATATAGAGACACCTCGACAAACAGTTAAGGGCGGTAATAACCTTTATCACGATCAACTCGAACAGTAGATCGATCCGAATCAGAGCCTATGAAATAAATTAATAAATAGATAAATACTCTAGATATCCGATAAATCCAGACAAATAAAAATACCAACTACCACTCACGCTCAACACGAGAAATACGGGTCGATTCGAAGTTTGCGAGTAATGACCGAGTTTTTGCACACCTTTAATCCGGGTTTGAGAAAACAAATGTCCCCGACTTACCTGGAGAAAAGATTATTATATGATGTTACGTCATTCGTGGTCTAATTAATATCATTTTTATTATTTTATTTTTTAAGATAAATTTATACCTCTTTCTTACTCTATAAATAAAAAGTGAATAATTATTTAAAAATTAATGAATATAATTTATTGAGTTCATAAACAACGAGTCGACGTCATAAAATAGTTTCTCCTACTAGGCATAGCATGTAAACCGTAAAGGGAGGCAGTTTATTAACAAAAAAAAAAAAAGGTTAAAAGAGGTGGGGCTGACATCAGAAATAACACCTTGCCCGGATTGATCAAAGAGGATATATAGTCGTCACTTGTCGCTCTTAATTTTTTTAACTATTCATATATTTCATATATCTTTTATTGATATTATAATTTTATATTTTATATTTTCAATTTTTTATTTTATAAATTTATTTTTTTTTAAAAATATAAATTTATCTCTTAATTTTCTAACATAAAATCACACGTCAATTTATGCAACTCATGGATCTTCCTATTACGTGAAAGAACGTGGGTACGGTGGGGATGATGGGCTTAACACATCATATTCGTAGGTAAATTCCAAAGAAAAGGATACATCCGCATTTTCTGTGAATTGACAAAGGAAGTTACGCACGGTTTAAAAATTAAAATCGGTCAAATCAATCTTTTAGAGATGAAGATGCTTCCATGTAGAGCTGAAGTTAGGTGCTTTTCAACCCAACATTGGGATGCATGCAACCATGGCCATTTAATGTATATGTTAATAGTTTGGTAAGGGAATCGTCCAAAAACTAATAGGCTCTTTATTTAATGATGGAATAGGCAAATAAATATATTACACTAGTCAATCTTTTTAGTTTAAATGAGAATTTCGATAAATATCGAGCACAACAATAAAATAAAATGTATTAGGATATAAAAGTATATTATTAAGAGAGATAACTTTGAATCCTATATATAAATTACAAAATAAATATTAATATATAAAAGTCAACTTCAAGCTTTATATAAAGGAATCCATTAATCCTCTGAAATTAAATATAAAGCTTTAATTTACTTCTTGAGATTGAATAAGATGTATGATTCAATAATTCCAAACCCAAATCTCATATGGTAATGTAAGCAAACTGATAGAAAGAAAAAATACAATGCAAAAAAAGAAAATTCCCTTAATTTTAAGATTAAGAAAGTAAAGGTAATTATAAAAAAGGCAAACATATCGAGGAAGAATGGTAGTTTTTCTATGACTGCTGCTGTGCAACTTTCAACCAACCACAAGGTATTTTATTGAAGCTAGACTGTGTTGATAGTAAAACAAAATTAATATATTTTATAAAATGAAATTTGTTTTATATAACATCTATTTATATTTATTTTCTCTATTAGGTGGATACATATTACATTTATAAGGTAAATGATAAAATTCAAATTTAAATAAAATGAGATATAACATGCGTATCTTTGACTATTTGATCAATTAATGAAGCTCGTTAAACCATACACTTAGGGTGCGTTTGGTTCACGGAATGTAAGATTACCAGTGAGAATAAAAGATTACCAAGGAATAGGATTATTGGGAATGTTGTATTTTGTGTTTGGTTGGTTTAGCAAGAATGTAAGACTACCATGTTTGGTTAAAAGAATAAAAGATTATTGGAATGTATATTTGACCAAATTGTCCTTATTATATATTTGTATAATATTACAAATTGTAAAATATTTATATATTTTCTTTAAAAAATTAAATTCATAATATTTATATAATTTTTTTTACAAAATTAAAAATATAAAAAAAGTTTAATGAAAAGGTAAAAATTTTTTAACCCCTAAACTTCATATAAAATTTTAATTATAGATTTTTTTTTGTAAATCTAAAATAATTTAAGGATAAATTTATAATTTAACCTTCGTAGAATTTTTATTATTCAATGACAGAAGAAGGATATTTTTGAAAAAAAAATAAAAATTTAAGGGCATTTTAGTCTAAAACGCCGGTAATGTTACAATACCTAAGGGAATGGAGGTAATGACATTCCCGGTAATATACCCAAAAAAATCTATTATTGGTAATAAAATATTACCGAGAATGAGATTCCCGGCCAACCAAACATGGAAATGTGGGAATCCCACAATCCTTGAACCAAACACCCCCTTAAGATCACATTTGTAAGGGACACTTACCTTCCGGTATCCTCCGAGTGAGATAGCTAGTCCTGTCGACAGGGAAGCTGCTTTGATTAAGTTTGGGCTATTTCTGTATTGGCAAAAAAAAAAGTATATAATTCAATGGCTCCACAACTACCATTCCTCTGCCTGGGGGATGGAAGCTTCCTTCTTTTATCTTTTTTCCCTCTCTAAATTGTCCTAAAAGCCGCTCCTTTCTTGCTTAACCAATACTTCACTACTCTTTTTATGTTTCAAAGAAACCGTCTTTTTTAAGCAACAGAGAGCGCCTCTGCATTTTTTCCCCCAGGTTCCCTGTTGAGTGACAATGGCTAATGTAACAATACTGAAGATGGCGATGGCTTTGGTTGTAACAATGGCACCCAGCCTTGGACTGAAATGGGTTGTTGCAGCACAACAGCATCATCACGTGGTCGGAGACGACCGCGGGTGGGATCCTTCCTCAAACATCGCTACCTGGTCCTCCGGTCGGAGCTTCAGGGTCGGAGACAAAATCTGTAAGTTAATGTGTTGGGTTTTGGTTGTGATTAATTTGTTTAATATTTGAGTGCAACGTTTCGTTTTTTGTTTTCTTATTAATAAAAAATATACGGATGAATAGAAGGGTTTGATTGATATAATATTGGTATTTTAAGGACTACTTTAAAAACGTAGCCATAGTTTTGGAGTGTCTAGTGAATTAGTCCCATATATATATTGTATCACGTCGTGTTATCACAAATTTTGGACAGGGTTCGCCTACTCTGCAGAACAGGGGAGCGTCGTGGAGCTCAAGAGCAAGGATGAATACGAGTCGTGCGATGTGAGGAACCCCATAAGGATGTATAGGGACGGCTTAGAGAGCATCGAATTGGTTGAGGAAGGGATTCGATACTTTGTCAGCAGCAAGCCTGAGAGCTGCAAAAAGGGTCTGAAACTACACGTCGAGGTGACGCCTTTTGGTAACCCGGACACCGAAACGCCAAGAGTCACGGCAGCGGTAGACAACTCCGTTTCGACTGTGGCAGATGTGATGTCGACTGTGGCAGATGCCATCGCACCGACAACCCCTTCTGAATCAGTCCAGCTTTATGGGAACTTCATGTTGTTATTCGTTGGTCTATGGCTTTGCAGTTGCATGGCCTTTTAGTTATGATTTTTGGCAGTATTAATCGTTTTTTTAAATAAATTATGTTTGCCTTATGCTTTGTATGCAATAAATTTTCAAATACCGTCTGACTCATCTATTATGGTGTGTATAAATGAGGATGATAGTAGATAATGCACTGTTATTTTAAAATGCGAATGGCACTCTTCTTTCTGTACACAATGTCTCCAGGTACTCGTCTTAAATTTCACACAGAAAGAAGCTTTGCTTACAATGATGATAGACCGGATACCCTTCTTTATCGCATCTTGTTTCTTGCTGTCTTGCCACAGTGCAAATTCCATTTCCAGGAAGAGCAAGATATATTTCCCCCTCGGTTCAAGGACAACGCATACTTTTTTTTTATTATGGTGCAAGTTTGAAACACGGTGATAGAACATTACTTTTCTCTCAACACGACGTAGTTATTAGGTCCGTTCGTCTTTTGTATCTTAGAAATTCGCCTGAGAATGTCTGCAAAAACCTTCTTGTCCTGCGCCAAAGAGATTTGTCTACTTAAGTAATGGATGCATGAAACAAATAAGTATATCTCGTGGTGTTTTCTAGATTGATCTGTTTATCTAAGTGGGACATATGCCGCATAACTTGCCTTCTCGGTCCAGAACTACCTTGTGCAGTACTAATATGCATGAACCATATCTATGATGCTAAAGTGTTCCATTCTTCAGTGATTCAGAAAACACAGCAATACGTATTATACCAGCAATACAGGAAGAGGAAAAGGATTATAGAAGTATACCTCTGGAGTTTTCAGCCTAGCTCTAAATTTAGCCACAAGATCGGATGTTGTTACAGGTGCCTTTTGTAATAACACAGCTCTGATTTCTTCTTCAGTTACATGTCCAGCAGCTGATGCTGAACCTGCTTTTGAAGATGATGATCCACTGGCAGCTGATGTTGATCCAGCTTTTGCAGAAGATGATGTGCCTTTGGAATGAACACTGCCTTTGGAAGCAGTTGTATTTTCCTCTTTCACAGAAGCTTTTGAGTCCTGGTCCTCAAAAAATTACACGATAAACCGACAATTAAAACATATTTCTTCTTAAAATGTCTGCATGTGCATAGAGGCAAGTTCAAGAGCTTTGGTAACATACAGGTTCTGATTTAACCTTCTTCACAGGGGTACCATTAGATGCTTTTGTATCACCACCATTGGGTTTTCTCTTTCCCTTTGATGACTTAGATGCCGCTGCGGTTCCCTTAGCAGAAGCTGAAGGTGCTGGTTTCATTGGACTGTTGTCAGCAGGTTCTTCTTTAGGTGCATCCTTCTGTTTAAGAGCGAGTACAGGATTAAAGTTCATATCATCTTCCACCTGAAATAGAAAATCTTGGCATAAGCATAATTGGAATAGATGCCACAAGAGTCATGTAAAGTCAAGCGGGGACTAGTTAGTTCTCTCTTACTAGATGAGATCACACATGTACCATAGCTACAGCAATATTGATTCATGTTAGCTTTTGCTAGCTAGAAATGTATAGCAATAAGAGCTTATTAGGCATCCTTGAAGCTTACATCATCATCATCATCGTCATCGTCATCATCATCTGCATCTGATTCATCAAGCCCACTAGCTTTCCCTAATAGTTTCTGCAACTCTTTCCCAGACTTGCTCAGTCCTCCTCCTTCCTCATCTTCATCCTGCTCATCTTCATCCTTAAAGAAAACAGACAAGATTACCTACTAGTCAAAGGAGATTAGTCATGGTGTAATTTCATAAATGATAAAATACCACCTCAATCAATAGAAGAAATTGTTTCGGTGCGAAGATACAAATGCAACCAGATAGCAAAACTTTGCTTTGAATAAAGTACTAAATAATCCAAGTGATTCTTATTTGCCGGAAAGTCATGGAAGAGAAGTCTATCACCAAAAATAAGTAAACTCTCAAACAAAAAAAAAGGAGTTTCTTTTAGATTTCTATAAGATGGTCCCTCAATCACTTCTGATTATTAAAAGATTTTGTCTATCAAAAAATCGCAATCCTGTTAACCCATTGTTATGAAAAATATCTATGCAGCAGTCTTCGAATAGAGAATCTTTTTTAGAGAAAAGGTGGAACAATGCCCCATCCAGTACAAACTACAAAGTTGCTCGGGTCTAAACTTATGAGAAAAAAAATCATAACAACACAACGCTATCCGTAGCTTGCAAGTTTACCTCCTTGATTTCCGGAGGAGCAGGAACTTCAGGAGCCAAATCCCTTTCCTCAGGATCGTTACCAACGGCCTCATCATCATCAGTGAATATTTCTTCATGTTCCCAGTCATCACCTAAACAAAATGCATGTTAATAAATAAGAGGAACACCAATTCTAGTAAAAAGTGACAATCTAGTGGCCTTCAGTGTTAGATGTGTGTTTCTGTGCATGCATGTGCTCAACACTAAGAAAAGTATAAGCATATACCTTCAGGTAGCTCTGTTATTTCATCGAAAATACATTTTGGGAAGAAAAAAATGTTCAGATGAATCCCATATTCCCATCCATAAAGCACATAAAGCAAAGCGTTAAAACTGACAGTACATACATGCACTTCAGGGAAAGCCACACTCAGGAGATATAAAAATAGGTGTCACCCTTATCTCAATAGTTATTTTATACTATTTCTATGTTAACTTCATTGATCTTCTAGCTCAACATTATTATCCAAAAAAAAAAATCTTCTAGCTCAACATGGAGACTAAACCAAATTCTCTATAAAGCAAAATGATAACAAAAAAGAAAAATATACCAAAGCACAAACATTATAAAAGCTCACCCTTCTCAATATCATCATCATCCATATCAAGATCACCTCCCCTTGGACCTTCTTCGTCATCATCACCACTTTTTTTGTTGAGTCCAAGCCTATTCTTCCTGGCTGCTTCCTCTTCTTCATCTTCCTCTCCTCGATCTGATACATGACCTTCTTCCTCCTCAGCAGTTGACTTTTTACGTCCCTTCCCACCACCAGCAGTACTCTCTTTTTCATCAACCTTCTCCACTTCACCAAATGCAGCAGCACCATTATTTGCAGCTTTCATCATCCATCTCTCATATCCATCTGCAGTCTTCCTACGGTTCTTCATTTTTTCTTCTGCTTCTTCCAGAGTAAGTTGTTTATATTGTGCAACCTTGTTAAAGTTGTACCTGTCAAAGAGTACCACAATTTTCAAAAAAGAAAGAAAGAAAAATCTAACCATGTTAAAAGATATCAATACTTCTACTACAAATAACATAATCCAATACGTGGTGGAAAAAAGTTATGAGCAGTCAAAACAAATAACAATATAGGTTACTCATACCAAGAACCAGCCGGAATAGCTACAAATTCCTTTCCTTGCATCGTAAGCAGGTAATAAGTTGCAGACTGTGAACATTCGCGCTGACCTTGATACTGAGCCTGACCTGTTTCATCCTCCAATAACCAAGGTTTGTTCTTATATTTCTCCTAAAAAATACAAGCCAACAATCACGATAGTCAGAATCAAATTAAATATGGCCATAATTAAACCAATCCAAGTGAAAGGGAAATTTTCCTCCTTAGAATACGAAATTTTATATTTGCTATATTCTTTGTAATTATCAATTTTGGTTCTGTAACACAGAAAAATAATGCTTCAGTCTACTTTTTACTCCTACTTGTACAACAATTATATCACATGCCGACATAAAAATTATGGGCCTGTCGGTCTGACTCTCAAATCCAAAAAGAATTCCATAAAACTTTCTTTAAACACATACTCGCCAAGACCTTTTTTTTTTCTCCAGGAACTTGGAGTATGCAGGCATTATATAATTTAGCTAGTCCGTTTCACAGTGAAAGCTAGAGAACATGCAAGAAATATTGTGGAAGATGACTATCGGATAGAGCAAAAATTGTAATTAATAATTTAAGAAAATAAAAATGAAGATAAAAGAGACATAAAATTTACGTGGAAAACCTCTAAAAATTTAGGGTAAATACCACGGGCAACGGTAGAAGAATTTCATTATGAGAAAATAGGAATTACAACTTCTCTCGATCGACCAAGGAGAAAACAATGATAATTCTCTCTTGATAAAAAGGAGAAAACAACTCTCAAGAAACTCTCTAAATTCTCTCTAAGTATTAGAATAAAACTATAATGCTTTGGGATAATTTTGAAACTAAATGAACTAGAATATTTATAGTTGAAGCTTTAAGGACTAATTTATAAATACCTTAAATTTCAATGGTTAAAATTAAACTTTTACCATTGTTAAAAAATCAACAAAATAGAGTTTATATTTTCGTTGCCTACAATTTTTAAAAAATTTAATAATTTTTTTTTCAACTTTCAATCATGCACCGAAAGTGCTTTGATTTTCAACAAGAAACAGCTGAAAAAGAGGATAAATCCAATACCCGCATAGCATCAGTAACTTGGCGTCCTTGTAATCCATCTTTTTGCATAGACCATTTATTCTCTCCATTTTTCTTCTTTGAAAAATTGGGCAACCCAGTCATAAACCTACCAATAAAGTAAGTCTTGTCGGTGCTAGGACTTGCTCTAACATTGTATTCCTAAATTTCAATCAACATAAATTCAAAAAAAAAATCATGTTCAATAATTAACCCAATCACACTATAAATCCATTATTAAAACATGGAATTGGTCATTAATAAGATGTGAAGACTGGGAAACGAACTCGAATCAAGCGGGTTATAATGGCGCCACATTCGGAGCATTTGCCCTGGTTCTCGGCCATGGTTTTGCCACAAGAGACGCAGAGGGTCATGTGCTTGCAATTGCTTCCGTATAAATCTTGGGACGATCCGCAGCCGCTGCATGTGGGCTTCAGCATCAGATCAAAAGACATCTTTTGTTCCCTCCTTCCTTCGTCCCCCCAATAGCAAAGGCAAAACAGAAGAGGCTCTAGTGTTTTAACCGAACGTTGGAAAAAAGAAACAAAATTCGAATAATAAAATCAAATTTACACGCGCTGCTCTTGCGTTCGTTGAAACTGAGGTACGTAAGAGAAATGCTTTGAGAGAGAAATTTATGAAATTGAAATTCTGATCGGTGAAACGAAAGAGGAGAGAATCTCGTCGCTTTTTTCGCGAGTCGGTTATATCTACTAGGATAAACTTAATAATTGGCCACCAAATTATGAGTATGTTTATGTTTCAGAACTAAAGTTTCAAAAGTAACGAAATGATCACTAAAGTTATTGGTTTTTTTAATAAATCGGCTGATGTGACACATTTGGATAGCGGCGGAAGAGAAGGAAACGGATAGCCGGCACGGGAGAAAAGGTTTCAGTTGGGCTTTGATGTGAATGTTATACTTATGCACATAGGATTAATAAAAGAAAACCAAAGCTTTTTGATCCGACTGGTGAAGTTCAAATCAGCTTTGCATACCAAGAGGTCAATTGCTTATTGTTTTGATTTGGAAGTAGTGAATTGATGGTTACTAGCTGTAAACCAAAGAGGTGTGCAGAAAATCATTTATTTTCTTTGCGGTGTTTATGAGCAGCTACTTGTTTCCCTTTCAAATTACTTGTGTGTAAAAACAATGCCTCATTTTGAAATTCTGAAATAGATGACCATGAATTTGAGATTGAGGTGATGGACCCAAACTTCACTCGATCTCATCAAACAAAGCTTCAAACTATAATTAACTGTATTGTTTAACTTACTAATAAGATGATGGATGAAACTAAAATAAATTAGAATGAATTGTTTCGCATTCTTATTTTATAATTATAATTTAAATTAGCCCATAATTTTGAATGTTCTAATAACATCTCAATCAGTAAAAAGGATTAAAATGTTCAAAATTTGAAAACCGGTTCAGAAAGAAATTTAAAATGTTAGGAATTATTTTATAATGATTTATAATTCAAAAGTTTAGGGATAAATTTAAAATACAGATCATGAGATGTGTAATGTAGTTAACCTATTAAATTATAAAATGCATTTAATATTTATTTATTACAAACCATTTGTGATAATATTTTAAAGGTTATTCATTATAATAATTAAATAAATTATATGAATCACATCGATCATTTAAAAAGTAGCACCAGCCAAAGACATCTACAAACACCGAATTTAACGAATTACAGTCTTGGTAAACGCACAAGAATTTTGTTAACAAACGCGCCTAGGGCAACGTACTCTTCAAGCGCCCTCTCATCCGCCCTGCATCGTAGAAACGACGGGAAAAACCATCAACAACCCAGAAACCGCCCTAGACAATCGCCAATTCATCCCAACCGCTGCCTTCTTCACATTAATCTCCGTCGTCAAACACGCCCCATGGAGAAGAAAGAACGACATGATCTCCCACGTCGGCCACAACCGTCCCAGGTAGTAAAATATCAGCTCATACATGACGCCCGACACAATAAAAGTCCCGAACACCGATGAAACGTGCATGAGCCCATTTACGACCGATGAAACGTGTAGTCGTGTCCCGGACAGGCTCGTAAATCGTCGGTCATAGAATACTGTTGATAAAATCAGGTAAAGAAAATGAAAATAACACAAGAATTTTGACGAGGTTCAGTAATGTGCTTACGTCATCGGTACCCTAAGCGGCACTAGAATTTTTATTCAATTCAATGTCTCATAGGTTTAGATTACATCTCCTTTTATAATAAATAAACCCTGATACGTATTTAAAAAAATAACCCTGTATCGTATCGCGGGGGCGCATCGTAACCCCTACTACGAGACTTTCTTTCTCTTTACCGATATATTTATGAGTCATACCTAACAAATTTCCACCTTGGCGAATATACTGGCCCTTAGAAAAACATTCAATGTGGGTTGGGTTACTTTACTTCTTTAACAACTCGAAACATTCAACAAGTCCAGGCAATGCATGAACTTGTCTGTCGTAACTGGCTTGGTGAACATATCAGCGGCATTCTCATCAGTATGTACCTTCTGAAACAAAATATCTCCAGATGCAACCAACTCTATGATCTTGTGAAACCTTACATCAATATGCTTAGTTCTTGCACGATATACCCGATTATTAGCCAAGTGAATAGTATTTTGATTGTCACAAAACAACTGAACTCCACCTTGCTAAACACCCAACTCCTTCACTAAACCAGTAAGCCATAAAGTTTTTTTTGCTACTTCAGCTGCTACCATGTATTCAACTTCAGTTGTAGATAATGCCACAACAGATTGAACAGTAGACTTCTAACAAATAGGCCCTCCACCAAGAGTAAAAACATACATTCTCGTAGATCTTCTATTACCCAAATCACCTGCATAGTCTGAATCCACATATCCTACAACCAAAGGATTATCCCGCTGACTACCAAAAACAATTCCATGTCCCACAGTACCCTTTAAGTACCTAAAGATCCACTTGACTGCTTCTCAATGTTGCTTATCAGGTTTAGACATGTACTTACAAATTTGACTAACAACATGAGCTAAATCAGGATGAGTACATACCATTGTATACATCAAACAAACAACAACATTAGAATATGGAACCTTTGTCATATCTCCAGCTTCCTTATCTATCTTAGGGCACTGTTTTGATGAAAGCTTAAAGTGATTCGCCAATAGAGTGCTCACTAGTTTTGCGCTGCTCATCGCAAACCTTTCTAGCATTTTCTCAACATAATCCCGTTGAGATAACCACAATTTCCTTGAGTCTCTGTCCCTGCAAATTTCCATTCCAAGAATTTTCTTTGCAGCACTTAAATATTTCATATCAAATTCCTGACTCAATAAAGTTTTCAAACTGATAACATCATCCATGTTCTTCGCAGCAATTAACATATCATCAACATACAATAATAGAAAAATAAAAGAACCATCGTCAAGGCTCTTAACATAGACACAACAATCATACTCACATCGCTTGTAGCCAATCTTGATTATATATGTGTCAAACCGTTTGTACCATTGTCTCGGAGACTGTTTCAACCCGTACAAAGATTTCTTCAATCTGCAAACTAAATGCTCGCTTCCAGGTTGAGTGAAACCTTCAGGCTGCTGCATGTAGATCTGCTCCTCTAAATCACCATGCAAAAAAATAGTTTTCATATCCATCTGCTCTAAATGCAAATCCCAACTAGCCACCAATGCAAGTACTGATCGGATTGAAGTGTGTCTGACCACAAGAGAAAAAATTTCATCATAATCAACTCCTTTCTGCTGTGAAAAACCCTTTGCTACCAAACGATCCTTGAACTTCTCCCCTTCTTTTTTTGTTACTGTTGGTTTCTTCTTATACACACATTTGCAACCAATAGGCTTCTTACCCTCAGGAAGGCGAACTAACTCCCATGTACGATTGTGATTCAAAGACTCCATCTCCTCAACCATGACAGCCATCAACTTGTCTTTTTCCAAACTAGTAACAGCATCATGAAAAGTAACCGGATCATCACTGCTAACAGTAAGTGAAAAAGAGACCAAGTCTTCAAAACCCAATATGTTCGAAGGCTTTAAATTCGTCCATCTCACCCTGTCTCTGGCGAGGCTATAATCCTGCAAATCATTCGTAGCGGAACCACCAGAAGTCGGTTGAGAAGTTTCTGTTTTCTCAACTAGAAACTGCTCGAAATCTACCACTATCGTGTCTTTCTTCTGCTGCAACATGGGATGTTCATAAAAAATAATATCTCTATTCAGCTTCAGTTGTAGATAATGCCACAACAGATTTAACAGTAGACTTCCAACAAATAGGCCCTCCACCAAGAGTAAAGACATACTTTCTCGTAGATATTCTATTATCCAAATCACCCGCATAGTCTGAATCCACATATCTTACAACCAAAGGATTATCCCGCTGACTACCAAAACCAATTTCATGTCCCACAGTACCCTTTAAGTACCTAAAGATCCACTTGAATGCTTCTCAATGTTGCTTACCAGGTTTAGACATGTACTTACAAACTTGACTAACAACATGAGCTAAATCAGGACGAGTACATACTATTGTATACATGAAGCAACCAATATCATTAGGATATGAAACCTTTGCCATATCTCCAGCTTCCTTATCTATCTTAGGGCACTGTTCTGATGAAAGCTTAAAGTGATTCGCCAATGGAGTACTCACTAGTTTTGCGCTGCTCATCGCAAACCTTTCTAGCATTTTCTCAACATAATCCCGTTGAGATAACCACAGTTTCCTTGAGTCTCTGTCCCTGCAAATTTCCATTCCAAGAATTTTCTTTGCAGTACTTAAATATTTCATATCAAATTCCTGACTCAATAAAGTTTTCAAACCGATAACATCATCCATGTTCTTCGCAGCAATTAACATATCATCAACATACAATAACAGAAAAATAAAAGAACCATCATCAAGACTCTTAACATAGACACAACAATCATACTCACATCGCTTGTAGCCAATCTTGATCATATATGTGTCAAGCCATTTGTACCATTGTCTCGGAGATTGTTTCAACTCGTACAAAGATTTCTTCAATCTGCAAACTAAATGCTCGTTTTCAGGTTGAGTGAAACATTCAGGCTACTGCATGTAGATCTGCTCCTCTAAATCACCATGCAAAAAAATAGTTTTCACATCCATTTGCTCTAAATGCAAATCCCAACTAGCCACCAATGCAAGTACTGCTCGGATTGAAGTGTGCCTGACCACATGAGAAAAATTTCCATCATAATCAACTCCTTTCTGCTGTGAAAAACCCTTTGCTACCAAACGATCCTTGAACTTCTCCCCCTCTTTTTCTGTTACTGATGGTTTCTTCTTATACACCCATTTGAAACCATAGGCTTCTTACCCTTATGAAGGCGAACTAACTCCCATGTACGACTGTGATTTAAAGACTTCATCTTCTCAACCATGGCAGCCATTCACTTGTCGTTTTCCTGACTAGTAACAACATTATGAAAAGTAACTGGATCATTACTGCTAACAGTAAGTGCAAAAGAGACCAATTTTTCAAAACCCAATATGTTTGGAGGCTTTATATTCGTCTGTCTCACCTTGTCTCTGGCGAGGCTATAATCCTGCAAATCATCCGTAGCGGAACCACCAGAAATCGGTTGAGAAGTTTCTGTTTTCTCAACTAGAAACTACTCGAAATCCACCACTGTCGTGTATTTCTTCTGCTGCAACATGGGTTGTTCATCAAAAATAATATCTCTACTGATCACAATTTTCTTCGCAACTGGATCTCATAACTTGAATCCTTTGACACCTTTCTTGTAACCCAGAAAAATGCACTCATTCGATTTTGCATCAAGTTCGAATCTCTCATCAGCAGGTACATGTACATAAGCAGGACAACCAAAAATCTGTATATGATAAAAAGTAACATCATGGCCAGTCCATACCTCTTCTGCAACTTTCCCAGCCAATGATGCCCTTGGCGATCTATTGATAAAATAACACGCCATGTTAACATCCTCAACCCAGAAGTGTTTGGGAAGCCCCACATTCAACCGTAAACATCTGACTCTTTCATTCAACGACCTATTCATTCGTTCCGCAACACTTCTGTTGTGGTGTCTTGTATAGTGTAAAATGTCTCTTAATCCCATGCTCCTTACAGAAGTTTAGAAACAGTGAATTTGTGTATTTCGTGCCATTGTCAGATCGCAAACACTTGATTTTTCGTACTGTTTGGTTTTCTACCTCAGCTTTCCACAACTTGAACTTCTCAAAAATGTCAGACTTCTGTTTCAAAAAAATACACCCAAACTTTCTGTGAAAAATCGTCAATAAAAGTAACATAATACCTAGATCCACCCAAAGACGATATCGTGGAAGGCCCTCATACATCAAAATGCACATAATCAAGAATCCCTTTAGTTGTGTGTTTCCCAGTCTTGAAACTAACTTTAGTCTGTTTACCAAGAACACAATACTTGCAAAAATCGAGCTTACAACTTTTAACACTATGCAACATATTTCATTTATATAATTCAGCCATACCACGTTCACTAAGATGAGCAAGACGCATATGCCACAGTTTGGTAGTATCATCACATGACTCAACAGAATGAACTCCACCTACAACAGTACTCCCTAACAATCTGTAAATATTCCCTGCAATCATATTTCCTTTCATCACAGTCAAAGCTCCTTTAACAATCTGAATGGTTTCCCTATCCTCATCAGCCTTAGGGATAAAACATTCTTGTGCAAAGTGCCCAAAGAAATCAAATTCTTCGTTAAATATAGGATATGCTGAATACCACGCAACGTCCGAATAGAACCATCATACATCTTAATTCTGACATCACCAATACCAACAATATTGCAACATCGATCATCACCCAAATAAACATAACCAGAATTAACCGACCTATATGTCGAAAATCAGTCCCTATTTGGCGTGATGTGATAAGAACATCCAGAATCAAGAATCCAAGCATCCGTCAATTGAGTCGTTGAAATAGAGAGCATATCACCCTCACTGCAATTAGAATTGTCATCCTCGACCACATTCACAAACTTGGATGAGTCATCACGCTTCTCATCAGTCTGCTTTTGAACTTCAGACATTCTCGCTTCATATGTCCCGCCTTCTTGCACTTGTAACAGTGAATTGTCTTTTTATCCCTAGATTTGAATCTAAAATTCCGCTTCTCAGACCTGCCTTCTATGGCTTCCGTCCACGATCTCGATTACCCTTGACATATAAGCTATCAGCTTGAGAGATTTCCCATGCATTCTACTTCCGCTGGTTGTGAGCCAACAAGGCTGTAGTAATCTCCTCAACTTTGATAGTCTATTTCCCATATGTAAGAGTAGTCACCATGTCTTCGTAAGAGGGAGGCAACGAACACAACAGAATCATCACTTTGTCTTCATCCTCAATTTTCACATCAAGCTGAGTCAAATCAGAAACGATTTGATTGAAGATATTCACATGTTGCGCCAAATCATGATCGTAATGCATCTTCAGCCCATACAACCGCTTCTTTAGATACAGTTTAGTCGTTAAGGATTTGGACATAAACTGACTTTCCAACTTCTTTCAAATTTCATCTGGAGACGACAGATGCATGACGTGATACATGATCTCGTTCGCCAAACATAATTGTATGATTCATGCCGCTCGCTGGTGCAATTCTTCCCAATCTTCCTCCTCCATCGACGCCGACTTTGTAGGTCACAAAGCTTTCAAGATCCCTTGCTGCACCAACAGATCCTTCACCCTTGTTTTCCATAATCTGAAGTTACCCTGATCATCGAATTTCGTAACTTCATATTTGGTGCAACAATGTGCTTACGTCTTCGGTGCCCTAGGCGGTGCTAAAATTTTTATTCAATTCAATGTCTCATAGGTTTAGGTTACATCTTCTTTTATAATAAATAAACCCTTGAACATATTTACAAAAATAACCCTGTACCGTACTGCGAGGCTACGCCCCCGCACCCCCAACCCACATAATCATAACCTCCACTACGAGACTTTCTTCTCTTTACCGATATATTTATAAGCCATACCTAACAAATACTCGTTGCAATAACGTTCCATCTCCTGTCCCATAAAATCCTACAATGAAGTCGAAAGATACGGTTAATCGAACTGTTTCTCAAGCTCCAACCCAACAGGGCTCGAGCCATGGCTGCCACCAAGACCATATCTAGAAGAACATAAACATGAAAAGAATATAAAACCGACATCATCGTAGGATGGATATGGTCGATGTAGTCATGAACACGAACCAACAAGGCAAAAAGCATAATCTTAACTTCATAGTTTGTGACTTTTTTAGGGGCATTTAGAGGCTGGTTTTGTTGGATTTTTATGGGCAAACAAGCAACAGCGAGAAATCTAGGTAAAGAGAGAGATTGGGATGATAAAGGGCCTTTGTCGAAGGCGAAAAGCAAGAGCTTGAAGCTTGCCAGCCAAGTGATGAAGAAAACGGTGGTGCCTCCGAGATGTAGGGAGTATAGACCGAGTGGAACGAAGAGAAATAGGCAGATAACTGATAAGAAACAAAGCAGGCGCACTGTTGCTTTAGGGATGATCTTCGTCTTCCCGATGGAATAATAGTAGCATAAGGATCTGATGATGCAGAGCCAGAGCTTGATGAAGTTGTTCATCTCTTTTTCCAACATTATGTACTCACAAACGGAAATGGCTAATCCTGTCTATAATAGAATAGAATGAAGATATGCAAGATTCGTTTTCTTTCCCAGTGGGTGGGCTCTTTAATAAGTTGATGTTAGTATAAATTCAGTGGGTGGGCTCTTTTATAAGTGATGTTAGTATAAATTGTGTATCTGCATCTTCAATTTGCAATCCATGTTCTTCGACTAGTGTTATATAGTTCGAAACAGACAAATTTACAATTAATTTCATGATTAATTTGTTGTTGACAATACAAGCTCTTTTGAGACAGATTTGGCTATTCTATTTCTCAGGAAACGCATTAGATCCTTTGAATCTGGAAAATTCCGAACGTTACTGCAGTAACGTTATTAAGAACATGCCTAGAATCGCACTCTTCAAGTGCCCTTTAATAGGCCTTGCACCGTAGAAGTGGCCGTAAGAAGAGCCAGAAGGCAGAAATCATAATGAATCCAACCGTCAATGGAGTAGAAACCACCTCGGGCAAAAATCACTGCTTCAATAAACACCTTCAAAGCAATCTTTGCAGACAAACATGCACCATGGATAAGAAAGAACCACGTGATTTCCCTGGTCAGCCGTTGAGGTCCCAGGTAGTACAAAATAAGCTCATGCATGATGCCGACCACAACAAAAGTCCTGAAAACCGTGGGAAGCATAGCCAGTCTATAACAAAACGTGCAGCCGTGTTGCGGACAGGTTCATCCGCTGTCATCACAGAATACTCATTGCCATTACGTTCCATCTCCTGCACCAGAAATCTTTGCAGCGAGGTGGAAAGGTAAGGTTCATTGAAATTTTTCTCTGACTCGGGATATGTTGAACTGTTTCTGTAGCTCGAGAGTCAAGACCAAACATGGCTTGAGCCAGGGTTGCCACCAATGCTAGGACCCTCTCTACACAAAAATGTGAAATGAATATGTGGATGTAGTCGCTATGGTCATATACACGAAGCAACATAGCTCGTAATTGTTTGATGGCCATTTTGTGCATTTTGAGGCAAGTTTTGATGGATTTTGATGGGCAACAAGCAAGAGACAGAGGCAATAAAGGGCCATCACCAAAGGCGAAAGCAGCGATACCTCCAAGATGTACGGGAGCAATGTCAAGTGCAATGAAAAGAAATAAGCAAACAACTAGTAGAAAACAAAGAAGCCGTGCGTGCAATTCCTTCAGTGATGATCATGGTTTTACCTATTAAGTAACAATAGCACACAGAAATAATGATGTAGAGCCAATGCTAGATGAAGTTTCTCATCTACTTCTCAGATATTGTGCTTGATTGTCAAACTAAATTGGTTAATCCTATTTAATTTTGACTAAGAAAAAAAATGCAATAATCTTGTTGAATGTTGGTCCTTTATATATTTAATTTTTAGTATTTTCAATCTGGAAATGGCACAGATTTGGAAGATCTTTCCAGCTTAGGCAAAATGGAATTTATTTGGGTTTTCAACAGTAAAATTTCAAGTCGTTTTAATTTTCTTTTTAAAATGGAAAACGAATTCCTTGCACACTTGGGCATAACCATAGTTTAAACTAAGAAATACCACATCAACCATTTGCAAAACCTTGTATCGAAGAATCAAAACCAAGTAATCATACACACCTTTGATATCGGTTGATCGAATATTCTATCCTACTGTTGCTGTTCGAAAATCTGCATATAAGCTTCGGATAGGGCAACCATCTGAGGAAGTGTTTCAGAAACGTGCAGATCTTGCATCGCATACCTGCAAAATATAAATTTCAGATGGTCATCCAATGTCTGTAACATTTCAAATACATAAAAGAAAAAATATATTCAGAGAATTACCATAGTTCTTCCAACTTCCGCTGTAAAAAGACCCTGTAGAACCCCTCATCAGGCTTACCATCATGAACAATATTAGCAATTAAGTCATACTTGGTTCGCAATTTTTCATTCTCTTTGATTGGTGCAGGCATAGGAATGTAGTCCTTCAACTTGAGGTTTTTCAAAGGAAAGTTCACTGGAAAAGAGAAACATTAAGTAGGTTTAAAGTGAAAACGATCTGGATACATCCCATGGGATATAACAATTACAATAGAGAGACTGATCAGTCAACTTAAATACTTCCAAGAACATAAAATTCACCCAATATTGGGTTCTTCTCTCTGAAGAAATTGTTCTTAGTAAAGCGGCGCATGTGAAGTATCAAGTATTGTGGCAATTTGGAGACTCGGTATCTCATTCTTGCTGGAGGACGAACAGTAGTCGTTAGTCTCTCACCGTCAAATTTCTTCAGTATATTAAACAAAGGAACCTAAATCAAAATTCATAAACGAAATTAATTTAGAATTTTAGATGCATTAAAAGCATCACAAAATATGAACAAAAAAATCAAAGCATCATAAATCGTAACTTTTCCAGTCAGATGCCAGAACAGAAGGAAAAAGAACCACAAAGCACCCAAATACCTGAGGTATTATATTTTTGTCCATCACATCTTTGAAAAGAGGTGGTTCAGGCAAATCCAATCCAAGCATCAGAAAGGGCATTCTGTAAGTTTCAATCCCAACATTGTTATTATTCTCAATTGCACCATTCGTAATCTTTAAAGCTCCTTCTGTTCCTCACCACTGTCTTTCTTCTCACTGATAGCTTTGCTTTGAATCTCTTTCACAACCTCCAGTTCCCCCTATTAATATCAACGTGTAAAATAACCACAAAAACTTATGCTACAGCTAGCATGAAATAATGAGTGAAACGTTTTAATTAGAACCTGAAAGCACTTATGAATGATGCTACTACTTTTCTTCGAGGTTCTAAGATCTGCATGCAGTGTGTTAAGAAGCCATGACATGAATTCAACTGGTTCACTCTGCACGCCTATTCGAAACCGTTTCTTACTGGCTTTCATAACCGCCTGTAGAAACTCATGAGGGCTCACCTGTTGACACAAGTGATTTAGAAAACAAAAACATGAAAATGTGTTCCAGGACAATAGTCGTGCAATAATATAAGTATGATCTAACCTGTCCTTTAAAGTTTCGAGCGTGCCCAATCTTTCTTGTGAGTTCTCCATATCGATGAACAAGTTGAGATCTTGAGTGCTGGTAATTCTCAGTAATAAGGAAGAAGTTTCTCAAGGGAGTAACTCTCATTAGAGATTGAATGGTGACATTGACAAAATCGGTCTTTTGAATATTATTCAACCCCACCTGAAGATTAGCACGAAGAACTGATCATATTAACACAAAATGGAAATTTTGTTTTTAAAACTTATCGAACATGTGCGCCCTTCAATGTGAGAACAAAGATTATTACCATCCAATGAAGGTAATCAGAACCATCAAGTGCCCTGGACCATTGCTTGTTCTTGTCAAGTTGCTCAAGTTGTTCTCTTGAAAACCTGCAAATATGGAGCCACACCAAAAGAAGAAGAAAAAAAAGAAGTGTAAGCTCTTCTTCTATTGGTTTGGTTGAATTATTTCGAGACTCGTTTGGCCTTCATGTACGTTTAGGGAGTGTTTAATGTAATGAGTTGGTCTCACTTTTATTCTAAAAAAAAAGATCTAACGACAAAATATAACAAACAAAGAGAAGGAAAATAAAATATACAAAGAAAAGAACAACATAAGCTACAACATCATCACAATGAAACCGGAGAAGGAGACTATGGACAAAATTATCTAACCACTTAACTATTAAGATCACTTAATTCAGACAATAAGTAACAGATTTTTAGTCGAAAGCCTAATCTTTCTTTCTTTCTTTTTATCACTAACTTTAGAAACCTCGGCTTCCATGCTTTTGAGGATTGATAATTTACCTGTCGAGAATCCTTGGGAATATTGGACTTCCAACCGATGCTTTTCCTTGTAGTCGTTGTCCCCTTCTTTCTCTTTTACTTTGCTACGTATGGGTCAAATCCATAAAATTAAATTAATTATATTAATTGATTATTTTTCTTAATTTTATCAAAGAATACAAATTAACCATTAAATGATAAAAATGTTATCATATGATAAAAAAGCTAAAAATAATCAAACAATTCTCTCCTCTCTCCCTTTTTTTTTGCAATTTGCTATTTTCTATAGATCAATTCAACTTTTTTTTTCTTTGATTTTGTTTAATTGACGGTGACACCAGTTTTGATATTGACTGTCGACCGTCGGTTGTCTTTTCTATTTGTTTTTTATTTTTTATGAATAATTGTGTCTTTATGATATGTTTATATCTGTTTTTGTAGCACGTTTATCTTTGTTTTTTGACAATTTTTTTATTTTTTGGTCGTTATTTTTGTTTATTTTTTAGGGTTGGATTTGATATCACTACGACTGATAAGATGACGCTTATTTGTTATCATGTTGATATTCCTTTCTTTGGACCCTCATATTGATTTGGATACGCGTTTTATGTTTGTGCATAATTTTCTCACATCGTTTGACTATAATTTGCGATTTGTCGGTGATCTTTCAATAGCTTTATCCCCTTTTGTGGTTCGTTTGTCGATACAGTCAGATTTGTTTGTATCTTTATTTTGTTCGAGTATTTTGGTTAGCTTTTTTAACCTTTTTTCTTCTTTGTCATTGTGTGATATGGGTGACTAATTTTTGTGTCAATGGTTATAGGAAAATATTATAATTATAATTTATTTTACGTTTACAGTTATACTTGTTAATCTTCATTGTAATTCTGGATATTTTTTACTTTTAATAAAAACTAGTGACTTTTTATAAAAAAAATAATGAAACAATTAAAAAATAATATATAAAAATAAACATTACTAATACAAGGAATGATAAATACCATCAATGCTAACATAAAAATATATATAATAATAACAACATATTGATAAATTGATTTTTTCACAACTTAAATATGTAAAAATACCTATCAATATAAAAGAATGAATTTAAAGTAAAAAACAACAATAAATCATTAAAATAACTATCAAACGGAGAAACATAAATCTAACCCTAAGTGTGCATTTGGTTCACGGAATGTAAGATTACCAGTGAGAATAAAAGATTACCAGGGAATAAGATTACTGGAAATGTTGTATTTTGTGTTTGGTTGGTTTAGCAAGAATGTAAGATTATCGTGTTTGGTTAAAGGAATAAAAGATTATTGGAATGTATATTTGACCAAATTGTCCTTATTATATATTTGTATAATATTACAAGTTGGAAAATATTTATATATTTTCTTTAAAAAATTTAAATTCATAAAACTTATAAATTTTTTTTACAAAATTAAAAATATAAAAAAAGGTTTAATGAAAGGGTAAAATTTTATTTTAACCCCTGAACTTCATATAAAAATTTAATTATAGTCTTTTTTGTAAATCTAAAATAGTTTAAGGATAAATTTGTAATTTAACATTCGTAAAATATTTATTATTCAATGACAAAATAATTATATTTTTGAAGAAAAAAATTAAGGGCATTTTAGTCCAAAATGTCGGTAATATTACAATACATAAGGGAATGAAGGTAATGACATTCCCGGTAATATATCTAAAAAAATCCACTATTGATAATAAAACATTACCGGGAATGACATTCCCGGCCAAACCAAACGGGAGAATGTGAATTCCATTCTCGGGGTATCCCACATTCCCCCATCCAAACGGCCCTTAAGTATTGCTAGACTATGATAAAATTGGTGTAAAGGATTCACTTTCATGGCCCATTGCAAATCAAATTTTATCGTCAAAGATTAATGTCATCCGAGATTATAATAAAAATGATATTTTAATTTAGTTTATTAAAAAATACAATTACAAAATAAATTTTATCATTATTTAAAGGTATGACCTAATCAAATTTTAAATATGTTCAAGACATATGTGATGAATGCATGAATTTCATATTAAAAGGTGCGGATAATCGTTCTTTTAAAATTTTAAAATTATTAGATATTTTTAATTTTTTATGTATTTTTTATTAAAAATTTATATAAATTTATATATTTTTTAAAATTTTAATAGTTTTTTCTCCTAATATAAAATCTTACATTTACTTATGATTGTTGGAAAGAAAAGGTCCCCTCGACAAAAGAAGTAAAAGGAGAAGATGATCTGTATGCCTACCTTGTTGCCGATCGTTGAAAAAGGTTAATGGTCATAATTCCTTTACATAGGGCCACCCTTGCCCGACCATTTATAATTTGATTGTTAAGATTTGGCTATAAACTAGTCAGAAAAGCATATTTTCACTGCCTGCCATTAGCTTTCAGCATTGATGATGATGATGATGATGATGCCGATGAATGATGAGCCAGGTGAGACCAGCGACCCTGGTTTGAATCATAAAAAGAATCTTCGGGAATATTAACAAGCCAGCGAATGCCTTGGACTCGTGAAAACAATCAAATATCATCGTTGAAGCTTCATCCATACTTAACTTCGAATTTTGATATTATAAATAATATATATTAAATTAGAAAGATGACATAATAATAAAAGTATCTCTCAACGTTTTTATAAATAGACATTTTATCCTCTGTTTTTTCTAGAGTATTTTAGTCCACTGGTGTTTCATTTTGGAGTAAAATGTCCCCTGATTAGATGAAAATTATTAATTAACTAAATGTTAATAATTCATACAAACGTGAGAAGTCCATGTGTGTGATGCCACTTCAATAAAAAAAAACTCAGAGTAAACTATAACTATAATTAACTACATATGCATTTATAGAAATATATTTAAAAATAGTTTAAAAATATTTTTTTGTTAACATGACATGATATGTGGACCTTACTACCACGTCAATAAGAAGCATTAATCGTTAGTCAACTAACGATTTTCATACACCCAGAGGTATTTTTGCTCCAAAATAAAACGTTGGGAACTAAAATGTTTCAAAAAGAAAATGATAGATAGCAAAGTGATTATTTGTGGAAATGTTGGTTGTAATTTTGTCATTATGCCAAAAAGATTTTCTCTAAACCTATCAAGTGACCATAGATGGACCTAGAGGTGGACGGTCGTATCCTAAAATTTTTAAATTATTATATATTTTATATATTTTCTTTGTACTTTGTATTTTCTGTTGAGAATATGTTTTCATCCCATTAAAATTTTATAAGATCTTCCCTCCATAAAATTTTATAAGTTCTTCTATTCTAACATAAAATTATGCGTCCGTCTTTGTGAGTGACCTCAGTGGTTAAATAAATGTTTTTCTTTTTTTAGGTCTTGGATTTGAACAGTTGTATTTATAGAATATATGTGAGTTATTAATAATTAAAAAAGATTATGAACCTATACTACACTTGTGATAACCTCATACTATTTCAAAAAAAATTATCTCCTTCATAGTTTCATATTATATAGTATAGAGTTGATTAATGGATCAAATATAATAAGTTATATTAAGAGTTAAAAAAATTCAAAATAAAATAATTATATGATCCTACATAATAAATATATTATTATGTCACTTGATCATTATCTTATGTAAAAGCATATATGATAAAAGACATATATGATATGATGTATAACCGAATATTATGTACTAAGTCTATGAGCTCGCATTCCTTAATATTACTAATTTAAATAAATATAGAAGTTTGAATATGTGAAAACAATAAAATACCTGACGACATGATTCATCAGCTGAACCGAATAGGCTGTTCCAGTGTGTAGAACAGCTGAAACTCTTTGGTGGGTCCATTTCTTATGGGACACCATCCTCTCATCGCTGTCTTGAAAACATTTTCAATCATCGTGTTTCTTTTGGCTTTACAGAATAATTCTGAATACTACATGGCCAAGGTTTTTTGAAACCAATGAATTGCTGTCTATTTGAAAACATTGAACCCAGTTACACCATGACGATACGAATCTCGATGCATCCGATATTCAAATCAATATAGCCATGAATGATTATATTACCATTCTACCTTCAACAAAATGTAAGTATATTTTAGGCGTGAGAAGGTGACAGAGAAGGACGCGCAGGAGTAAACCGAGTAGTACGTTAACAAGATTTTATATTAAAAAAGATGAATCTATAAAATTTTAATAGTTAATATATGTTATTGACATTATATTTTTACAATTGATAACGTAATATATATCACATCATTTAAAATAATGACGTGATATATATAATGTCATCTAAAGTAATGTAGTGATATGTGTCACGTTACTTAAAATGGTGATATGATATGTGTCATGCCACTCAAAATGATGACATAACACATATGTTACATCATCAACTGATCACATGTGTTGAAATCACAAGTAATGTAATTCAGCTAGAAAACGTGTATGTTATTTACACTGTATCTGCTGCTATTATATACACAATTGTGTTGTTAAGCTGGCTGTAACTGCTTTGCAATTTTAACAACCTGTAACTAACTTTCCTAATGACATCTTAACAGCCTGAAACTAACTTCCCCACACACACAAATTCTTACGCACATACAACCACACTTTCATGCATACAACCACACTCTAACATTCTAACATTCTCCCTGCTCTTTCAACTCCTTCTTTATTGACAAGGCAGTACACACAATTGATCTCGAAAAACTTCAAATGCTCCCTTTGTCAATGACTTCGTAAGGACATCTGCCACCTGATGACAAGCTGGAACATAGTTTACCTGCAATTGTTTAGCTGCAACTTTCTCACGGATAAAATGCACATCCATGTCTACATGTTTTGACTGTGCATGATACACTGGATTCGTACTTAACGCAATGACACTTGTATTATCACACCAAATGATAGGTGTATTGCGAGTTTATATTCCAAGCTCTCCTAATAACGACCTCATCCATGTAACTTCAGCTCCAGCCTCAGCAACGCTTCGATATTCAGCCTCCATAGTAGACCTGGAGACCGTTTTCTGTTTCCTTGAACACCAAACTACAGGACATGCACCGAGAAATACTACATGGCTAGACACTGACCTCCTGTCATCAAGGCTGCCTCCTCAATCAGCATTAGCAAACGTCATAATTTCAAGCGACTTGCCAGCACATGAAAATGTGAGACCATAGTTTAACGTTCTAGCTAGGTATCGAAGTATCCTCTTCACTGCAGCCAAATGCAACTCAGGTGGAGCATGCATATACTGAGCATCCTTGTTGAATTAAATGCAATATCGGGTCGCGTATAACAAGCATATAGCAGAGCACCAATGATGCTTTGATATTCGCGTGCATTTGTTAATAGATCTCCAGCCTCCAGAGTCAATTTTGGAGACCCTACCATCGGGGTGGCAATGAGAGTGGCATGCAATAAGTTTGTCCTTTTCAACAGCTCGAGTATGTATTTCTTTTGAGATAGCATCAAAGACTCCTTGCTGCGTTTGACTTCAATGCCCAAGAAGTAGGACAGTTCTCCTAGATCCTTTAAGGAAAACTCCTGATTCAACTCTTGTATTACATCATTAATAACACACGAAGAAGAACTTGTAAGTATGATATCATCAACATAAACAAGCACATACGTATAACAACCTTCATCATTCTTAACAAACAGTGATACATCAGCCTGAGATGCACTAAAGCCTAGCCGAATTAAACTGGCTTTAAGCTTGTCATGCTAGTTTCTTGGTGCTTGTCTCAATCCATACAGAACTTTATGAAGTTTGAACACATGCAAACTGTCATCAGCAGCATACTCCTCAAAACCAGGTGGTTGTTGCATAAACACTTCCTCGGTCAGATCACCGTTTAAAAAGGCATTATTCACATCAATTTGCCTTAAGGGCCAACCCTTTGCAACTGCAATCGATAGAACTGCATTCAATGTTGGAAACTTGACAACAGGACTATATGTTTCCTTAAAATCATAACCTGGTACTTGTGAATATCCTTTAGCAACAAGACGGGCTTTGTGTCTCTCAACAGATCAATCAGCCTTCTTTTTTATTCGAAACAGCCACCTACAACCAACAACCTCACGTCCTACAGGCAACTTGACAAGTAACCATGTCTTGTTTCTTTGTAATGCATGAACTTCTGCTTGAACAACTTCTTTCCAGCTAGAAGTCTTGAGTGCTTCATAAACATCACGTGGAACTTCATCAGCAGCAGCAATCGTATAAGCTTTTGGTTTAACTATGCCACACTTACTTCTTGTCATCATTGGATGCGTGTTTACTCGAGCAGTATCTACATTGCATGCATTTTCTGCAGGTGTATGCTACTGATTCATCCCTTGATCATTATCATGAGTACTAGCAACATCATCTTGATCAACATCACCAGTATCTTGGCCACTAAGAGAGACTTCACTTGGTACTTGATGCTCGATACCTAGCACCACACCTGCATCCTCTGCCATTATAGAACTGGAATTAACAGCATGTGCATTATTCGAGTCTCCACTGGTACTGGCCACATAGTCATGGCTTGATTCAGCAGTACTTCTGCCATTGAGCAATTTGCTAACATCAGTTACTACTTGAAACGAGCTGGGAAAGCTCCTTATATTTGCAGTAGGCTTATGACTACTTTTTCCTGTAAACAGAAACTTCATTTCATCAAACACCACATGCCTTATTATATAAATCCTACCATCCTCAGCAAGACATTGAAACCCCTTGTGTTGCATACTGTAACCTAAAAACGTGCAAGGCTTGGACCTGAAATCCAACTTATGCTGTAAATACGATCTCAAATGAGGGAAACAAAGGCACCCGAATACCTTCAATTGCCCATAATTAGGTTTCCTATGGAAAAGTTTCTCAAATGGTGAGATGCCTTGCAAAACTCTCGTAGGAAGCCTGTTTATCAGGTGAACTGCTGTAACCACTGCATATGCCCAAAATTTGACAGGCATTGATGCTTGAGCAAGTAGAACGAGAGCTAGTTCAATAACATGGCGATGCTTGCGTTCAACCACTCCATTCTGCTCGGAGGTATGTGGACAAGTCAGCCTGTGTGTGATGCCCTTACTCAATAAGTGATTCGACAACTTGCGATACTCACCTCCCCAATCACTTTGCACAACCTTTATAGGTAAGTTAAACTAAACCTTAATCATTTACTGAAACATCTCGAACTCACTAACTTCTTGAGCCTTATCTTTCAGCAGATACAACCATGAGTGTCTGGTGCATGCATCAATAAATGTTTCATAATATTTGTCACCATTCGAGACAATATGTGAGGGTCCCCAAAAATATGTAAATACCAACTGAAAGGGAGTGTCATACATAGTTGTAGATGCATGGAATGGTAATTTGTGACTCTTTCCTAAATGACAGGTAACCCATGTTTATTGATACTTGAGGGCAAGCTTACATTCAGTTCCTTACAATTTTTTAGTAGGCTATTATTCGAGGGATGACCCAAACGCTGATGCCACGACTCATACACAGATGTAGATAATTGTGTTATATAAACTGCTGGCTTAGAACTATCTCTAATCGATGAATCCACAGCAAAGGAATACAAACCACCATCTTCTTTCCCTCGAAGCAAGACTTCACCAGTTCCTTTATCACGAACGCATCACTCATGTGCATGGAATTCAAAGAAAATGTTGTTATCCCTAGCAAGCTTTGACACCGAGAGTAAGTTCTTGGTTATTCTTGGCATATGCAATAAATCGGTTAAAAACAACACGCGAGAAGATGTATGTAAGAGAGATTTCCTAACAGACTTAACATCTAATGCAACACCATCACCAACAATTAATTTACCTGGATTGTTGAAATCCATAGGTTGAGAAATATTCATGCCATCAGAGAAGTGACATGATGTGTAGCACCCGAGTCCACAATCCAGTACTCACGAGATGCAGTTAGCTTATGACAACTTGATTTCTGACTAGCACCACACTCACAGCCAACATCTTTATTAGTAGCATAGTAGGCAGTGCTTGACTCATTCTTTGAGTATGAATTGTTATTAGCTGTAACTCCAGGAAAGTCCTCATCAAATCGATGCCAACACCAATCCACCAAATGGCCATTCTTTCCACATAATTGACATTGCATCCAATACCTACCCTGTCCTCTACCAGCTGATCTACCACGCAAGTACGTCGGACGAGAGGCAACCGATCACTCAGATTGATCTACTTCTTTGTTTGTCATTTGTCCTTGAGCAACATGTGCACTCATGGGCAGCGAATCAATTGGATCACATAACCCAGCTAGTTGAGTCTCAGCATACAACAACATTGTGTAAATAGCATCAAGAGACACTGACTCTCGCATTGTAGTTATGACAGCTACAAAAGGTTGGTATTCGCGAGGTAATCCATTCAAAATACTGGCAACTTGCACTGCTTGAGACACAGCATTGCCACACCATGCTAGAGCATCGCATACTTTTTAAACTCTAGTGACATACACTCTCATGGATTCATCACCTTTTTTATTGTAATGCAGATTAATAACAGCAGTTGTAGATCTGTTCGAGAAGAACTGAAGAACCGTGCTCCAAACTGCAGAAGCCGTTTCAGCACCCACAAATTGAGGTAGCAATTGTGAACTTATCGTTGACAATAGCCAGGATGCCAGAGCACTATCCTGTGCAACGAATTCCTTATACTTCTCATTCGGTACATTTTCACCAGATTCATTAAGCACTGTCTGCGATGGAGTAGACATCAAGCCAGTAAGTAGCCTCTCCAATCTCTATGGCTACGAACGGTGAGCAACACCTTTTGCTTCCATAGTAGAAAATTTGCTTCATCAAGGATGACATTAACCTTCTTATCGGAGAATGTCTTTGCATTCCTCGACGTATTCTCCATTGAAGAAGCTAATCGATCAGTGTTCATGACAAAAATCTTCCTTCTTCTTCTTTCTTTAAGCATCAAAAGCACAAAGAAACTGCCCGAATCGTTTGGCGAAAGATACCATGTTGAAATCACAAGTAATGAAATTCAGCTAGAAAACGTGTATGTTATTTACACTGTATCTGCTGCTATTATATACACAATTGTGTTGCTGAGTTGGATGTAACTGCTTTGCAGTTTTAACAACCTGTAACTAACTTTCCTAATGACATCTTAACAGCCTGAAACTAACTGAAACTAACTTCCACACACACAAATTCTTACGCACATACAACCACACTTTCATGCATACAACCACACTCTAACATTCTAACAACATGTAAAAATATTATATCAGTAACATGTGTTAACCGCTAGTTAATTAACGATTTTCCTTTAATAAGGTATGTTTTGAAAAAAATTAAAACGTTAGGATGTAAAATAATCCAAAAAAATAACGAACGAAATGAATATTTGTTTAAACATTTGGGATGTATTTGTGTCATTAATCTAGTTTTAAAAGGGATAAATTTATAAAATTTTAAAAATGAAAATAAATTATTAATAAAAATATAAAATAAATATGAAAAATGAAAATACTAAAGAGTCCGATCCGCTCTCAATCTCAATCCATCAAGTTTGAGGAGAGGGAATAGGAGGCATGGGACCCAAAGGGGGAATGGTAAGAATGAAGGCAGTCGTCGAACGTAGGTCCATGTTGTGTTGCTGTTGTTTTCTTTTTAGGGTGGGGGTCCATTTACTCCATTAAACATGTAAAAATTATATGGATTAGCCAAGAACATGCAAGCATGATATGGAAGTCTAGCAGGTCTGGTAATATAAAGGAAAAAGATGTACAAATCTTTAACAAGTATATTAAAAAATTTAAAAGAAAATATGAAATGAAAAAGGAAATTAAGACGTGGGGCTCATATGAGAAATGGGCCTCCACCATTTGCCATTACCAATTCATTTCAAATTTGATTTATACTTTATGAGAAAAGTAGAATAATTTACAACTAGACAATGGTGTAATGTCCTGAGTGTCACTAACATGGGCTGCCAAATTGCAGTAAGATTCTATCAATGCCCTTCATCTCTCTCGAATTCTTTAATTCCAATACATCTTTTACACCACTATATATAGCTCACATTCATCACCTAATTTCACACCACTCAAATCTTTCCTCAACTCTATAATCTCTTACACTTCATTCATTCTTTTCAATCTTTTCTTCAAGCTTCTATTCCCAAATGGCCAGCGTTGATGTTCAGGTAATCAAAACTATAACATTGATATCTTTAATTGATCATTAGCTTCAATCATGTCAATGATAAATTAAAGATTTTCATGTTTTTTCTAGGTTCAATCAGCTGCTGCAACAACATCGCTAGAGAACGAGACAGCACCACCAGAGGTAACCAAGGTTGAACTTGAGGAGACAACACCAAAAGAGGAGCCAACCGCTGCACCCGTGGTAGCCGAGCCGGTCCCAACATCAGATGCTCCGCCTGCTCTAAAGGAAAGCGCGGCTCCCGAAGCCGATACCAAAGAAGTCGTAGAAGAAGAAACCAAGGTTGAAGAGGAAGCAAAGTCAGCACCAGAGGAGATAAAGGAGGAGACACCCGAGGCGAGGCCGGAAGCACTTACGAAGGAGGCCAAAGTCGAGACTACGGAAGCACCGGCAGATACCGCAGCAGGAGAGGAGGAGAAACCGGACGAGGAAAAGGGAGATGAAAAAGGCGAAGAAGTTCCTGTTGAGAAAGTTGAGGAATAGAGCGACCATTTTGCAAAAGGTGGCATAGCTGAAAAGGAGTTTCTTTTTTATAGCTTGCATGTCATGGTTCATATAGTCATCATATCATATATAATAACTAAACTATGTAGGGTATGGGACGATGAGAGTTTTTCTTCTTCTTTTTCTATTGTCTTTCTTTCTTTCTTTCTTTGGGGTTTGGTGTTAGTAACATGCCATGTGCATTGCCATGCTGGGGGAAGAAACTATGGGATTTACATATTAGGTGGTATGGATGTATGTATGCATGTAGGTGTTGTTTTGGTTACGAGATATGATGAGTTTGATATTGTGTGAAGAGATGAGATGGGTATGTATCTCCATATTTGCATAATAAACATATATTTGTGTTTAACAAGTGTTGGTGCAATGGTAAAAGCTTAAAGAGAATTTAGACTAAAACCTATAAGTCATTGTAAGACGAATTTAGAAATATTTTTAGGATGAGTATATATATCTATATTAATAAATAAAATTCATATGAGGTGAACAAAAATTCAGGATCAACGTCATCAGTAAAATAGATAACTTCTTTCAACTTGAGGCCTGAAAGATTAGTCTTCATAAATAGTAAAGCAAACATGAAAGATACTTCGATTGTACCAAAAGAAAAAACAAACTATGCAATTCGAAAACACTAATTAGAGGATTTCTGGTGAGTGTAGATGTCATTGGCTCATTGCACAACTGTGTAATTACATGAAAGCAGATACCAAAGAAGTGCATGGAAGTGAGCAATCCTTCCAATTTGCCCCCCTGCCTTATTCATGAAAAATGCTATACCTGTACAAAACAGTTGTCCCAGATAAAAGAAATAAAGAAAAGAAAAAGCAATGACATCTCATGAAGGAAAGACAATTTAACTACTTCACCTTCTTAGATAGTCTAATGATAAAGCAGATGACAATGAAACTATAAACCTGTACAAAGCTGAGTACCAATTTTTCTGTGTCAAAAAGCCTTTTTTTTTACCCCCCAAATGCAGATGTAATTCATGTTTTTTTTTTCCTACCAGGTACCAAAGCTGCAGCCGACATGTTCCTGAGTAATAACGTCGAGACGTTTTTGTATTTCAACCTTGGAGGGATACGGCGGGAAACACAACCTGTAAAAGCAGGTATGAGAAGAAGGGAGACGCCCGTGCGGCTCTGAGGACTTATAAATATAGAGCTGAGAGGGTAAACCACGGAAACCTTCAACCGGAAGATGCTTCAAGGAGGTCCAGAAGAAAAGAAGTGTCTTTCTTTTCTCTGCTGACATTTCCCTAACAATCTGCAATATTGTTGAAAAGCGAGAAAGTGAATTATAAGGGACACAAGCTATATGATGCATTCTCCAAGCAGACAAAAGCTAAATACTAAAACAATAATCTAACAGCAATTTCATCACTAATCATAACACTTTCCATTGCTGAAGAATCATGCACCATCTACTTCTTGAGGGTCGGCTCATAAACATTGAGAGCATTGTAGTTTCGCAATCACTATTCTAGACTGGTTCAGATTTTTACCTACAAGATGCAAGAATCTACTGACAATACAGAAACCCAAATTGAGTTGCGACAAATCAAGCCATCGAAAAGGCAGTGCAGAAGTAAAGGGTGGGGATGCAATATTCTAACTAGGAATACCATTATTGCCGATGTATCTTTAATTTAAGATATATTCACCCTTGTTCCACCGGATCCCTGTTTTTAAAACAAGACTACAAATATGTGATAAGGAGAATATAAATATAAATGTTATGAGGTGAGCAACATGAAAAACAAATAGAAAGAAATTGATTCTCTTCATTTCTTTTTTATTAAAAAAGAATATCAAGACCTTAACACGATTTAAATACAATCCTATGTGTTCGTACCTCCCAGAACCAGGTTATTTGAGGATCATTTTCTGAGTAGCCATTGTACCATGTGCCTTCCAGTCTTCAGCACAAATAGGACTTTCGCTTCCATATAGCATCCAATCAAGGTCCTCAAGTTCTAAACTTTGAAAAAAGAACTTCTGGAGCCTTGAGTTAGAAAGAATATGGCTAAAGCCTTGGGAAAATTGCTCTACCTGTTCAGAAATAGACGTTACAAAGCGGTCCTGAATAAGAAGATTAACATATTTCTGCTATTTACAACAATGTTTTGCCCATCACAACAAAGCTCAACAACTCTCCTGGATCCTAACTCCTCAACTTCTCTGACAAATGTCAGTCCTAAAACATCCGAATCAATAAACTCAGCATCCATCTCAAGAATCTTCTTGCAGCTGCTATACAAGAATGGATCTGCCTCTCGTATATCTTCCAATGATATATGTGTTGAAAATTAAATATTAGCCTAAATAAGTTCACACCTAAATTAATTTGATGTCATTGCTTACATCAATTTAGTTTTGATGTCATTGCTTACATCAATTTAGTTATGTGAAAATTAAGTATTTTTCTGTTTTAATTTCAATGGTTTAGATTATTTAGTGCTTTTTAATGAGGTTAGATTGTTTCTTGTAACCTATAAATACCCTACTTGTTTGAGTTTATCATCCAACAATCAAAGCTTAATTATAAGCATTAGAAAGCTTTCTTAAGAGTTCTTCCCTTTTGCAATTTTGTGAGATTATTCTAAAGAGTTTTTTCTTCTTCTCGATCAATTAGAGTTTTTACTCTATTTGATTCAACAATTGGTATCAGAGCCACGTTTTTAAGGTCTCTTGAATTCTGAGTAGCTCTGTGGCAGTTTTTAACTGATCTTCCACATCAGAATATTTCTTGAGTTATTGTCGGGGTTATTACAAACCTTGTGGAGCTTCTTTGTGTTTAGGGTAATTTAGTACTCTGCACGTTTGTTACTCAAGCTTGTTCGGTGTAGTCAAAGCCTTGCCGTTAAGATGGGTGATCTTCAAGTAGTTGGGGGATCAAGAAGCTCAACAACAAAACTACAACCGTGGGCAACATGTATGGAGTCATACTTACAAGGTCAAGACCTTTGGGAGGTTGTCGGCGGTGGTGAAGTTACACAACCGGCGACAGAAGATGCCAATGGAATCTTGCGAAAGTGGAAAATTAAAGTAGGCAAAACAATGTTTGCTTTAAAGACCACAATTGAAGAAGAAATGTTGGAGCACATTCGGGATACTAAAACACCAAAGGAAGTATGGGACACTTTTGTTACACTCTTTTCGAAGAGGAACGATACAAAATTGCAACTTCTCGAGAATGAACTTCTATCAATGGCGCAACGCGACATGGCGGTTGCCCAATACTTTCACAAGGTGAAGTCGATATGTCGCGAAATTTCAGAATTAGATCTGACAGCTGCTATTGGGGAAGCCATGATAAAAAGAATAATTGTCCATGGTTTGAGACCCGAATATCGAGGGTTTGTTGTCGCTGTACAGGGATGGCCGACACAGCCATCGCTTGTTGAGTTCGAAAATTTGCTTGCAGGTCAAGAAGCCATGGCCAAGCAAATGGGAGGAGTCTCGCTGAAGGGTGAAGAGGAAGCGCTCTACACCAGCAAAAGTAGAGGCACTTTTCAGCGGTATACTGGCAGTGGATCTAAAAAGGATGGTGACAAAGTGAAAAATTACCAAGGAAAGGGAGGCCCTCATTCAGGGGGAGCATCCAAGAATCGCGGTAATAGTAGAAAGTTCGATGGCAAGTGTTATAACTGCGGAAGATGGGTCACATGGCAAAAGACTGTGGGACCAAGAAAAATCCTGTTGAAAGTAATACTGCTACTTCTTGTTCGAAGGAGAATAGTGAAGATGGTTGGGATGTTGAAGCGTTATTTGCTACGGAGGAAGAAGAATTAGCTCTCACGGTACAACACCAGAACAGATTGACTACAAGAATGATTGGATAGTAGATTCTGGCTGCTCAAATCATACGGGTGACAAACAGAAGTTACAAAACCTGTCTGAGTATAATGGAGGTCGTGTGGTGCTGACAGCTGACAACTCAAGGTTACCGATAACTCACATCGGTAAGACAATAGTTACGCCTCGATATAATACTAATCAGGTGCAACTCCAAGATGTTTACCATATCCCAGGAATGAAGAAAAATTTGCTATCTGTGGCTCAACTAACATCATCATGCCATTATGTCTTATTTGGTCCCCAGACGTGAAGGTTTATCGTGACGTCAAAATCTCAGAAACACCAACAATGGAGGGACGACGTTTGGAATCAATTTACGTGATGTCAGCAGAGTCTGCATATGTAGACAGGACAAGGAAAAATGAGACATCAGATCTATGGCACATGCGGTTAGGTCACGTTAGCTATTCCAAGCTAAGTGTGATGGTGAAAAAGTCGATGCTTAAGGGGCTTCCTCAACTAGACGTGAGAACAGACACGGTCTGTGCGGGATGCCAGTATGGTAAAGCACACCAATTACCATATGACGAGTCGAAGTTTAAAGCAAAAGAACCGTTGGAGTTGGTTCACTCTGATGTGTTCGGACCAGTTAAGCAACAATCAATTAGCGGTATGCGGTACA